>NC_142736.1:23284208-23654208 GCF_051943395.1 Hippocampus bargibanti | reverse complement strand
AACTCCTCACCAGTTTGATCAGGTAAATACCCGTCACCGCAGCTGCTCATAGAGTCATGCTAATTTCCTAAATGCTTTCCGACTCACACGTCCATCACGTAACACAGAAGAATGTGGAAACGAATTGCGGTTGATGCCGCAGCTCTACCAAAAAATGATGCAGACCGGAACTAAATGAGTACAATTAAGTGACTATTTGTCAACTGAACGTATTTTAGTGCTTCCCCTTGACAAACGCGAGCACACAAGGTTCTGTTGGTTGTGTGATAAGGTTGCCATGGTAGCTACTGATGTGTCAGAGAGTTCAAACTCCGGTTGATGTGCAATTATTAGCCATGATGCCTGGAGACAGAATTAACCCATGGCCCTGTCTGAGCAGGTAGGAGTGCTCGGTGTTTAAACAAGATTAACACATTCTCATACACGCATACGCAGACAGTTCTTCACGCTCTCCCACCCCCCTCCTAGATATTGACATTCATAGGGTGGTCCCAGACACAAACTGATTGAGAAACCAACGGGGAAAGTGAACATGACTGACACTCTTGAATGGTGTCTGTATGAGAACTTTCTGTCTTTTCCCTCACTGGTTTCACAACACAAGATGATTTCAGGATGAAGCTTTGCTGTGGTATGCAGCTACATTTACTATTACCTTTGTTTGACCCTTTAAACTGACAGGCAAGTTGCCTGTTGGGTACTGGGGTGCCAGAGGCAGGTCGCGGGGTCAAATACAGTGTATGATGGGGATTTGTGTCAAATTTGTCTTCTGTTTGAGGCTATGTTTGAGGTGTCTCTTTCACTGACAAGCTTCATCACTTGTAGTGTGAACACTTGCTCTGAGGGTTTCATTAATGGGATTTTGCATGTGTTGTTTTTGCAAAGTTCAGGTGCTCAATGTATTTTTTTGTGTGTGGGCCTAATTGCATCTTTTTGACACGCAAACAATGTCAACTTGCTTGACAGAGGTGACGTTGCGAAATAGAAAGTGATTTTCTTTCTGCAACTCGAGATAAATATTTAAACGGGGGCCCGGCATGGCCCAGTGGTAGACTGGACTTTTCTCAACCTAGAGAGGGGTTGTTCAATATACAACCATTGAGCTAGATACTGACCCCCCTTGTTGCTCCCGATGCTCCATCATCAGGATGTGAATGTAGTAAAATTATAAAACTCTTTGAGGTCCCGAGCTATAGCGCCCTTTAAGTGACAGCTCACTGAGCAAACCAAATGTTTACTCCTTTTTTTCACATAGCCATTTTCAAATAACTGATGCTCCGATTAATTCAATGGCAAACAGGTACTGATTCAAGAGCTCTTTGAACCAAAGGCAGGGTTGTAAAACTATTATTTAAAATTATTTTGTAAAGCTGGCAAAGCATATCAATGTGCCGATGAAAAGGTTTCTTCAGCCGTCATCTGTACTTCTTTGAAGGTGTCGGATGTTTCGCTTCTTATCCAAGAAACTTAGTCAGCAAACTAAAGTCTTACTGGTAGTTTAGGCCCTATATATATCCCTACTGTCCAGACATGGCGGCGCCGGACTCTGCTATGATAGGTCTCTGCTCTCAGGTTGGGGGGAGCAGAGAACTACTCCCTGCAGCTGCTCCACTGATAGTTCCTGTCGTTCTGACTAACGACTGGCCTGATTGCCCCATTTCGACCGGTATCACCTCATCAGTATTACTAATCCTATTTTGTCTAAGCAGGCTATTGTATGAATGATCCAAATTGAACCTACAGTAGGGATATATATAGGGCGTAAACTACCAGTAAGACATTAATTTGCTGACGAAGTTTCTTGGATAAGAAGCGAAACGTCCGACACCTTCAAAGAAGTACAGTTGACGGCTGAAGAAACCTCATCGATGGACCACTCCTGTACGACTGAGAGTTTACACAGATGCATATCAATGTGCATTTTTAATTTCTGAAATTGGCTTGAAATAAAATAGTAATAAATAGTTTTACACGTAATGGTCCTACACATAATGTTCAAATCTATTTTTAAATAACTCCTCTATTGGCTGGTATAAGGATCCTTGAAAAAAACTGAAAATCAATTGCATGATACCCTGTGGCGCCCTTAGTGCTCTTTTATTCCATACTTGTGTGCAAGAGCACCCTGGTCGGGATACACTACATTAAACTATAAATTAGGCTTACTCCACAACATGTATAAGTGTTAATATTGTTAATATGTTTATGTTAATATTCTGAGAGGAACACAAGTGCACAGATTAAACTACTAAATACTGTGCACAGAAGTGCACAGTAATTTCATCTGTGCTGTATGTCGTACATATTAGCATATTTGACAATAAAGCTGACTTTGACTTTGACTTTGATTCTGAGATTTGGTGGTGTGTTTTTATTCATTTGTTGGTCAGTTTGTGGATCAGGCGCGGTCATCACTGGATAAGTGCAATTTTGACTCCGATTAAGATGGGTGGAGTCCAAAATGACAGTTGGTTGACTGGTTGACATGATGCAGAGAAGGAAGGTAGACATACTGTGTGTCCAGGAGACCAGGTGGAAAGGGAGAAAGGCCAGAAGCTTAGGGTCAGGGTTTAAGTTGTTCTATCATGGTGAAGACAGAAAGAGAAATGGAGTTGGGGTTATCCTAAAAGAGGAGTTTGTTAGGAATGTCTTAGAAGTAAAAAGAGTATCAGATAGAATGATAAGTCTGAAGCTAGAAATTGAAGGCGTGATGTTCAATGTTGTTTGTGGGTATGCCCCACAAGTAGGATGTGAGCTGGCGGAGCAGGAGAAATTTTGGTTGGACTTTGATGAAATCATACAGAACATACCGAGAAGTGAGAGGGTTGTAATTGGTGGAGACTTCAATGGACATGTTGGCGCAGGAAACAAAGATGATGAGGAGGTGATGGGCAGGTTTGGACTCCAGATGAGGAATGCTGAAGGATAGACGGTGGTTGACTTTGCTAAGGGAATGGAAATGGCTATTGTGAATACTTTCTTTCATAAGAGACAGGAACATAGGGTGACCTATAAGAGTGGAGGCAGCAGTACACAGGTGGACTACATTTTGTGTCAACGGCGCCATCTAAAGGAAATCAGTGACTGCAAAGTAGTGGTTGGTGAGAGTGTAGCCAGACAGCATAGGTTGGTGGTGTGTAGGATGACACTGGCAGTGAGGAAGATGAAGAAACCAAAGGCTGAAGTGAGGACAAAATGGTGGAAGTTGAAAAAGGAAGAGTGTTGCATGACATTTAAGAAGGAGGTAAGACAAGCACTGGGTGGGCAAGAGGTCCTTCCAGATGACTGGCAAACTACAGCAAACATAATCAGAGACACGGGTCGGAAAGTACTTGGTGTATCAAGTGGAAGAATGGTAGATAAGGAGACTTGGTGGTGGAATGGGGAGGTGCAGGAGTGTATACAGAGAAAGAGGTTAGCAAAGAAGAAGTGGGACACTGAGAGGACGGACAAGAGTAGACAGCAGTACAAGGAGATGCAGCGCATGGTTAAAGTAAAGGTGGCAAAGGCCAAACAAGAGGCCTATGATGACTTGTATGCTCGGCTGGACAGCAAGGAAGGTGAGACTGATCTTTACAGGCTGGCGAGACAGAGAGACAAAGATGGTAAGGACCTGCAGCAAGTTCGGGTGATTAAGGATAGAGATGGCAATGTATTAACAGGTGCCAGTAGTGTGATGGCAAGATGGAAAGAGTATTTTGAAGAATTGATGAATGAGGAAAATGAGAAGGAACAAAGAGTAGAAGACGTGACTGTGGTAGACCAAGACGTAGCAAACATTAGCAAGGATGAAGTGAGGAGGGCGCTGAAGAGGATGAAGGGGGGAAAGGCACTCGGGCCTGATGATTTACCAATCGAGGTATGGAAGTGTCTTGGAGAGGTGGTGGTGGTGTTCCTATCTGGGTTGTTCAACAAGATCTTAGATGGTGAACAGATGCCTGAAGAATGGAGACGAAGTGTACTCGTGCCCATTTTTTAGAACAAAGGAGATGTGCAGAGTTTTACTAACTACAGAGGAATAAAGTTGATGAGCCATACAATGAAACTCTGGGAAAGAGTAGTTGAAGGTAGACTAAGAGCAGAAGTGAACATTTGTGAGCAGCAGTATGGCTTCATGCCAAAAAAAGAGTACGACAGATGCAGTGTTTGCTTTAAGAATGCTGATAGAGAAGTACAGAGAAGGTCAGAAGGAATTGCATTGTGTCTTTGTAGATCTGGAGAAAGCGTATGACAGGGTGCCCAGAAAAGAGCTGTGGTATTGCATGAGGAAGTCTGGAGTGACGGAAAAGTATGTCAGAGCGGTGCAAGACATGTATCATGACTGTAAGACAGTTGTGAGGTGTGCTGTCGTTGTGACTGAGGAATTCAAGGTGGAGGTGGGACTCCACCAGGGGTCAGCTCTGAGCCCCTTTTTGTTTGCTATGGTGATGGCCAGGCTGACAGACAATGTTAGACAAGAATCTCCTTGTACCATGATGTTTGCAGATGACATTGTGATATGTAGCGAGAACAGGGAACAGGTGACGGAGAAACTAGAGGTGTGAAGATATGCCCTGGAGAGGAGAGGAATGAAGATCAGTCGCAGCAAGACGGAATGCATGTGTGTGAATGAGAGGGATCCAAGTGCAAATGTGATGCTACAGGGAGAAGAGATAAAGAAGGTGGAGGACTTTAAGTACTTGGGGTCAACTGTCCAGAGCAATGGAGAGTGTGGAAAAGAGGTGAAGAAGCGTGTCCAGGCAGGCTGGAGAGGCTGGAGAAAAATGTCAGGTGTTATGTGTGATAGAAGGGTTTCAGCTAGGATGAAAGGAAAAGTGTATAAAACAGTGGGGAGACCAGCCATGATGTTTGGACTGGAGGCAGTGTCACTGAAGAAAAGACAGGAAGCAGAGCTGGAGGTAGCAGAGTTGAAGATGTTGAGGTTTTCTTTGGGAGTGACCAGGTTGGATAGGATCAGGAATGAGTACATTAGAGGGACAACTCATATTAGAGGCTTTGGAGAGAAATTCAGAGAGGCCAGACTGAGAGTGTTTGGAAATGTCCAGAGGAGAGAGAGTGACTATATCGGCAGAAGGATGCTGAGCCTTGAACTGCCAGGCAGGAGACCGAGAGGAAGACCAAAGAGGAGGTTTATGGATGTGGTCAAAGAGGAAATGAAGGTAGCTGGTGTGAGAGAAGAGGATGCACAAAACCGGGATAGATGGAGGACATTGATTCGCTGTGGCGACCCCTAAGGGGAAAAGCCGAAAGGAAAAGGAGTCCAAAATGACAGTAGCTCAGGAGAAGTACCAAACAGGTTCATGAGTTAAAACCTATAGTAGGTTAATGTTTCTTGGCACGTCCTCAAAATGTCTTTAAGACAGTGGCTGTGTGTGCCCCCTTCCTCTTCACAGCCTGTGGGTGCCGAGGGAAGGGTGTTAATGGATCCATGTGAGAGCGAACAGAGCAAAGGCTTGGAGAAGACGTGGGGAGGGAGTGTGGAGGCACAAGCATTGAGGAGCAGTTAAGTGATTCTCAGGTCAGGTCTAATTAACATGAGGGATTTTCCTTCGAGGCACCGAGCCGTATTATTGAGAGAAAAAATGAAAAAAGATGGAAAGAAGAAATTATGGAATACAGAACATGTCAGAACAGTCATACATGCTTGTTTTTGTGTTTGTGTATGTTTGTATTTCATGCAGGCTCAAATTTTCATGCCACAGATTCCAAAGATTACAAAATTAAGGTTTACTAGGCATCATCAGACTACTTGTCAAAAGTAAAATTGTTTTTGTGAAAACCTGCCAGTGTTCCGTTTACCGTATATCTCAAGAATCATAATCAGATGGGAATAGACCTTTAAAATAATATTCCCAGTGAATAATTTATACCTCTTCCCTTGGTTGTGCACCAACCTCAGCCGCATTTTGGAATGAGGCGCGCTTCTGGTTTGTGCATGTATGAGAAGGAGAGAGAGCTCTGCGCAGGCCAGCCAGTAGCACGCGATCGGACGCATCCCATGAAAAAATATTCACAACATACATCTGATGTGCATCTTTTATTTAAGAGGCTTTTTTTAATCTATTCTGCAGATGTGCATGTGTGTTTCACAAAAGACCAACTTAGTATGACTGCTGAGTCGGGTGTATGATGGATCCAAAGTCTATGCCTCTAATATTGTTTATTGTAATCACAATATTGTATCGCCTCAAAATTGATTAGCATTTTCTTCTTTTGCTTTGATCATCGGAATTCTACATACCATACACCCACCCAAAAGTTAATGTCAAAGAGTCTGGTCAGTATTTTGCAGTTGCAGCTGCCGTAGCATAGCCAACACTAAGAACAACATATATGGTTATTTGCCAAATATGCTGCCTTGTACAATAAATCAACAAAAAGCCAAAACATTGTGTCTCACAAGGGACAGCATTAAAGCAAAACAAAAGTGAGCATATTTGCTCCTCCTGCCAGACTGTGTAAGGCCGTGGTCTGCCTCAACTGGTCCTGGAAGTGAAGCTGTTTCATCGGTGAGCAGTGAACCCTTAACACAGTCCATGCACCACTCAGCCCCCATCAGACCAGACTGGCCACACTGGGCTCAGTCCTGATTAAAGTAGCCCTACTTGTCTTCAGATTGCATTAAAGCGAGTTGGAGGCGAGGCAAGACTGTAACTTGCACGCCACCCTGCATCCGTGGGGTCTCGCAATACTATAGGCTATGTGTAAGCGTGTGCAGCGGGGGCTTACCATTAGCATAATGGTAGTGACTGGGGAATCATATCCTCGTGGTAAAATAGGTCCTCGTCAGATTTTGGGCTTCTGAATAATATCGTTTAGTTTCTCAGCGTTACAAAATAGTAAAGTTCCCTATGGTCTTTTTCCTTCAGTCTTAAAATGCTGTTAAAATGTGTTTGTGTTCTGAACTAAGTCTACTACTAAAGTGAATTATAATAACCTTGTATTTATATTTAATGTCGACTCTGCCTGATCTGTGGTTAATGTATTCCACATAATAGTCTGTGTCAATGTTCATTTAAAAGGGGAGGTATATGATACCCACAACTGTGCAAAGACCCTAAAATGTGCTCTGGTTTACATGAACACACTTATCTATATATCATACAGGTCACAATGAATGCTCAGCAGTAAAATTACCCACTGGAATGAATGGTTGACTAACTAATTTCAGCCTCCCCCCCCCCAAAAAATAAAAATAAAAAATACCCTATCACGAATTAAACATTAAAATCCCCCCACTCGTGCAGGGAAAATGAAAATTGCCATCATGCGCACAAAGTTTTGTGGTCAGACTGGTTCAAAGGTGGAATGTTGATCCAGAGCAGGAGCATCAAACTCAGGAAAGCTCTCTGCTTGGCTCCTAAAAATAACTTTCCCACACTTTCACACTCAATGTCCTCGACTCGGACTCTGTGTTTGCTCTTGTAATGATCTGGATTTTGACATATTTAATATGAAAGTACAATGGACATTATTGACCAGAAAGAAATGTACATATTTCATTTTGTATGTGTATTTAATGCACTCCACATTGTGTCAAATTTTTGATGGCACACCACATACATGTATCGAGCTGATAAAGCTATCATCTACACAAGCCCACAAAAGAAAAGCGACTGGTGCCAAATGGGCATTTCCCAGAGACTCCTAAACACAAGTGCTGGACAAAGTTTGTGGAACAGCATGATGTTGTGTCATCAAAGAAGTGTTCCGACTGAAAGTACACTGATTAGTTTTTCTTTTTAAAATATTTTTTAAATAAAATAAATGTCTGATTCCATTCATAAAACAAGTACCAACTTTAATGTGCTACAAAGCCTGTGGATTTGATCAATGGGTCCCGATTTGAATGCTGAATTTAGACGCAAATAGAATTTACTGTGTGCGTTGTCTTAATCCGACAGTTGCTCCACAGAAGCTGTTTTGTGATCCTTGTTCAGTCTTCACTGAGCCTTTTTTCTACCTTCTATGTCTGCAATGTGTGAATGAGTTCTTGCTTAGTGAAAACAAATTGGGTCCCTTGATTCTCTCTTTATCTCTAAGCACACCATAAAGGCATTTGTTTCAGCTAATCACGGGACCTACTTAACCCCTGCCGCTGTGAATATTGTGCAATTGAAAAAGGATCCACACAACCGTCAACACAAAGTCGTTTGAAGCTGTGTCAGCCGCTGAGCGCTGTCGACTTGCAGCTGAATGTAGGGGTGCTCATGAATTTTATGAGGGCAAGTGGCCCTGTCTTTCAGGGTTCCCAGGTGGCTATTGAAAGGCCAGACCAGAGGACGGAGGATAGTTTGTCCATGTGAAGTAGCTTCAATAGACTTTAATTACACTACGTTGTGAAGTCAGTGGGCCACACGATATACAAGGCTGCACTTAAAAGGATAATTTGAATGGCAAAATGTGGCGGAAAACTTGGACATTGCAATCGCTTTGCCTTTCGTCAGCAAAATATCGGCTCATGGGTCTTCTTTTCCAGTGCAATCTGACGAACCTTTGCCACTTACGTGTATAGGTGGGGGAGACTCTGTATGGGAGAATACTTCAGTGTGTGGCTTAACCAAACTCCCCTTTTGTCTCGAACAAAGATGAGCGATGATGAGTGACAGGGGTGTTAGGAGTGGCATCCGGGGAGCAGAATGCGCCGAAGCAGCGCTCACCAAAACTCACAGTAAAGGTCAAATCAAAGGCAAGCTTCATATCCACTGAATGGCCCATCTTTAGCCATTTTTCCATTGCACCAGTTGGACACCGAAACAGCCTCTGTATGTTCGCATTTTTGCATGCTACTTTTTTAAAGGCCTTGCAGTTCCAATACAACCGTTTATCATGAACATCTTCCAACCTGTTTTGAAGAAAGAAACTGAAGAGGGCCATGACGTAGCATTCATCTGTTTGGCCAGCAGATGTAGGGGTCTCTTTAATTAGATTGCTCTATGGGTAGAACGTCAGACGACTTGTAAGCATGTCCACCTCTCATTGCAGAAGTGCGGGACTTGAGGCTTACTCCTTCCTTCCTGTGTGGAATTTACATGTTATATCTATGCCTGCATGGGTTTTGCCCAGGGAGTCTAGTTTCCTCCTTTTTTTTCCAAAATCATGCATGACAGGTTAATGGAACACTCAAAATCGTCCATAGGTGTGATTGTGAGCATGAATGGTTGTTCATCAACGTGTGCTCCTCCAATTGGCTGCTTCCCTGCTGCCCGAATATAGCTGGGGGGGGCTCTGGCATGCTCCTGACCATCGTGGGGCTATGCGGATTAGAACATGGATGGATTGATGTATAGATGAATATGATATGAATAATATATACTTTTGGAATTATAGGCTGCACTGCAAAACCCAACAAGTTGAGTGTAGTCAAAATTTTTGTGGCAACTGATTACGTCAAAATGTTTGAGTACAGTTTACTCCAAATTTTTGAGTACAGTTTACTCAAAATTTTTGAGTAGTGGAAATAAATTTTTGACTGTTTGACTGAACTTAAATGTTATTAGTTTGATTGGACATAAATGTTGAGTTTGAATGAACTTAAAAGATGTACTTTCAGTTTACTCATGTTTTCTTGTTATCTTAAGTTAAAATTAAGTTTCATATTTAAGCTTGAAGGACAACCGACGTCTCCGGACAAGTTGGGTCCATAATTTGTAAAATGGCTTCACATGACTTCTACTGGCCGTATTTTAATAAGATTCCACCGCATATAGCTATATTTTACGTTTTAAGACTCGCGCTGAACATTCAGGAAGTCTTGTTTTTGAGTTGGTGACAAGTCCGTACGTGACATCAGAAAAGGACCGCCTCCTCACCGTAAAAAAGACGCATTGTAGCGTCTTTCCATCACATCAATGTATTTTGCTGTACTGTTTTTTTTAAACCATGTCTTACACCCAAAAGCCGCGAGCAGAGGGAGGCAAACTCCATGGAAAGAATGTATCAGAGCTGTGGAAACGAGCTGAATCATTCCTTACTGGAGCTGGAAAGAAAGCATATTCTCCGAATCTGAAGCCATTTTTTTGATTCACCAGCAATGCAAGACGTCTTGGCGTGACGTCACGAAAGGGGGGCGGGACTTTCTGAGCGTTCGTTTGGCAATTTGCGAGAGGATTTAACAAACATTATGTGTCATAATTTTTTGCGTTTGGCAATTTGCATACTCGGCACCAGCGGCCAATCAGAAGCCTGCTTCGGACTACACCCTGACTCAAAAGTGTACTTCAGAGTTTTGAAAGCCGCTGAGAAAGTGAGTCCTCGTAGTGTTAAGCAGGCAACACAACGCAAACGTTGCACGCCCGCACGCGACAACAGTTGGTCACGGAGAGAGAGCGATACACCCATGCGCAGCTCAGTTCCCCGCCCTCGCGTACGCACTCACGCGTTGTATTGGCATTCGAACACCGATTGATGTTCGAACGCCGAAGCAAGAATATCTCGAATATTTTGTTCGAACACCGATTTGTTGGAACTGTGAGGCGTTCGAGAACCGAGGTACCACTGTATATATATATATATAAATACTATTGTTTGTCTTTCCACCCTAATTTAAGATAAATAATCCGTCGGTCTCTGCTCGATTCAGCCGTTGAGAAGTCAAATGGCGTCCAATGAGAGCATGCAGTGACGTCATCACGCAGCTTCCTGCCGCGAAATCAAAATGTTTGAGTAGACGATTGCCATGAACTCAAAAGTATTGATCTACTGCAAATTAAAACTCATGACTCATTCAGAAAACTCAAAACGTTCGAGTTTTTGAAACAAAAAATCGGCTTTTGAGTTGACTGACCTTAATGACTTTGAGTCAGTAGTACTGTTCGGGTTTACAGTGTACTACTCCTTCTGGCTGGCATACAGTCTCATGGGTGTCAATTAATTCCCATTTCTGGTTCTCTTTAACAATTCTGATTTGCTTTCCACAATCCCGACACCTGTTATTTTTCTGTTCAAAATTATATGATCTGTACTTTAATGTAGTTACAGCCAGCCATCAGTGAAGTGTGTACTCAATCACCTAAGCGCTTAATCGTTATGAGCATTATTTCTCCATCTCTTCTAGTTATCTCTTTGTGAGAATACTTGTAAGAAATGTGGTTTATTGGCCGCCTTGGAAGTGGTGGTGACTGACTAATTTCTGTCATAGCCAGTCAAAGCTTGCCGCTCGCTATTTTGTGCAGCATGCAAAGTTCAAAGCTTTCCTCAATCTTCGACTATGCTCGTAGGTGATGTCCAGCCCAGCGAGCCGTTTTGGGACCATTGCTGTTGGTTTTCAGTTTTGCTATTTGATATGATTTGGATAAAAAATTGCTGATTTTTCCTCGCAAACTGCACTGCGAAGTTTGTTCTATATGGTTTGTTAATACACATTAACGACACACACAGCCTGCCTATTAGCCACTGGCCTAATAATACACACACACACACACACACACACACACACACACACACACACACACACACACACACACACACACACACACACACACACACACACACACACACACACACACGCTGCTAGCCCAGGATGAGTGGAAATGGTGTGCAAGTGTTACCCAGGAGGGACCTGTAGGTTTCTGAAGGGCCGAGGATGGCTCTAGCATGCAGTTTGCAAGGAACCTGTATTTCTTTTTTTATTTTGTCTGCGCTTCGTTTACCCCCTCCCCCTTTCAGAGCGAAGGCAATGATCGTAATGTTGGGTGACAGCTCACCTCTCCCTAGCGTGCCTATGGTCCTCGGAGCGTTAGACCCCCCCCCCCCCCCCCCCCCCCCCCCCCCCCCCCCCCAATGTATCCCCACCACCACGCCCTCAAGTCCCGGAAGGCCACAAAGGTTACTCCATATGTTAGTCTGTGAATTCTTATGAGGTCTGCCACCCCCATACCCACAGTTTCCCCTTTATATATGTGTTATTGCTGTCAACTCAAGAATATTTTGTGTGTTCAGGCTTGGTTATTTTTTTACATTTTTTACATTTGTGTGATAGTCCAGACTGAGGTATTAGATTTTTTATTGTTGTGCTTAGTCATTGATGTATTTTTTTATTTTTTATTTATTTTTTCCCCTTGACCCTCTTCTCAGACTTGTGACTGAATCGTGCGAAAATATCCTTGGCCTTGTCTTTGACAAATACTAAAAAAATGTTCTTTTAAAAGCGAAATTTGGCCACATGTGTGTAAATACTGAATGTGCAAATCTACTCTTGTAAAATTATTCATGCTAAACAACTTTTGTTCAGTGTCCCTACTTTATTTTTCTAAACAGATCAAAATCAACACAATACTTCAATTCAGAATGTCTGAAATAAAATTAATAATAACTATACACTACCTTCGATGAAAAGGTTTCTTCAGCCGTCATCTGTACTTGTTTGAAGGTGTCGGACGTTTCGATTCTTATCCAAGAAACTCAATCAGCAAACTAAAGTCTTACTGGTAGTTTAGGCCCTATATATATCCCTACTGTCCAGACATGGTGGTGCCGGACTCTGCTATGATAGGTGCCTGCTCTTACGTTGGGGGGAGCAGACGTATACACCACCTTCAGATTTCAACATCTTGGCTGGCTGAGTGATTTTCTTTAAATCAAATATAATGTCACCGTCAAAAACAGGATTGATCTCATTTGGCGTAACTGATTAGACAGATCTCAGAGGACACAGCAGAAACAGCTTCTGATGTTCATCTTTTGAACACTTTCAAGTGTTGCAATAAAAATTAAGACATAATGCACAAAATTAAAATTAAATCAGTACATTGCTATGTAGATCTTTGAGTGTTGGTTCCTGTTCAAGTCTCTGATAGCTGACAAAGTCAAGTTGTATAATGAGAAGTTTGCGTTTTGAGGGGATGGCATGCGTGTGGAGACAGGCGAGGGCTGGAGCACAAAAGCACGTGTCATGCTGAATATTGGAGTAGGCAAAGTGTGAGCAAGGTCAATCTGCGTGCACACAAAAGTGCTTCACTTTCTCAAGCTTAACTTGCTCATCGTTCTCTTTCAATTTCTTTTAGACAATCTCTGCATTCTTTTTTTTATTGGTCATGCGAATTCACTTTTTGCATTTGTTGCTCTTTCTTTATAGAATACCCAGAATGTGAACTCACTACTCTTAACTCATCCACCTGTTCTAAAACAATGTCTAATCCGTGTGTTTCAAAGATGGCATTGTGAACTATTGGCTTAGCATGTGTACAATGTCACAGCAGTTTGAATGTCTCCATGAACGGAAATTGAAACTTCTACTACTTCTAATATGAAAATAAATAGATATCTGATTTTGACACACACACACACACAAAGTGTGGCCAACATTTGGGTTGCCAGACAGAGTTGTACACAGACATAGCCGCGGTGCTCTGGGAATCAATTTGCAAGGTTAGAATATGCATGATAAGTGCCAGGGGGTGTGTGTGTAGCATCCTACCCTCCTCTCCAAACAGCCTGCAGGCTAAAGTAGAATCTCGGCCACACCCCAGCCACATTGTTGTGCTGTTTGGGGACGCATGCTACGCCTACACTGGGCACGCAATGTTTTACCCATTTTTACCACACGTGTCCTCTTGCTACTTCTCTGCTCTGTGTAAATATGCATTTGAGTTTTTGCCTTCCTGGCAGTCATCACGATAGCAATTTATGGCATGGTGTCATCTGACATTAAGTATAATTTGTGGCCTGCAATTGGCATCTTACAAATGTCTATTTGCCATGGGAGAGATGTGCTCACCTAGAAAGTGGATGATGAAGAACATATGCTTCATTGAGTTCCATCTTTGATTGTACAAAGGATGGCATGGGGCCCAATCAAAAAGATTTTAATGCCTTCTCCAGTCATGTTTTGATAGATGATCGGCATTTTCTGCTCCAAAAGATAAGGCAGTGGTCTTTTGAGATATTTTTTTCACGTGCCTCACTGCCACTTCCATTTCAAGTGTACTAAAGAAAACATGAAACAAAAACAATTTCAGATTGTGTATTTCAAACAACCCCGTTAAGGTGTCATGGTACTAACCTTTTAAATGGGAAATCAACTGAAAAAATAGCCACTGTCATCCATCTCAGTTTGCCACTTGCTGTGGACTAAAAATTACATCATAGTGTCCAAGAACTCAAAGAACTACCAATCATGGCTCACCTATGTTAAAAATGAATGGTTTAAATGGTTTTACAAACCATCCCAGTCTGAATTGCGTCCTTAAATGTACCAAATCACGTATTTTATAATGGTCCTAAATCCTTGTTCATATCGCTAACTGTATAATTATCATACTTGTCTATGGGTTTTGTATTGTGTAATGAGTCATGTTTTTTTTTCAATCTCTTCAGTCTGTGAGGTCCAAAACATTTGGCCAACATGATAAAAGATATACATTAATTGAAATTAATGATCGTAGGAGTTTCTCCAACGCTCCGGCATTTCACATGAATAAGTGCCATTTTTTTTTTTTGATATGTCTTCTTTTCTTTCAGTCAATTCTAAAAACGCAACTGGTATTAAAACGAAAATGTCAAACCATACATAGGATGCCGGGTCATGCGGCTCAAGTTTAAGTCTTCACACCAAATACTTAGATACCAAGTACAAGTCATTGCTATGTTCATGGCAAGCAAATCGCAAGTCCAAAAGACAGCAACTCGCGTATAACTCAAGTCAAATCATATGACGAGAGTCCCCCAACTTTGCTTGCAAACATGATGGATGTTGCTCAGGCTTGCCACTTTTGAATGGAGACCTCAAACCAGAATTTCTTGTCAGAACAAACAAACCAGAACACATTCCCTTACTTGTCAACTGAACAAAGTCTGACATATCCTTCTTTCTGGATTGCTTCTTACCTCCCGGGAACAATGAACGCTGACGCATCACTTTGTCAAAAGTTTTGATATATGTCAACTGAGTGATAACTGGATGGATGCTATTGATAGATTGACAAATCATCCAGAGCATCCACTCACTTTAACTTTGTTTGCACATTATAACGTGATATGTTTGACAAATTTTACAGACGGCTTCCCTCTTCATATTAAATTCCATAAAACAAAGTGCAAATCATTAAAGATGATACGCCCATTGTTCTTATGGAAATGAGCACCGGAATCCTGAAAGCTTGTCACTTGAGCGACAGCCCAAGACACTCGTGGTTCATCACACTGTATTTAAGGTATGTTTGATGTTTTTCAAACTCCATATCTGGCACATTATCCTCGGGTGCCGGCTCTCGCCATTTTGGTATTTAATACAGACCTCCAACATTATTGCTGAATTGTGGAGGCACTCGCATCTCCTTCCTAACGGGGAGGTGTCGTCTGCTCACAGATCAGCGTCTGGATGAGGGAGCACAGCAGCATCCCACCTCATTACCGTAGCGGCACACTCTCCGAGAGAGTGACACACTACTCTCTGTGATTAAGATGTAAATTTCCTCTAATTGGAATGTAAATTCATACATTTATATGAAGACGTCAGCTGTCAGTTTGCAATATTGTGTCCTTTTCTCTCCCTTTCCCCTGGTCCCCAGGCAGGGGACGAGGTGGCTGTAATCTGTATCGTACTCCCAGCAGCCCCATCCCGGGATTTGCCGTTTGTTTAATGCCAGGCCCATTGTCCTTCATCCAGCCCATCATTGTAATTCTCCCCATTCATGGTTCGGTGTTTTGTCGCCGTCTGATTTGCTCCCGCTACCTGTTTGTTTCCCCATGCATGGCTGAGCCGCCAAGGCTTTGGGGAAGGGGGGCAGAAACGGGGAGGGGTGGGCCACTTTGAGAAGGGGGCCCGGGTCATTGGGTGGCCGTATTTTATGTGTGCATCGATTACTTCTGCTGAATGTTCCCGAATGCAAATAAGTCTGCCACTTTGAGAGGAAGCACATGTATTTCAAGTAATTAATTTTACCCTTGAATGCCAGCTGTGGTGTTGGTTTGACGTGCTCCAAATGGAGCTTTCACCAAAAAGGTGTTAATTTTAGGATTTGGCACGTGATATTAAGTGTGTTTGCCAATATGTATTGTGTCCGCTGAAGTCCAATATGTCTTTTTGTAATTCAAAGGATGTACCGATTTTCCTTGAAAATTTGAAAGGGGGCATGATAATAAAATGATACTAGACATGAATAATGAATCATTACAGCTCCTCATATTTATGTGACTTGGCCACACAAATGATAAAATTTCTCAACCACTGGCTGTCATGTGTTAAACTGCAGTAAGAATGTTTTTTGTTTGTCGCAGAGGATAAAGAATGCGTGCATGTGAGTATTGGTTTTGTGTATGACTACATCATATCTAAATTACATTTTTTTCCAAAGACGCATACAACGGGCATACATACATACTTGTACCTGTGAATCCTGAAGGCATTTTGTTGTGTAACCACCTAATTGACTTGTCACATCTTGTTCACTGAACATGATGACTCCAAACAAAAGCAGCAAGGGTGTTTTTTTTTCTTGTTTTGGTTTGTCGTGTAGATTGCCTGATCATGAAGCCTATTTGTTTTTTGTGTATACCACTCAGGCCAATGTGTTATGTGGCGCCTCTCAGATCACGCAAGCCTTTCATTCCCAGACTGTTAGGGCTTAATTGTTTTTGTTTCTTACTGTCACAATTCATTGACAACTTTTACATTTATTCACACACCGCGTCTGTTGAGTGTGTGTGTGTGTGTGTGTGTGTGTGTGTGTGTGTGTGTGTGTGTGTGTGTGTGTGTGTGTGTGTGTGCGTGCGTGCGTGCGTGCGTGCGTGCGCGTGCGTGCGTGCGTGCGTGCGTGCGTGCGTGCGTGCGTGTGTGTGTGTGTGTGTGTGTCAGCGAGCACTCTTATTTAACTTTCTGCTGGGATCATTTGATGAGCCTGTGTATAATTTATTTTAACGAAATGAAATGGTCCCATGTTCAATCAGAATCTATCTTACTATATTGCATCAGTCCAGCTGAGCCCTTAGCAGCAAGAATTCCGTCAATGCTCCCATAGCATGCCAGGACAGCTCCACCCACCTGTGGCAACACATTTTCCTGTCATGCCCTTGTTCAATTAGCAACAGGTCCCAATAAACCTTTCACTTCCATTTATCACCTTCCGTTGATTGAATCAACGACGTGGAAACCCGCCGCGTTCCGAGACGTCGTTTTGGAGGAATCTGCCCCTGGTCAGGTAAATCAGCCGGAATTGGCCGCGTAGGTTATGCTGTCACAACCTATCCGGAATGTAGCCACTCCCTTTGCACTCAGCAGCTGCACCTGTCAGCTGACTGCTCAGGTGGTTGAGGAGGAAGTGACTCACCCACACCCACTTCCGAATAAATTTTACAAACATGATTCATCATCCACTGAGAAAAAAAAATAAATTTAACATGGAAACGATAAATGTGACTGGAGTAGGATTTTCCTCTGGCTCTTTTTACTATTTTCTCATTACCTACCACTGATTACAAACTATTGGCTCACCATTGGTTTACCAATTACGTGGCTTTGACCGAAGACTGGGGGCAGGGAATTTGGCCGGTCATGGCACAGGCTCACCATGCTTTGCGGGAAGAAAAGTGGGGCAGAGAGAGAGAGGGAGAGAGCGAGAGAGAGCGAGAGAGAGCGAGAGAGAGCGAGAGAGCGAGCATTTTTTCCCCCAGGTATGACGGAGGCAGTCATGCAGAAGAATCCCACATGGAGGGAGGTGGAAGAGGAGGGCGCGAAAGAAACTCTTGGCTTTCCTGCTTCCCTGAAAACACATCTGTCTTCCTTCACAACCCGACACACACACACACACACACACACACACACACACACACACACACGCAAAACACACACACATTTTTGGGCATCCTTCGTTCCACCTTTGTACTTTGTACCAGGCAGTTGAAGTCTGTGTTGATATTTATTGGGTTCTTCTGGAGCACTGTTATTTTCCTTTCTCTGGGTCTTGGGCTTTGGATTGAAGTTGTACATTTTACACCAAGCATTATATCTTTTTTCTAATCTGTTAGCATAATGTCCTTGTTTTATTTTGCGGCAGACTCGCATCATAGCTGTGTGCGTTGAAACAATTAAGCTCCCTCTGCATAACAATCATTCGTGGATGCGTCGGGTGAAATTTAGCAAAACAAATATTATTTTCTGAATCACTTCACTGCAATCACTTGTTGCTTTTTTCCCTTTTTTTTCTCTTCTTCCGTCATGTCTTTGAGGTCCTCAAAAGGACTCCGACCCTCCCTTGCATGTTCTTCTTTTTGACTCTTTTCTCAGTACTTTTTTTTGTCCCCGTCATTTTCCAGCAGCACTTTTCTGTGCGTGCAAATGCTTTCTGAACGGCTTCCTTTCTTTCTTTTCAGGGTGGACGTCATTGTTGCCGCCTGTGGGCTGGGTGTATTTATTTAGGGGTAATTGGTGTGTGGATGAGTGAGGTAATGAGGTGCATCCACACTTGGCTGCTCCCCTCCTTAGCTGAGCTGCGCTCTGGCTTGAACCGCACCGTCTCCTCTGCAAAAGCCAGAGTGGCTTTTTCATACTCAGGTGGACAAATACAATCACTTGGGGTATACCTCAATCATGATCCTATGTGTGTGTGCGTGTGTATGTGTGTGTGCATTCACGCATAGGAGTGCACCCAGTTGTTTGCTTGTGTTTTTTTCTTTAACCAGTGTTTGTTTGTGAGGCTGAGTGTGTATTCAATGGATCTGAAGAGGACCTTTGACTCTCCCAGCTCACTGCCAGTGGCCCGGATGTCATGCAGAGTCACCTAATGATTTCACTTATACCTCCCTTATCTGTCTGGCACGTGTGTCTACAACCGTCGGATGCTTCAGCCTTTACATGCCATTTGCTGCCTCATATCCTGTAAAATTCAATTGCACAGCACCAACTGTAGCCAGAGCAGGGGGCTCTCCCTCTCGCTCTCTACTCCCTCCCTCTCTTTCGCTCTCTCACTCTCGCTCCATCTACAGTTGTAAATACAAACAGCCCTATACACCACATCATCTCGAAGGAACTGTGAATTCAAGTTTGTACTGAATGGTGTTTCTTGGCTAATATTACGCATCAGTTGTTGTGTTGTTATCGGGGTAATTGCTGCTGACCTTCCAGTCTTTGACGGACATACAATTACTGTATGCGACATTGTAAGTGGACTCATTTTAGCTCGGGTTTTTGAGTTGCTAATGGCATATTATTCAGCCTTTGGTCTGTCCCTAAAAGTGCCAGGCGAAATCAAACAGGCCGCTCCAGGGTAATTGAGGCTCACTCCGGACCCCCTGCGGTGAGCACGGCAGAACTGTAATCCCTTGACCATTCTGATTTGGCCCCAATCTGGCAGGCCGCCTATTTCCCAGCAAAACGCCCAACTCGGGCAGACTGAAGAAGCGGATGGCTACATTTGGAAGACTCGACTATCCCTAATCCTCTATTCATTCCTTCCCATCATTCCGTAGTGAATAACAACTCAACAGGTATATTCATTATTTTCAGTTTGGTACTGAGGTGCACAAAAACTGTCTTAGCCCGTACAATGCAGCACAACATCTATCTGGTGGACATATTGGCTAATTTACTTTTGTCAGGAAGCCAACATTGAACTCTTTGGTCTCTGACAATGTCTCAATGTCACAGAGATTTCATCATCATTGCAAAATAACTAGGGTGCTTATACATTTTCTTTAATTCTGTTTTTTTTTAATATTTTTTGTGTACATGTATTTTTAAAATATGTTTGGGGTGAGCTGTCACCTCTGTTAGGCGTTATTTTCCACAGAGTGAATTTTAGCACTGTCTCACTTCATTTTTAACTTTAGCTTCTGTGCTCTCCAGGCCCTGGCTCACTTTGTAATGGGGTTAATAATGCGTAACAATTAACACTCTGCCAGTGCTCTAGGCTCGTGGCTGACTGATGCGTTTCAGGCTAAATAAGAATAATAATAATAATAATAATAAAACACCAAACAAAAATGGCAATCACCCGGGGTGTATCAAAAAGCTCGGGGTGGTGGAGAAAATGGAAGAGGGTGAATTTTTTGACAAGCTGGCCGAGGTGATGTCTCATTGCCTCTGACACCCCGAATACCCTAAAGGTGACTTAGCCAATAGTCTACCCAGCAAGCACCTCACCTAGTTGTGGCTAAAATTACACAACCACCTGCCCACAGGGAAAAAGTACTGGATATGTTAGCAGAAGTGGTGGTGTGGTGAAGAGAGCCAGGAAAGAGGAGCAAAATAACCGGAGACAAAGTTCACTGGTTTGTCAAATGACTATTGCTGTGGGAATTTAGATTGGTAGTAAGTAGCAATTCCTTGTAGTCGGCTGTAGTCCTGAACCGAACACTCCCAAGGCCAGAAAAAAATGTCTCTTAAATTGTGCGTCCCATGCAATGTTCCCTCTAATTTTTCATGTGTCTGAGCAGACACACAAGCTCCCTGAGCACACTGAGGACCACTGTGAGCAACATCAGATGTGTACGCTGTGGCCTGTAACCTGAACGGAGCGTATGGGCAGGGCACATTCGCGATTGGCCGCGTAGCGTACGTGAACTGTACGGCATTATTGGCTGGACACCTGTCACTCATTGAGTTACATTGCAACATGCTACAAAATATATATACATAAATAATTGGTCTAATTAACTAGATTATATCAATTCTAAAATTAGATCTTAAGTAATGCGTTTCTGTTTTATTTTATTTTGTGCGCTGCATAGATGTTCGTGTGCGCTCGCTGAATATGTGCAAGCTGTGCGCGATTGCGCACGCGCTCAGCTTAGAGGGAACATTGGTCCCATGACATGTCAACATAACGTAACATAAGAAAATCTTGCCTGACCTCAGTTATCTTGGGTCTTTTGGGCTTTTTTTGTGATGGTTCAACACGAAGAATCTTTACCCCACGGCGCAGCATTTAGAAACACATTTGTAAGATGATCAGATCTCTCTCCTTCTCTGGAATTACTGTCCTTTGGGTAGTACACCTGCCATCCATTGTCAGCAATATCCAGAGTTCACTAAACAAGCAACAGAGAGATGGGACCCGCACTGCAAAAATGGCTGTATTTATGCCACTTGTTCCCTATGCTCATCAAACTAAACTCCAGATACCTCTCTTTGCTCCTTAGACAGTCACATGCGGCTTTTCACAAGCACTCATTCCGTGTTTCTTTCCCAATTGAGAGAGAATGGTCTAACTCCTCCTGAAATCCAAAAAGCAAACTGTAGTACCTCCAAATATTTTTTGAGATGACTTTTGAATATTTTTTTTCTTACTTTAGCACTTTGCTAGAAGGGTTTTACTGTGTTCGCACATTTTGAGTTGTCTGCCTGTTATTACTGTTTTGACATGCTCCTTGATGTTGATGTAAATCTGTATCACAGAGGAGACAGCGGCTGGGTCAAATCCGGGTTTTCCAGAGTGCTTTAAAAGTTCAGTGGATTAGTGGAACAAAGCATTGCAGCCCCGGGCGATTCCAGTTTCGTCCGCAGCGAGCATATCCGCACTGAGAACGAGGTGACTCAAAGTAGCATAAAAAGGGACAGATAGTGGCTGACAATACATATTTATGACCACATTGAGTTACTTTGCAAGTGTATGAATGAGTTAAAATCCCATTGATTGGTCTTTTAAAGTACAGTTTGAATCAACAAGGTGCTCAATTACTTTTCCAAAGGTGGAGGTGAGACTCTTGAACAGAAGTTGTTTTAGCCATCCCCACAGTTCGAAGTTTTTGCATAACTTTTTACAAATTCTCTTTAAATGACAACCGACGCCTTCCGACAAGTTGTGTCCATAATTTGTAAAATCATCAAATGTTTCCTACTGAGCGTATTTTACAAAGATTCCACCACATATAGCTATATTTGACGTTTTAAGACTCGCGCTGAATATTCAAGAAGTCTTGTTTGCGAGTTGTCGACGAGTCCTGACGTGATGTCACGTCAGGAATGCCCTTGACCAAGAAAGCGACACACAATGCATTTTGGGTAATTTGTTTGGTCACAACACATAAATAACGTGATGGTGAATCGTTGTGTGTTGCACCAAGACTACTATTTGATACTAGATGACACAAATTGCCAGCAGACAAATCAGCCCATTTCCAACGGAGCTTGGGCGCCATCTTGTGCATTTTCTGGGACGCTACATTGCTGTCATTGACGGCTCGAATTGATATGAGAGGACTCCTTTAATCGATTGCAAACATTTATGCTTTCCTCTTCAAAACTATTTGAATCATATTCATAACTGGATGAGTAATAAGAAAGCATCTTCTCCAAATCTGAAGCCATTGTTTTGATTCTAGAGCAAGGCAAAGACGTCCTGGCGTGACGTGACGAACAAGGGGGCGGGGCCTTCTGAAACTCGCCATTTCCGGGGTCATTTTGAAGTAGTTTTGGGACACTTTAAGTCATTTTTATTGGTGTTTTGCATTTGACTAAAAATATCAGCCTGTGTATTTTGGCTATTTTAGATGCTATAAAACGTTTTTATGATGTCAGTTAGGAAACAAAAAAATGGTGTCGGTTGTCCTTTAAATATATATCATGTACAGTGATACCTCGGTTTACGAACCCCTTGGCTTACAAAGTTTCCGGTTAACGAACCTTAAATTTATGAACATTTTACCTTGGCATACGAACTATTTTCTCGGGATGGAAACGGAGCGCCACAATGAGTGATGTGTCGTTCCCGAACGAGCCTGTTCTCCTAACAAGAAAATGGCAGCCGACTGTTTTTGTCCTCTATTCCCTGCCCCCAGTCTTCGGTCAAAGCCACGTAATTGGTCAAGAACGCAGCAGTGAGGGGGTGGGGGGATTACAGACAGAGAGAGTGAGGCTGTTCTCCAAAAAAGGAAAATGGCAGCCAACTTTTTTTGTCCTCTATTCCCTGCCCCCAGGCTTCGGTTAAAGCCATGTGATTGGTCAAGAACGCAGCGGGGGGGGGGGGGGTAAACATTAAAGAGACAGGCAGAGGACAGATTGAGAGTGAGGAAGTGGATTGGAAACAGTGAAATTTGGACTCGTATCAACTTTGATAGTTCAAAAGCAGAGTGTAAACTGCAAGGTTAAAATATCCCATCAATCAGGCTCCACAAATAACTCGCACAAGCCATCTGTACACTTGATGCAAAAAGCTATCAACCCAGCTTAACAGAACACAATTGATGAGGAACAAGGTAAAATTATCGCAGAGAAAGCACATCCAATGGATCACTCCTCAAGATGGTAAAAGAAGAAGGGTATGGTACATTCCTCATCAAGTGTTTAATGCTGATGAAACCGGCCACTCCATTCCATCAAGCCATCAACCATCACAAAGGTAAATAAAACGACTTTATTATACCGTACAGTGTATTTAGTTAATTATAATACCATAGCACATTTATTATACATAAATTAAGGTATATTTTGTGTAGTTTTAAGGCTTTAGAGAATTAGAGAGTAGAAAATTATGTTTTATTCGGACCTGGGAGCGGATTATTCTCATTTTAATGGTTTCCTATGGGAAACCATATATGGGAATTTTTGGGATACACACTTTTTACCTTACACACTCTGTCTGGGAACCAATTAAGTTCGTAAGCCAAGGTATCACTGTATTCAGAAACACATCTTTGAATTCACTTCACAGATACTTGAAATATGCAATCATTACAGAAATAAAACCACAAATGCTAAATAGATGCCTCGATAAATACCTCCATTATAATATCATACATACATTAACTTAGATATTGCGATAACGTCAATTAATATTCTTTATTATATGTATATGTATTTTTTATTTTATTTTTTTTGTCCTTTGAAAAGAAATTACAAGACGGACACCACAATAGAATGGTCACAATTGTAGATGCTTCCCAGTGGCAGAGTTCAGGCTGTTTCCCTGTCGACTGATGTGCAGTAAATGTCCTTAGAAGCTCTAGGCTGGTCTATGTGTGGCCCGGCTGGTCCAAGTCAGCAGTAATGACTGGCTTTGGCCAGCATGCCTGTTAATGTGAATGGGGTTACTCTGGGCAACACCTTTTCAGCTGGGTCCTATGAAGTCCCCAGTATGGTGGTCTTTGTCCGCACAAGGGCTGTCCTCTCAGCAAAAAGGGCTCTCTTTTTTTGTGAGTGCTATCAACTGGTGATGGATTATACCCACCCCCCTTTATTCTTCGGTACAGACGTAACAGACACGGATTCTCGCAAACATACACACACTCACGCATGTGGACGCTCACAAAGACACCAAAGGTATTACAAGCACATCAACACTATCTTCCTATCGTCCACAACTCGTGTCGTAAAGAGATCAGATTGACATATAATTACGGAGAAAGTAACATTACAGCACACATGACGTGTTAGTGGCTGTGATTAAAAAAACTAATAAAATAACCACTGTAAAACCACTTGCTGTCTGGTATCTGTAGAATGATTGTTTTCTTCCCCATTCTTTGCTTTGTGATTTTCATGATGACTGACATTGGAAATATTTAAAACAGGCAACTAGCTATCTTCAAATTACCACAACACTGTCATTTCTCTAAGCTGCAAAGTGCTGATTCTTCTTTTTCTTTTTGGAGGGGGGGGGGGTGCTGGTGCAATTCTTCCGCAGGAGTAATTACCTCCGCACTCCCCAACGGTCCGTCACTTAAGCAAAATGACAGTTACCTCTCGATGACCTTTAACTTTGTCAAATGTTATCCTTTCCAAAACCAAATTGTGAACTTCATCACAGTTCAGATGAAAAGCGATAAATGGGTTTTCCTTTCCTAAGACAGTCATGTGAAATAAGACTCCTTCTTTTCCTTTCGGCTTTTCCCTTCAAGGGGGTCGCCACAGCAAATCAATGTCCTCCATCTTTAGAGGTTTGATGCGCCTGTTTGTTTTGGCCCTTCCTGACACAACCCTCTGTATTTATCCGGGCTTGGGACTGACACAAGAAGACTTATGTCCCGTTGTGGCTACAGAACAAGCAATTCGCTAAGTAAAAGGCTCCCAAACACAAAATAGTCATCAGCACAGCAACATTCAAAACACTCCATTTGTCTGTATTGGTCACTTTTCAGATGTTTGCACTGCAGGCGGGGTTCCGTTGGGGTACAATTGCTTCCTGTTCTTGTTTACTCTGAACAACAAGTATCAATATTATATGACAAAAGGTCCAGAGTAATGCACGGTCCAAACTTTTATATTTGGGGGTCTAATTGGAAGAGGCTATTTCTACTAAATCAGCTAATCATGGCATTGCACATCAAATGCATATTTTTCAGCTTATTCAAGCAATCAATTTGGCAAATCATTATATGTTTTTTTTCAATAACGCGTTGTCGACACACAAAGCTATGCCCATTCGCCATCCCTTTGACACACATATCACTATCCAGAAATGCACAGCAATTTGATAAGTAACTTGAAATATGATTGTTGGATTTGAAATTATAAGTCATTTGATTATGCAATATCAAAAACAAGTCATATTTGGGGAATTTTGGTCATTGGTGAGTTATGTGTTCCTGGCATCACTTGTCATTCATTTTGCTTCCACGCAGTCACACTCTGGAACACATTTTCAAGAAAAATCATTTTATTTAACAGAAATTGCTCAATCAAATGTGTCGCCATGAAAGTCAATGACTTACTCCTACTACATTACATCTGTGTACCGAATACCACTTGAAGCTTTGTCCAAAATAATGCAGTGTCAATACTTTGTATGCTAGCTTTTTTTGCCCAGCGTACTTATAAGCATGGCACTAGAAAACCTACTCCCGCCACATGTCAGTGATGCTTTAACCTGAGGACGTTCGTTTGAGGGGTGAAATGTGTGTTGGAGGGTGCAAGAGGTCCCCCAGATATCACTGTCATAACCCATGCAGCCGCTCTCTTTGCTATGGGCCGATGTGTAGTGAAGGCAGCACTTAGACATGTGTGTACTCTTCGCCCTCTGTCCCGATCCCTTTCTCCCTGGGCGGCGGCATGTCACCCCAGGGGTGGACCAGCACTCCCTGGCTGTGCCCAAGTCCATAACACCAACTAAACCCCCCACTTGCAACCCATCGCGGCTTGGGTCAATGTGCCCTCGTCACCCCCCCCCCCCAACCCCCTCCACCGCCGTCAACCTACAACGCCCACAGTCCATACCGACACAGGCCTGCGAAGAGAAACAAAACAGATCTGAAAAGAGACCAAATGGCCCCACACAGCGCTCCCTGTCAAAGGCCTTGACAGGCCCAAGGAGAGGCCCCCGGAGGACTTCAGTTGAAGATGATGACGACAGAGATAACAAGTCAAGTTGTTGTGTTACGGCGCACTTACACTTTGGCCCCTTGTTTGTCCGTTTGCTCATTCAGAATCGCTGCAGAGCTAACTGATTACATGCATGTCATGTTTACTAACATGGCACATGCTATCAAATGCTATTTTACATCAGTCTGTGGAGCGTGATGGGTAAATGGTGGGCAGCCACGTACACAAAAGAACCCCAATAAACATTCCATTAAGGAAAAAAAATTGAAAATAAAATAAACATGACGTATTCTCAGCCAGGCAATTTCCTGTTTGGAAATGTTGACTTGAAATGAAAATATGTCACGTCATTTGTCACTTCTCATTCTTTCAGTATTTGGGAATATAATTAATGTCCGAATGCTTTCTTTTCGTCCTGTCAGATGAATTATCCACAAAGCAAAATATGTATCTTGCCTATGTCGCATCACTCTTGGTTTTTTTTTATGATTGAGTCGATCATCAGCTTTCCACGCAAAGAAGTATCCTTTATCAGGGAATTGGAGGGGATCGATATCAGATCCATATGAATAAGTGTGAGAATGAGGGGAATGAATTAGTTCGACAAGTTGATTGAACCATCGGGAAAAGACGAACACACCGGATCAACAGGTTATTCCTGAAGCAAGGCCGTGGTTCGTGTTGCACTCTTTGTTTTCGCAAAAGAAGAGGAAGTTCAAGCGCTTTGTCTGCCTTTGTTTGCTGCAGGTGGGCTTGAATTACCCAAGTGACAAGATTTATACTGGGGCTCTTGCTGCATTTTTTTTCTTTCAAGAGAACGGAAGTCTTCTGCGGAACGGCCAGGCGAAAATGGGATGATGCTGTGCTTGTCAAATTGAAAAGCACATCACCTCATTATGAAGGGTTTTACTGGGTTAAAGTTAACGCTTGTTCCTATAGATCCAGCAAATGGTTTTCCCACACAATAGGGTGTAATTTTATCGCTGTGAGGGATTATGGCACTGTGAGGTGATTTAGTCACCAGATGGAACGGCAACTCTGGGAAAGTTTCTCCAGTGTCAACTGTGAAATGTTCTACCACTATTTGTTTTTATTTATGCGGACTCTATTTTACAGAAATAGTTTGTTGGTCAGCTGATCCTCCCCTGATTGGTTAGTTAGTTAGTTAGTTAGTTAGTTAGTTAGTGAGTTAGTTAGTTAGTTAGTTAGTTAGTTAGTTAGTTAGTTAGTTAGTTAGTTAGTTAGTTAGTTCCTTCCCATTTATTTATCCATTTTTACTTCATCTTCACACCGGCCACAGTCTGTCTTAATATCTTAAGGAAATTATTCAAAGGCTTCTCTTCTGAGCAAATGGCTCCGACAGTGGTCGCCTTAAAGGACAACCGACGTCACTTTTTTGTTTCTTAACTGACATCAGAAAAAACATTTTATAGCATCTAAAATACCCAAAACAAGCAGTATGATATTTTTAGTAAAATGCAAAACACCAATAAAAATGACTTAAAGTGTCCAAAATCTGCAAAATAATTGAGCTGCGAATTGGGCATTTTCAGAAAGTCCCGCCCCCAGTTCGTGACGTCACGCCAAGACGTCTTGCATTGCTGCAGAATCAAAACAATGGCTTCAGCTTCGGAGAATATGCTTTCTTGTTACACATCCAGTTATGAATATGATTCAAATAGTTCTGAAGAGGAAAGCATACATGTTTGCAATCGATTAAAGAATTTATTCCGTGCCATTATGAGGCAACATTGAGGGGAAATGTCTCAATGAAAAAGAGGCACAAAATGGCGCCCTCCTGTGGTCACCTCTGTTTCCACAGGCTGATAAATTCCTTATATGGAGCTTGGTCACCCTCTTCTGGCAGCTTTTGGGTGCAACACAAGGTTTTCAGACCGAACAATACAGCAAAATACATTGACGTGATGGAAGGACTGCTACAATGTGTCTTTTTTTCAGTGTGAGGCGTTCCTTTCGTGACGTCATGTACGGACTCGTCACCAACTCAAAAACAAGATTCAGTGCGAGTCTTAAAACGTAAAATATAGCTATATGCGGTGGAATCTTTTTAAAATACGCTCAGTAGAAGTCATTTGAAGCCATTTTACAAATTATGGACACAACTTGTCCGGAGACGTCGGTTGTCCTTTAAGTAGGTGTTTATGGTAAATATCCTGTCACTTCCATGAGCATGATCCAGCACGGGGTAATCTGATTTTAAGCGCCAGACCGATCGTCATCCCTGCTTGGTGTTGGGTTTCCCATAGTTTTAAGCTGTACAGTGACATGGGCCATTGGTCTGACTAAAACACTATGGAATAAATGACTCGTTAAAAATTAGCACCTAATGCTCGAGTCATTAGCACGCTGTTACCACTGGTGGAATGCCTTTGATGCCGCTGTTTTTTGTGTCGCCGGTTCCTTGTTGAGCTTCTGCTGAAAGAAAAGGTCTCACAACATAAGGCATGCACACTTGCATCGTAAAGCGATTCTCATGACAGAAACGAGGGAAAACCTCAAGTGGTATTTTTATGCCGAACCATTAGAGAGTGGTTTAATCTCAGCTAACATTTTTCGCGATGGAAGTCGGTGAGGTAAGACAACCAGCCTGTAACACATCATATTCTTTTAAGAAGGGGGTCTTTGGGGTGATAGGTCAGCCGAGTGGAATTGCCCATTGTAGGGTTGATATTAGTAACCCTCTTAGGCAAAGCCAGTCTGTGGGCTGGCCCCGAGGGCTCATTTCAAGTGCTTAGTGCTCGTTTGCAGCTTTGTCACCTCTCCGCCTGTCACCAACACGCCCTCCCAGTCCCTCTGGCTGCGACACGGTGTTGAGCCGCAAACCTTTACTGCTGCTCACCACCGAGGAAGACGCTCTGACGCACAATTATAGACGCACGAACCCGGTGACTGTTAGGTTCATATCGGCATTTCCTCCCTCCTACTCCACAGCCAATGGTGTAATTTCCCGCCATCCGCTCTCATCCAGCAACCCTCTCTGCACTCTCACTGCTGTTTCTTTGCCTCTTTCTACAACCTCATGAAGGTTGCCAGGCAGCCGGGAAAGACTTTGTTCATACATACACCCCACGGTGCCTATGGGAGTTTTCCGGATGTCCTTGTTTACACCATAGAGTGTGCAGGTCATTGGGAATCAGTCTTTGAGCCTCCCATACTGTGTGTCCTGCATCCTTCTCCAAGCCTCCATTAATTTGGTGTCGGAGAGAATCACCCAGACTTGGTATTTCACAGTAGTTTATTGAAACCTGTGTGAAGAGAAAGTATATTATTTCTGTATGAGCCTGAACGCACTCTACTTCTTGCATCTATGACAGACAACTCGCCAACCAACAAGCTTCCCCCAGAATGTGTGCAGCCGATTGATTGCTTTTGTCTGCTCTTCCCTCCAACTTTAGCTTTCGCATTGATTGTTCTCTCATGCCCCTGAACTCGGAGGTCAGAAGAGCTGATCTGAACTCCTGGATTGCTTTGACCTTCGCTCTGCACATGCTCGGTGTGCCCACACAGCCCTGAGCCAAACACACGCAGCCAAGCCAGGGCTGCGAGTGCGTGACAGCCAGGAAAGGGTGTGATCTTCCTCTTTTTTCCCCCAACTCGCCCTATGAGGATGATGTATATGTGATTGATTTTTCTCCATCCCCTGCTCAGTAGCATGTTTCCGCTACAGTGCACTAAGCAGTACTGAGTCCAGGCTTGATCAATGCATTGTTTTTCTTGTTTCAATTACACTTGACTGAGCTAACGACACAAAAGGTTATGCATGTGAAGTTTGGCAGGGATGGAAGCTGAACGTCTGAAGCCCACGCTAAAGTCCAATATGAGAGTTTGCATGGGTGTCTACAAAAAGATGCTTTCAGTGTATGTTGAAAGATCTGACCTTTTCATCATCTTCATCTTGCTAATTCTTCTTAGCAACCTATTCAGTCCTGAAAATGTGTTCACGATATCATAAAATCCCTGTAAAGTACAAATTTATGTACAGTGAACCCTCGTTTATCGCGGGAGATGCGTTCCAAAAATAGCCCGCGATAGGTGAAATCCGCGAAGTACAATGTAGTCAGCTTTTTTTTTTTAAGGAGTATTTCTCCAAGAGAAGGACATTGCTATCGGTTGTTGTTGGCACTCTTTCTTTTTTTGTCTTTCTTTTTTTTTTGAGAATAGAGAACAGCTCATGGAGCAGAATGCTCCATGAGCTGTCAAAGCCAGTGTGTTTGATTTTATTCTGCCTTGTTTGCAGTGTTGTTTCTTTTACTTTGTTTGTTTGCTCATTTACATGCCATTAATAAAGATTTTTTTTTCTTCTCTATTCTCAAAAAAAGAGACAAAAAAGAAATAGTGCCAACAACTACCGACAGCAATGTTCTTCTCTCGGAGAAAGACTCCTTCAAAAAACAAAAAAAAAAAATCTGCGATGCACTGAAGCCGCGATAAGTGACCGCGAAGTAGCGAGGGATCACTGTATTAATATTTTTACACCACAAAGAAAAATGTGGTGCTCTAAAGCAGACACACCAAGATGAAGCCTCTGTACACACGCTGGCTAGTGTCCTTATCTTCCCCCCTCCTCACTCGTTGGTCTTTCTGTGCAGTCACAACAAGGCGCTCAAAAGCTGCCAAGATGACAAAATCCAATACAAAGATGTAGTTTTACGGGTGTAGGAATAGATCCCTCTGCCCCGATTTTGCATTGACCAAGACAAAGGTCAAGAAAATCAAAATACGTTATGTTCTGATATCAGATATGAAAGTATATCCACATTTTTTTATCAAGTAACCTAACCAAACTGAACCCAACCGACATTTTGATGTAGTAATGCAGCTATTGCTGTCCCTCCTTCCAAAGACATCTCATCTGTCCACCCAAATGGAATCTCCCATCCTTCCCATGGAACCTTACCTAACCATCCAACATAAAATTATAGGTCCTTCGCAGTGTCCCAGCATTCACCTGCCACCAAGCATTAAGACCACTCCTCCTCCTGTTTCATCTCACAAAAGATTTGAGTTCACAGAAAGGAGACCTCTTTAGTTGGATGCCTCAATGATCTGTTGGCCACAGTAGCAGGAGGGGCAACGTCCACCACGTCAAACCCGAACATAACAGCAAACCTTTTTCTGCAATTTAACCTCTCCGGATTTCTGCAAAAACAACACATGGCAAAAGTAGGAAGCGGTCTACCCTCGAGGAATGAAGATTGTTGCGTCGTTCTGAATTATCCTTTAGTAATGACGCCGTGAAAGCCTGTACCAAAACACCTACTCATTAGGAAAGAGATAAGTATCTGTGGGAGTGGAAGGGCTCTCCTAAAGCTGCATGTCTGGAGGGGTTGAGCATACTGCGGGCAGGGAAGCCTTACAGGAGTGAGCTAGAGAAGGAGAGTCAAGGGGGGACAAGGCGCAGCCTTTGACCAAGAGGTTTCAAATGTCCTGGCAGATTCTTTCAGGGGCAAATTAAAGGCTTTAACTCTTCTTGTGCCCAAAAAGCCTTCATTCTGATACCGTCAGAGGTGCTCAAGCAACACCCAGCCCGACATTGTCCTTTGCACACTCGACTCTGGGGACACTTCATCTCCTTCTCTCACTCTCAGAGCCTCTTCAAGACTTTGTTCTTTGGAGTGCCACAGGCGGCTTTTCTGACCAAACCCTGAAGGGAGCATAGCGAAGCCCCGCTTAAGTTTGATAGCAGTTAGCGTGTTGGTCTTAGAGAGCTTTGCACGAGCGGCCCTCATTAACCTCTTAGCGTCTTTGTGCTTTTGAGTTGGCACAGGGCTGCTCCGCAGATAAGCTTTTCTGTGAAACCAGTAACTCGGGTGGTCATTTTTTGTGTTACAGACACAATCAGCTCACATGCGCTACTTATGTACATTAATGCTGTTCTCGCTGAGCCTTTTTTTCTCAAGACAACTTCAATCCACTTTAATACATACTTGCTAAATCAGTTAAAAACACAGCTGCAAGTTGGCAATGTCGCTTGATTAAAAAAAAATATGAATGAGGTCCTTTCTCGGTCCATACATTTGAGCCTAAATAATCTGTAATAGTGTGAAAGGGGACAGGAGATAAGAATGTTCATTGACATTTTCTTGTAATAATAATAATATTTTCTACTATATTACAATTTTCAAATGCTTGCATTTGTAACTTCTAGTATGTAACAGTTCAATGTTTTCAATTTAACATGCTTTCAAATGGTCTGGCAGTGTCCCTTCAATATGATTTGGAGCGTTAAATATTGTTTGAAATTGAACATTGTTTTGGTCTGGTCTCTCAATGGCTTACCGGTAATTTTTAGCATGGACTTTGCTCGCATATTGCGCATGATAATCAACATGTCGCCGCCTTCGCTGAGCATGGCGGAGGTTTTAGAGGTGGAACATATCTTTCCTTGATCAATTTTGCCCATCTCCATCCTGTGCTTGTTAAAAATACTCTGCATGGTATTGTTTTTTAATGTCACCTATGTTGCGTGTCTCATGTCTAATTGTAAGTGACTCACCTTTGACAAAATGTTCATTGCACATGCCTGCTTGTCGTTGTGCATAACGAGGGCTTGACGAAAGTTCCGGAAATGGTCTTTTTGTAAAAGTTGTTGAATAACATGCCATTGTGGGTTTTTTTTTGCAAATTGCAAATTTTTGCGATGCATTAATGCAGGGGTGTCCAAAGTCGGTCCTCGAGGGTCGCTGTCCTGCCTGTTTTCCAGCTCTCCCAGGATCAACACACCTGATTCAAATGATCAGCTCATCAGCCAGCTCTGAAGCAGCATCAAAATGGTCCTGATGATTTGAATCAGGTGCGTTGCTCCTGGGAGAGCTGGAAAACAGGCCGGACGGCGGCCCTCGAGGACCGACTTTGGACACCCCTGCATTAATGCCTTGTCTCTGTCTCTCTTTTCTCTATCTCTCTGTTCTCTCTCTCTCTCTCTCTCTCTCTCTCTCTCTCTCTCTCTCTCTCTCTCTCTCTCTCTCTCTCTCTCTCTCTCTCTCTCTCTCTCTCTCTCTCTCTCTCTCTCTTTTGCTCTCTCTCTATCTCTCACTCACACGTGTATTCCCTGAAACGAAACAGACCTCAATCTCTGTGAAGCATTTAGGAACACGCTAGCTGGTTTACCCCACGTTGTCTGCTCTGTTCAGAGTGCTGAAGCATTTAATGCAATTTCAACGCAACATTGCTCTCTGTGAATAAACATCACCAAAGGTTACATCTACTGTATGATGATCCCTTTATTATAAACTGATCTAATAATCTACCCTACCCTTTCCACATCTTTCTCCTCTCATTTTTCTAGCGACTACATTTGCCTCCCGACTTGTCTGAGAGGGTGAGTCGTGTGAGCAAGGCGGAAGCAGCAGGAGCAGCCACGTTGGTTTCTGCCTGTGGCTCTGGCAACAAGCACCTGGAATTCTAGAGCTGGAGTGGCTACTCAGCAAGCGACACCTGGAATGCTGCGGTGACCTGGCTCTTCTTCCGCCCACGCCATGCCATGCCTGTTGTCTGCCTCCAAGCTGTTCGGGATTTGCCAGTTGTCCCTGTTGCCAGCCAACAACACCACAATTACCTCCTTTCATTTAGATGTCTTTCATTTGATTTTAGATTTTTGTTTGGTGTATGTTTGTAATTTGATAATAAAAGTCAACATCAAGAATGCTCCTGTTATGTTCATCAATTTCTCTCGCTAAACTCTTGGAATTTGCACACTCAAAAGAAACTCAAATTTATCATGAGGTTTCTATCCTGCTGTGTCCAAAAGGGATTGAGCTAAAGTTGGGTTGTCTACATTGCACATTGGGTTGAGGATTTGAGCCACTATGTAGGGGTCAACATTTTTATCTCAACCAGGGGTGAAAAAAAGTGAAAGCGACCAAGAAATTGGCTTCCAGATTATTGGTTAAAAATACAAATTGCCAGTTTTCTTCTTATCATTAAATTTCACGATGACTTGTTTTTCTGTCAATGCTCACCAAATTCCAAATGTTTGTTCCTGTTCTAAAATGATGGTTTTATTCTTATAAAAGCACATTTTTTTACATTTTTATCCAGCACAAAATGTTGTCAGGTAATCATTTATAATACCCTTTTCACCATAATTTGACTTTATTCTCAGTAAATAGTGGTTTTTCTATTCTCTCATCTAATGGCTTCCAATCTTGTATAATTACAATTAAGTGTTTCACACCCAAAGCGGTGGGATTGTTACCTGAACTCCATCTTGTCCTGAGCCTCGTGTTTTTGCCAAAAAATACACCTCAAGTAAAACAAAATAAGACACATGGCCATTTTATTTCACACCCGCCCCATTCCTCTCTCCTGTCGTCATTGTACCACTGCAACACCGTACTCTGCCAGATGGCGAATCGCCTTGACCTTTTCCTCATTGTGTGCTCAGATTGGTTGGGCCTCACATCAAGTCGCGTTTGTTATTCACAGTGGATGTGTCGCTCTGACATTTGTCTTAATTTTTGAGGAGAAGAAAGGTAGAAAATGGTTTCGTGATGGTGGCTTTTATCCAGGAGGGTGAAGGTTTGATTCCTTTGGTTTGGTTTGTACTCTTTGGATTTCAACTCAGCATGATTCCGACTTGATCTTGATTTCACTCCCTTGTACTGCTTTCTACTATTTTTGTGACTGCTTTATTTCCTATACTGTATATGATTGTTGTCCATGTTAAGCGCTTTGTTGCAGCTTCCGCTGTTGTTAAAGCACTGTATAAATCAATATGTATTGTATTATTGTATTGTTTTTAATCCATATGTCGTTCCTCTAATTTTGCATATTAGGGTCGCAAAAGTGAAAAGTCAGAATTTGAGGTGGTAGAAAAGTTTTATGAGGATAAAGTTTGAACATCTGTCGTTGTTGTTTCTCGAGCTTTTGTCCTGATTGTGAGCTGGGGTCCATTTGCAGCTGATATTAGGGGGAAAAAAGTGTGGTACACCCCGGACTGGTTGTCAGCCACTCACAGGGCATGTTTCGACAAATAGTTCAGAAGACAGTTTAAAGTCTTGATTAAACCTGACATTGACTTGTTTTTAATATGTGCAAGAAAGCTGGAGTACCCATCGGAGTGACAATATAAAGACTCCAAGCCCAAAAGCATAGAAGTGTAAAGGCGGGTAGGTGAACCACTACCCCACTTTGCTTTCCTGATCCAGCTTCTATGTGTTAAAAATTCTGTCATCCATGCATCAGAAAGCCATAAGGATTACATAAAGGAAAAAAAACATGAAATAAAATGGTTTTCAGACACAATTTTACTGTACAAAATGTTTTTTATAGTTTTCACAAAATACATTTAGAAAGCTCCATTTTAAATAAAATTAAATTGAAATATTTAAAGAGACAGTGTGTCGACATTTTTTATCTCCATTTGCCCAGACGTAAACCCCATATGTGTTCATGTTCTACATACACACCGACATGAAAATAAAATAGAACAAAAGTAAAAGCGCATGACAGATGATGCGAGAGGAAAAAAAACTCTCATGGTCTTCAATTATAAATAAGGACCGCGGATGCTCTGCCGCAGTCGTACAAACTCGAAGCCGATGTCGTCGTCGAACCAAAGACGTGTTTACAAAATGTTGCAACACAAGACTAATATCTTGCAAAATAAAACATTGTGTACTAGATGAAATACAAAGGCTTTGGTCTGTTTTACAATCAACAATTATTAAATCTGATATGTACTTGTAAACAACTGCCAAACACTTGAGTTTAAAACTCTGTCAAGCAATGTTTAATCATAATTATAGGAATTCAATATTTCAAGTTGCACACAATTATTTTTTTTGACCATAGGACACTATATTACAACTATAGCTAAGAGACAAATTGTACCTGACCCTAACGAAATGTACTTTATGATGCATGGAACATTGATAGAATATTCTTGTTGGGGAAGGGGGAGGGGCTTATAAATGAAATCAACTTTTATTGGAGATTTTTTTTTTCTTTCTCTCTCTTGAGGGAAGACAGGTACTTTACATTTGGACAAGAAACAAAAGAAATTAGAGCAAAGACGCAGTCTACCATTTACAGACTACAGACTTCCACATTGGTCCTCGCGGGATGCGGCGAAGGTCCCAGTTGGATTGCTTGAGATAGCCATCTTTGTGTGCATGTGTGTGTTTGTGTATGTTTGTGTGGGTGTGTTTGACTGCAGCCTCTTCCTCGTGGGGTCAATAAATACATATAAATTTTCCCTCCATTCATGATATGCAACAGTGTCCATGCACATAGCGTCTGGATATAAGCACATTAAAAGATAGTCATGGCAGAGTGGCGACAACATGGTTTCCTAGTAGTCCATCTATCAGCACTTGATCGTTCATATTCACATACAAAATGGCCATTTTCTAACACACCAGAAAGAAAAATAGGAAACAATGACTGGAAATCGTAAAAAAAAATCTTGTTACTGTTTTGTAAAAATTTAACACCGGGCACTTTTGCGGAGGTCCATTTGTCTTGTTTTTTTTTTTTTTTTTTTTTTTTTTTTTTTAATCCTCGTCCTCATTCTGAATGTGCCCGGCGCTACGACTCAAGTCTGCATCCTCCTCTTCTGCTGTGTATACTCAATATATGTGTGTGTGGATATGAGGAGGTCCACGTTTGGAGCTCACAAGGTAAAGTAGCTCTTCTCCCTACTGTAGTCTAGACCAGTACTGAGACATGTCAGGCTCGCTCCCTGGGACTTGCACTGGGACAGACACTCCAGGAGAGATGAGTCCTACACACAAAAACAGACAGACGTGAGTCAGTTAAAAAAAGGAGACAAATGAAAGTATTTTGCACATATAAATGTGAATAAGTCAAATCCAAAATGATGTTTACACGTTCTATGCGCTTCCTCGACATCAATGACACTCTGACATTGTGGAATGTGTACTCAGTAGAAAACTCATCCTTTAAAAAAAAAATGCATCTCAGGGGGCAGCCATTTTGCCACTTACTGTCGATCGGAAATAACATCACAGTGCCACAGGGCTCAGCTTGAAAATGTCACATGACCAAACCGAGCAAACAGGTGAACCGTGAAGGTCGCAACTTAAGCCCCCTAACCCCACCCTCAAAATGGATTCAAACCAGGTGGATTTTTTGCTAAATTCATGTTCCACCAATGCATTATGAATCACAATGTCTGCAGGCTTGTGAGATGCACAAAACCTATCGGAATCAACATTTTTGACTTGATGTACCCTTGAATACTTGTAAAAGACTTTTTAAAACTGAAATTTGACTCATTTTGGGGCATGTTTTTGGAGTATTTTTTTGTTCTTTTGACTTCAAGACAGCGCTGCGAGAGTGGTTGCCTTTCCAGCAGCTCATGTATTTTGTTTTTCTACTTTCATTCCTTTCATCACTTTGCTGATGTGAAATGTCAATGTCTCCGCTGCCAGACTAATAAAGCCAAATCCAATCCAATCCAATGTTCTCGGGATGCCTGCGATTGACTGGTGACCAGTCCATCGTGTACCACACACTGGTCGCCAATGGAATCAATTCCAGCACACTTGCAACCCAAATGCAGATAAGCACTCCAGAAATTGATAGATGCATCTTCAAAATTCCCCACCCAAGCTTTCTCATGAAAGCTTGGAATGTGTGTGTGTTTTCATGCATTGTTTTGGGTGGTTAAAACTCAAAATTGTCCGTAGATTTCAATGTCTGTCTGGCAATTGCCCGGCGACCAGTCCAGGTTCTTCTGTGCCTATTGTCCAAAGTCAACTGCCGTGAGCCTTGCGTCACCTCGCAAACAGGTGAGCAAGCAGGCGCCGTAAAAGTGGAGGCCGTACACGCGCTGGCATTTAAACAGCGAGTACAAGCGCCAATGAATCACGTTAATTAGCAATTTAGCACAGAGGAAATGTGCTTCTGCACCATTAAGTGCTCACGTCTATAAATAGTATATATATGGCTGCGTGCAGCGAACCCCTCCATCGCCGCCACCCCCCAAACCACCTTAATGGACCGTAACTAAACTATGGGCTCAATCCAAAAGCAAATGAAAAACATATGATGTCGTAGCGGCTAATGAGAAAGGGTGGCAGATGACTGGCACATCGCCACCACGGCTACTACATCCCCTCCCCCCCCCCATCCGGGCATGCTGGGTAAATAATAAACTGTCTGCCTACCTGTTGAGGTGGTACCAGGAGTGGTCATTGATTGGCTGTTCATATGTGCCTGCATATGCGGGGGCGTGTATGTTTCATAGCTGCGCCCGTTCACAGGCGGACTGGTAGGCAGCATGCAGGAATAGGAAGAGGTCTGGCTGGGCTATAAGTGGACGGAAGGGGGAGAATGCGGACATTAGCTCAGTCGGCGGATTCCGTTGCTTTCAAAGGTCCGGCCCGTGAGCACGCGCTTGCGCCGGAGAGCTTTCTTTCTACTTACTTGCATAGGTAGATTGTTGGCCATGGTGAAGCTGGGCATCGGGGGCAGTGCACTGTAGGTGTTGGTGAGGGCTGAGTCGGCTCGACCCAACATGGACCCCGAGGTGAACGACACTAAGGGGTCAGGAGAGGACAGTAACATATTAGAAAAGGGATTAGCAACTGCTGAGATGCGGTCGGGGCCAGACTAATTCATGAAAATCAAAACATTTACTGTTTGCTTGTTTTTTGTTTGTTTTTGGTGTGTTTGTTTGCTTGTTTTTTTGTTTGTTTGTTTGTTTGTTTGTTTGTTTTTGTTTTGTTTGTTTGTTTGTTTGTTTGTTTGTTTGTTTGTTTTTTTGTTTTTTGTGTTTGTTTGTTTGTTTGATTGTTTTTTTCTTCGTTTTTTTCTTGTCTGTGAAGGTTCTGAGTTTATCCTCGAAGTATGAATTAGGGCTCCTTTATTGTGTTTGTTTTCCATTTTTTATTTACTTCAGGCACATTTGCTATTAATCTAACAATTACAATTTATTGGATGTTAAATTAGTTTAATGTTTTCTTTGTATTTATTTTTTGTAATATATGCTGTTAAACTAACAAATTGGGAAGGTAACTCCAAGTTTTTGTCTTTTTAACAAAAAAAACTAATCACCATATAAAACTTGATTGAAATATACAGTCAAAATGACATTAATGCACAATGGAATAAATTTATATTTTGGGGAAATAGCAAAGTTAGCCGCATTTTAAATATTAAATATTACTGAAGTCCGAGCCAAGACGGAATATAAGTGTGTGAATGAGAGGGTTCCAAGTGCAAGAGTGATGCTACAGGGAGAAGAGATAAAGAAGGTGGAAGATTTTAAGTACTCAACTGTCCAGAGCAATGGAGAGTGTGGAAAAGAGGTGAAGAAGCGTGTCCAGGCAGGCTGGAGCGGCTGGAGAAAAATGTAATGTGTGATGTGTGATAGATGGGTTTCAGCTCGGATGAAAGGAAAAGTGTATAAAACCGTGGCCAGACCAGCCATGATGTTTGGACTGGAGACAGTGCCACTGAAGAAAAGACAGGAAGCAGACCTGGAGGTAGCAGAGCTGAAGATGTTGAGGTTTTCTTTGGGAGTGACCAGGTTGGATAGGATCAGGAATGAGTACATTAGAGGGACAACTCATATCAGAGGCTTTGGAGAGAAAGTCAGAGAGGCCAGACTGAGATGGTTTGGACATGTCCAGAGGAGAGAGAGTGGCTATATCGGGAGAAGGACGCTGAGCAGGAGACCGAGAGGAAGACCAAAGAGGAGGTTCATGGATGTGGTCAAAGAGGACATGAAGGTAGCTGGTGTGAGAGAAGAGGATGCACAAAACCGGGATAGATGGAGGACATTGATTCGCTGTGGCGACCCCTGCGGGGAAAAGCCAAAAGGAAAATAATAATAATAATAATAATAATAATAATAATAATAATAATACATTTAATACATTGAATATACAAGAGCCTTTCTGAACACCAAAGGACACTTTACAATAAAAACAATACATAAAACATTAAAACCATGAACAAAACAATAAATAATAAAATAGCAGATTGAACTAGACCATGAAAGCAAGTTTAAACAGGTGGCTTTTGAGGTAAGATTTGAAAGTAGGAAGGGAGTCAATATTACAGATTTTGGGTGGAAGTGAGTTTTTGCATATAGAGCTACTTTGGGCAGTAGATGGGGTACACCTTGAACTAGTATCGGCAGATTAATCAATTATTGAAATAATTGTTAGTTGCGGCCCTAAATATTATGAAGTTACAATTTCATGATGCATTTGTGATTTCTATTATTACATACAGTATTTGCCTTAAAGTTTAAAGTTGATTGTTTTTACGTTGGGATATTTTTTATAACAATCTGAAAGAGACATTCACTGCCAGACGATGTACAATAATGTGTCCACTCCAGTGCCAGGGTTTTTGTTCCAGAACCCACAGAATATTGAGTTTTATAGGACGACATAAACATTCAATGCAGCATAGAAACCTTCGACTCTCTTCTCTCTTTGTTGCGTTAAATGTTGTTCTTCCTGCCTCTCCATTTGTATAGTCTAAATATTAAATCAGCAGGAAGCAAGGTGATATACAAAAAAGGAATATTTATTATCAGGCAGCTAGAGGATGTTCTCCATGGGAGAAGCTAGGCCAAGGGACAGAGAGACAAGAGCGCGCACACAAGCGCGTCTCAGACATTTATAAACAACAGGAGTGATGTCACTTTAGAAAGCTATCATCTGCTAGATAAAATCATGAATATTTATTATTAGACTGAAACATGATCGCTAGATTTCTACACTAAGTACAAGCTGAGTACATGTATACTAATTAACATATACAAATAACTAAACTACATACATATATGGACTTACTAATTGATGAGAATAAGTAGAAATGAAATAACATAGGATGTTTTTAGCATGTGTATATAACTAATTCTAACACTCTTCATCAGAAAAAAAAGAGGTGATTCCTAAATTATATGGCTCTGGAGTTATCTTAGCTTGAAATGAGGGTGGCTGTCCAAAATACAATGCAATACAAACATAGTGGTTTATATAGCGCTTTAACAACAGCATGGAAAAAAGGGAAATTCTGCCACCATGTGAAAGGGAAAAATCATTTCCAGAAGTTTGCCCAGCGCTTTATCGCCACCCAAGCAAGAAAAAACAAATCCCGAACTAATTCGGGAATGGCACTCTATCTCATATTTTCAATTCCAGAATACATTTGTGAATGGCAGTGGATGAGTTAATGTTAGTTAGATTCAGGAGACGTATATTTGGATGGAATTTGTGTAGGAAGCAACTCATGAGGGTGACATTTTTAACGGGAAGACACCAGTGTTTTATTGCCATTACATTTGAATATTAATGGTGGCTTTTTATTGACAGTCGAACGACACTCAAGAATGTTAAAGTCCTATTTGTGTGAGGCTATTCTACGACACAAGCCATTACTCCACCGTCGTTAAAGTTGACTGTTTTTATTGGCTTTACCGGTGTCATATTATGAGTGGGTAATATTTTTTTATTTTTTTTGGGGGGGGGGCGGTTGGACGTAAAGTGAAGTGGGCGTTGGTGTGCATACCAGGTGTGGTGGGCTGCGGGATGGCCTGATACACGCTAGTGCTGAAGCTGCTGCTGATGGGAATGTGACTGGAGGAGTTGCTGGCCTGTCGACGCTGGTTGCGAAGCTTTTCCTCCCGCCTCCACTTTGCTCTCCTGTTGGAGAACCACACCTGCGAGGTGCAAACAGGGTCTCTTAGTCAACGCGACATATTCAAGCAGCAAGAAAGAAATCGAGCTAAATGGATGCTCACTTGTATTCTGGCTTCCGGAAGATCAATTTTGGCCGCGAGTCTCTCTCGTGCAAACACGTCCGGATAATGAGTTCTTTCAAATTCTGCAATTTAGATGTTGATAATGAGTACAAACATGGTGAATGTAAAATAAACTTACAGAAACAACTGAAAAGACAACAAATAACTGATTTGTTTCTCTGATTTTACTTTTTTTTGGTAACATATTTCGAAACAACATTTTGTTTTGTTTCTGTGTCAGTTGAGCTATCGTGATTTGTACATCAGCGTTCCTCATATTGTGGTAAAAGTACCATATTTGCCAGTGCAGAACACGCACCGGTGTACAAGGCGCACCCCAAATGAATGGTATATTTTCAAACTTTCATTCATAAGAATTTTGTAATATATTTTGTATTTACTCCATTTGTTTTTCCTTTCCTTTCCTAATCCTTTCCTTGAATTTGTCTTCCTTTCCCTTCCTTTTCCTTCCATAATTTTGCTGCTGTGAAATGTAAATGTATCTACTGCGATATTAAATTAGGCTAATCCAATCCAATCAAATGAGGCGCACCGGACTATAAAGATTCAATATTTTTTTTTATAATACATAAATATATAAAGGTTTTCCAAATATAAGGCGCACCACATTATAAGGCGCCACAGTAGATGCTGGGGTTACGGACTTCCCACACACCCTGATGTGCATTTCAAAAATTACCGGATTTTCCGGTGTCTAGGGCGCACCGGGGTATAAAGCACACCCCCAATGAATGGTGTATTTGCAAACCTTTTCCATATATAAGGTGCACCGGACTATAATGGGCACTTTCAATGAATGACAAAATGTTTTCCAAACATAATGTATAAATATATCAAAGTTCTCCAAATATAAGGCACCCCGCATTATTAGCTGCTAAAGTCGAGGCTAGGTTTACGTACGACTTCTACAGGGGGAAATGGAGTCAGTGGCTGCTGACATAATTGCGAGACATCTTGAGGCTCAACATTACTTCACATATAAGGTCTGTCAAGAAAGAGAAATCTTTTGGGTTCGCCGGAAAATATGGTAGCCTTTGTGCTTCACAAAAGAATCATGACAAAAGTCAACAGTTCAGTTGTTTTTAACTTTTAAGTACAATATATTAGCACTAGATCATCAAATAACAGTTTTTCTATGTATATTTTTGTTGCCTTTGTTTATTCATCTTCTATATACATCACATTGAATTTGAAATAGAATATTAAGTATTTTTTTTCTCCTGTGTAAGTACAAAAGGTTTTTTTCTGTTTTTACTCCCCAACGTCAATGTATGAATATACTGTATATGATTACAGCCGTATGAGTGTGTAATGCTAGCACCTTTCTCCAGCGCCTCGATCTGCTCCTGCGTGAAGGAGGTGCGGTTTCTTTGCAGCTTCCTCTTGAGCTGCAATCGCATCTGAGTCTCCTCCGAGTCCTCGCCGTTTGAGCTGATGGAGTTTGTGTTTTCTCCGACGGCGTCTTGCGGCTGGCAGCCATCTGTGAGGAGGGTGAAAAGAAAGCACATCGTATATAAGACTGAGACTTATTTTTAAAAGTTATTTTCAAACGTACTGGCACTATATCAAACTTGAAAGAAACGACAATGAGTTTGTTAAAATTGTGCATGGTGTTGTTTGGGTGTATATTTAGGAATCATTCTGTAGCTTTATTGAAAGGATTTTGCACAACAAATCGCCTTCTTTGGTGTGCTCACCAACATTGTTGCCATGAATGTAAATACAGTAAAGTCTCGTTATATCGATATTCAAGGGAGTCCGAAAAAATATCGATATAACCGGGACTATCGATATATCCGACCCTGTTTGCATGTAATTTTCTCCGTGCGTGCATAGAAATAGTATCGATATAACCGGGACTATCGATATATCCGATATCTATATAACGAGACTTTATTGTAGTGTATATTTTAATGTTATTCCGTCTTAAATTACCATTTAAGGCTCTCAAAATACAGTTTTTGTTTACAATTTAAGATTCCATGAGACTGCAGTCCAGCAAAGGTCAAAGAATGTATCCACTATTTTCTTTTTCTTTGCTTCTTTGGGGGATGTGTTCTATTTTTTTGGCATATTTATGTGAAAATAAGCACTAGCTACCAGTGTTGAGATAAAAACAATATGTTGCAAGTTGTTATAATTTAAAGTTGAATTTAGTTTTTTAATGAGGCATATATTTTACATTTCTTGACTTCTTTTTACACTTGCAAAAAGTAGCACTGAAATAAAATGAAATGAACTCTTTCATGTGATTTGTGGCCTTTCATAGTAGTAAACCTGCGTGGTAATTAACAATCCTAGCTAAACCATTTTAGCAGCACACATTGTCATTCATCAGTTAAAAGCATGAACAGTTCTTTTTACAAACTAAATATGAAGTACCTCTTACAGTGGATCATGTCAGGTCTGTCATTGCGTTGTTTATAAAATATTGTGGGAACAAGAACAAGCTTGGGATGTTCAACTTAATCTGCCACAATGCTGCATGTTGTCAAAAGTGTGAAGAGAAATGTGTCAAGACGAGACCGGCCTCTTTTCAGAGACATGCTTTGAAAAACCCAACTCATTTTTACACACACACACGCGCGCGTGCGCGCGCTCGCACCCGCAACCACACGCTCAATGGTGGTTCCCATATGGGCGTCAGTGTATCCATTGAGGTGACCACCAACTTTATTTTGAATAGCGGAGGAGGCTTTTCAGGCTGATACAATGGCCTGAGGAGTAAAGGGAAACCATTAAACTGTGGACACAGGCAGGGACGAGCAGCCAGTCCGCGGTGGGTGTAATATATGTGCGCTTCGAGGGGGTGGATGACAAAGGGATTCTCTCCCACTGGAGCTGCGCAGGCCGCAGTCTTTTTGCCATTGTGTCCGAGGGGAGAGCTTTGAGTCCAGTGTGTTAACCCTTCGCCACTAGCATCATTAATCACGTCCACGCCACTCAGGATTTCTGTCCTCAATTGGAAACAAATGAGTGAGGCGAGAGCATGCAAGCCCTCCCTTGCACTCACCCCCGTTCCAAACGACCCCAAAATAAGGCCAATCTATTCACTAGCACGATGAGGGCAAGGCTGTATCCACTTTCCCCACTAAAAAAAAGGCTTATCGACCAATGTCTGCCCACTTGTTGACATCATTATCACGTCGAGAAAGTGAGTGTGCAAAATGTGCCTGGACATAATAATCAAATAAGAGACACAAGTAGCCTATATTCGCCAACATGCCATTAATGTGTATGAGGACGAAGGGGGGGGGGGCAATGTGCAACTAGTATTATCAATGGGGCAGACCCAGTGACGATGCTAGATTTGTTTTCTTTGCTTGAAAATAAATAAATACGCTTCGGGAAATAAGCGTATTCTTTAGTATCGCTACGTTCTCAACCAGTGAGGCGGAAAAGCAGCAAACACAAAAAGAAGCCTGGGAGGGAGGCGGAGGGGAAGGAATAAAGATATGGTGAGGCAATTGCGGCACCTTTCAGCCGCTGGAGCCCGATCAAAACATTCTTGAGAACCCGCTTAAAAGTGAAACGCAAAGTGACAGAAGTGGCAGGCTAAATCCTATAGACGGGATTTAAAGCAACACATGACAATCGTCTTATGGGCTTTTTTTATGAACACTTGCAGACCTGATTTGAATTCAACGTTATATCGTAATACTACTGGGTTTTAGAGATAGATTTTCTTTTGTTACTTTTTTTAACAAAAGCATTCATTTTTATTGTGTATGCACAGTCTTAAAACTATTTATAAAAACAACCCAAAATTGGCACTAAATAAAATAGAGCGACCGACAAAGTTCAATTTGACCCACTTTTTTGTTTTGAAAACAAAACAACTCAGACAGTTTTAAGGGGGTGTATAGTTTTCTTTTTTGATAGTGTAATTTGCGTTGTTGCTATTATTATTATTATTAGTAGTAGTAGTAGTAGTAGTAGTAGTAGTAGTAGTAGTAGTAGTAGTAGTAGTAGTCGCAGTAGTGGTATTTGTAGCAGTAATGGTATTATTATTATTATTATTATTATTATTATTATTATTATTATTATTATTATTATTATTATTATTATTATTATTTTATTATCATCACTAGTAGTAGTGTTATTATTACTAGTAGTAGTAGTGTTATTATTACTAGTAGTAGTAGCAGTGTTATTATTATTATTATTATTATTATTATTATTATCATCACTAGTAGTAGTGTTATCATTACTAGTAGTAATAGTGTTATTATTACTAGTAGTAGTAGTAGTGTTATTATTATTATTATTATTATTATTAGTAGTAGTAGTAGTAGTAGTAGTAGTAGTAGTAGTAGTAGTAGTTGTTGTTGTAGTAGTAGTAGTAGTAGTAGTAGTAGTAGTAGTAGTAGTAGTAGTAGTAATAATAGTAATAGTAGTAATATTATTATTATTATTATTATATGAGGAATCGAACAGCAGACCACTTGGTCACAGGCCGTATTCAAGTTGAGAGTTTTGAAAGGCGCTTATAAATGGAATGTATTATTATTATTATTATTATTATTATTATTATTATTATTATTATTATTATTATTATTAATAATATTAATATGGAGATTTTAAAAAGATTATTATTATTATTATTATTATTATTATTATTATTATTATTATTATTATTATTACTGACATGTTTTTTTCCATGCATCACGAATTCAAAGAGTAGATCAGAATGTTAGAATTGTGTCAACATGCTCCATTAACGTTCTGCGTTTATGATCAGCATTGTTATATAGTCACATCCAAATCTTAAAGCAATAATAATAATAATAATAATAATAATAATAATAATAATAATAATAATAATAATGATAGCGATGATGAATGGTGCTTAATGTGATCGTTTCTGCTTTCCTGCTCGTTAATAGCCCCCACCACGTGTCCGAGTGACGCTCAAACAATTAAGCAAATGATTATTTACTGCGCCTGATTTGCGCCACTTCCGCTTTTATGGTGATAGAAATGCAGAGAGGCGATTTATTTGGTTTGCATTTGAAGGCCCTGACGTCGGGCTCGCTTTCTCCGCGCCTCCACGCTCGTCACAAACTGAGAGACAGGCAGAGAGAAAGCGAGACAAAGGCCGCGCTAATGAGCAATTACACGTTGCGGAGGAGTTTTTCCCATCAGCCGTCATTGAGTGTGGACGGAAACATTCCTTTGTGCACGCACACCTCACCGCTGTCACGCACGTCCACGACAGGGACGGTGGAGGCATTGAGGCCGCCTGTGCGCACGCTCGGGCCTAATTGTTCAGAACCGGAAGTGACGCAATCTAATAATTTGGGGAGGAAGGCGGCTCACCTTGATTCGGCTGGCCCGGCACTGATGTTCCGGGGTACCAGCCGGGTCGGGTCCCCCAACTTCCTGTTTGACCGTTGAGCATCCTCAGCTTGTCATACATGCCATCTGCGCCCATCTGTTGCTTCTCACTCGCCAGGTTGCGGAGGACTCGATTTATCGATGACACCTGAGAGGGGTCCCACAACAAGGCGCGCATGAGATGAGAAAGTGCGCGTAAAAAGTGTGCGTAAAAATGCAGCAGAGGCGACTGCTAATTGGCTGGCGCGCGCCCACTTTGCATTGAGCATGAATACGAGTGAATGGTTGGATGCTCACTGCGCGCACAAACACAACACAAGTCATCAGAGGGAGCTAATGTAATCATGCACGCAATTTATGCACGTGCGTGCGCGTGTGCACTTACACTGGGTATGTTGTCGTTGGTGCAGATGCCCTCGGATAAAAGCCGGTCGCGGATCTCCCACGCAAAGATGGACGGACACTCCCGCTTGTACTGAGCGATCTTGGCGACGACTTCCGGCGTGGCGACCCGGGGCTTGCTGCCGCCGATGGCCCGCGGTCTTATGGAGCCAGTCTCATAGTAACGGCCCAGGATTTTGCTCACGCAGCCGTTGGACACCTGGATGGAGATCAAAAGACACAATTGACATCCATTATTTAGGACTATCCGGGGAATGTCTTGTGTGGGCGTTCAAGTCATTATCACCTTTTCACTGTCCACCACTTGGACTTCATCATGGGTCTATAAACACAGAAAATATGCCTTGAATGGTACATTAGGCATTTTCTATCCGAAATCTATTTTTTTCTGAGCAGGCATGTCTTTTTTTAATCTTCTTCTCCTTTCTCCAGTGTCCAAAGAAAGCAAAACCCTCGCGTGTACGCACTGCCTGCGTACAAACGACTTTGAGGCTAAAATGCGAAAAAAAATTCAAATTAAAAAATTCAAAGAAAAAGAAAAATAAAAAAATAAAAACAAAAATAAAATAAAAAAGAGTAAAATAAAATAAATAGGAGCGAGTTGCCCACCTGTAGTATCCTGGAGATGTCGCAGGGTCGAGCACCGCTGTGAGCGAGTTCTACGATTTTCTGCCTGGTGGAATCCGGCAGCGGTCTGCCGTTGACGAACACGCCACCGAGCTGGTTGACGCCGCTGTGACCTACGTGGGAACACCAGAAGCCGATCATACTTGTTTCTTTTTTTTTTTAACAACGAGCACGCAGAACGACAAAAATATCGGTTTAACACAAAAAAAATAGTAGTTAATGATAATGCATTAACGGCGTTTGTTGTGCGCGATTCTGCTTTAAAAAACATGCACACGTTGTACACGATATAGCCGCCCACCGTCATCATATCGGTACCGTTTTTCCATCCCTGACAGTTAAAATAAAAATACAGGGTTCGATATCCCGTCGTAGTAAAGGTACAAGTCCAAAAACATGCAAAAGTATTCTTTTAAAGGGGTCGCGTTAGGGATAAAATGTGGAGATACTTAGGAGCGGCCCCGCAAACCTGAAGCCAAAAGGGAGGTTGGACCCCCGCGAGTGTCCACCCCGCGCTCCGTGTCAGCTGCCCGCTGCCTTGTTCCCTCTACGCTGCCTCCCGCTACATTGAGTCTTGGAGCCAGAGCTCCTTAGCAATAAATAAGCTCCAAATATAGACGAGGGGGGGAAGCAAATATGATGAGCCTGCCTGACATTTGTCTTGAAAATAAAGCTCGCCGCACGTCAAGTTTGAGCTTAATTTCTGGGAATGGGCGGAAGTCGCCTCGGATCATGCACGGGAGGCTAATTGAAAAGATCAGTTGGAGCACTTTGTGGCAGCCACGTCACTTTGTGACACGGCTCCCGCGCTGCGAAATCGCATCGTCACGACAAATAGTAGCATGATAAAAAAGCACCCTTTCTGTCTGCATTTGGATATCGCTCAAACCCAATTGGACGCTACTCGTTTACCCTCCGAGGGGAGATTTTGCTTTTAAGGTGGCCCGGGGGTGCGCGCGGTCACACAAACGAAGGCGCGCCTAGATTCTTAACATATTAAAAGTGACATGTCGTGTTTTTTCTTCACCCCCTCTCACGCCCCTCCCCTCTCTGCCCTGTTTGTATTTGACAACAAATGCACACATGCAGCCATGTTTGTGTGGTTCCCGATAGGATAAAAGGGTTGGGGGGGCGGTTATCTCCTTTTGCCCGCTTCGTGTAATAATCTTCCATCATGCGTGGATGTGATTGATGCTAAATCCACTATCATCCCTCGTGCTTATTGCTAATTCCAGTATTAGACAAGAATTAACAGACTTGTTAGAACGCGTTAACGGCGCCTTCACCGATGTCATCATTTCACATCAATCATTCGAATGAAAAACACTTCGGATCAATAAAAGCTGTCATCTAAGTCTTAATCAGGGCTCAATTCCCCCAAGTGCCCGCTGGCGATGATTACGCGGCCTTGCAGTCTATTGCGGCAAAGCATATGGTGTCGTTTTTGGACGTCCCCCCGCCATTTACACCCAGCAGTTATTAGGCACAAAAGACGAGCAAGGCCCGGCGCGACCTCTGGACAACCCGTGGGTCCGTGGAAGACCCCCCTCACGGCAGACATCACGCGCCAAGCCATATTGGTCCGTGCGTAAAAGACCGAATCATTATGAATTGTCTTTTTTTTGCGCACACACTACAGCACATACACGTGCATATGGAGGATGTAATGTAATAAAATTATTTCACACACCTTCATCACAGATGTCATACACCTCTTGTCCAGCAGCAACAGAGAAAACGTTCATGTTTAACCTTTTTTATTGTTGTTTGACATTCAACGAACAAGGGCCCGATTTCAGGAAAGCGTACTTCCGGCTTCGCCACGTGTGTATGTTGTGCGCGTGACTTGGAAATGATGCACTCATTTGCATGAAGACATTCTTCCTTTGCACTCATGTTTCATGCAAGCGAAGCCCCCAGACGGCGTTAACGCTAATGCGGGCGGCTGTGCAATTATTTAATAGCAACTCAAGCAGAAAGAAAATAGCCCACCCCCATTTTATTCGTCTTGTTCTATAATAATTTTCATTACAAAAATAATACTAAAAACAGCATGAAATAGCTTTCAGATAAATGGCAATATACCCCCCTTGTCAATCATGCAAACACTCCGTTCTTTTCTAAATCTATGCACCATAACAACCGAGGCCGTCATGTCAGGGTGGGGTAACTTCCGCCATGCAAACAATCACAATTAAAACAGCAAATAAAGAAGAAAAAAATACTTACTGTTTTGCATCATTGAAGCTACGCCAGATTCCCACGTGGCTTGATTGTGGTACTCTGGGTGTCACATGGAAGATCATAAAAATAGATTACCTTCACATAAAAAACAATACACTTTTTAATACGCACTTTTTTAATAATCTCCTTCCTTGTTATTTTAATTGTATCTGGTTATTATTTTGTGCAATTTAGCTGCCTCGTTTGTGTTGAATGTATTTTAAACTTGCCTGGAAACAGAGTTGACTGTCCACTGTATTACAATTTATTCAATCATCTGCCGTTTTCCCTACTTAATGCCTCCCTATAGGACAGAGCAAAACAAGACATTAGCACTGCCAAAGCTATACTGATGTACGATAAGCCCCCCCCCCTAATTTCATCCAACGTGTCAAACTCTTTTTCACCCGGCCACACCTTCACTTGGGGAAGCACAACGTTTTTTTTAGGATTAAAGGCATTTTTTCACCGACTCGTCGTTTTGAACGAAGGAGTGAAAGTCTGATGAAGACATTCAAATGTATATCTGTCGATCAAATCGATTTTTTACTTTTTTTTTTGGGTAAGACAACATTTGGTTGTGAAACGTTTTCGCCTCTAAATAATAAGTATTATTTCCAGGCTGTGATGGGCCCAAAGGCCCTGAGTTTGTTACCCCATGGCAGTGATTTTCAAGCACCTTGCCGCGGCACACTCGTGTGTCGTGAGAATCGTCAGGTGTGCCGTGATAAATTATGAAATGTCACTTTTTAAAAAATAAAAATGTGTAAAACATTTATCAATCATTTCCTGCAAATATATGTCATTGTTCGGTGTCCGTGCTGTAAAGACTGGGGGGTAATTCAATATTCGTCCGTGTGGGAACACGTAGCTTGATTGCCTTGTTCCACCGAGAGACTTAATGATGCACGAGAGCGGTTGTGATGACAGTCATGGAGAAGTTTTTAAAATCTCCGAATTGGGCTCTGTACAAGATTCTGCCCCTTGTATGAGTGATGGGAAAAAGAAATCAAAGACGGTGAGCTCAAGTAAAAAAAAACACAAAGGTAAACGAGAAAGCGCCAAAGGCTAGTTGCCTAGTAGTTTCACGCTGATTGAGTATCAATATTTTTGATCAATTATATTGTAATTAATTATACTGTTCGTGGTGTCATTTCATAAAATGTTTGGTTTGTGGTGTGCTGCACAATTTTCCAATGTAAAAAAAACGTACCTTGGCTCAAAAAAGGTTGAAAAACACTGCCCTATGGATTTCTATTCTTTTAAACTTCATTTCACCCTCAAAGTGTGCAGTGACAGTGCTAGAACATAAAGCGGGCAGTCTACTGGGTGGAGGGGGGGGGGATCCAGTCATCAACAATGCAGACCCTCAGAGGCTCCCTCAAACCCGGGGCGACAGCTCGGCCTCGGCCGCTACAAACACGCACAGCTTCCCAACCAAACACACCAACAAGTTCACATAATACAAAGAGCCGGAGGCACGCATCCAACCCCCTTCGGGACCATTCACACACACACATTCTCTCACACATGCGACCGTGACCCCGGTGTAACCACAGTGTGAATGCTGTTTTTGTTTGGGTGAGTTTTTTTTTTTTTTTTTTTTTTTTCAAATAGGAGAAACATAATTATTTCTCGTGGTTCAATATTTGGTGGCGCTTGTTTGGTGGCGGTTGTAAAGCGCGTCTTGGAACACAACAGCGCAGTAGGGCGCTCAATTGGGGAAAGACAAATGCATTAGAAGAAGCATTTCATTTGTGGGGGCAGATAAGGGGAAAAAAGTGAGGAGGGGGGTATGAGGGAGAAGTTTGTTTCTTTTTTTTCCTCATGCAAAGTGGTGTTGTGGTCACGAATAAAACGGCGGCTGCACTTGCTCAGCCATGAATCACATTCAAAATTCCATCACACACGAGCACGTTGATCACAACGCGAAATCCGATCAAATGCCGTCATAACTCATCTAAAATGTTTATTAAAAATAAAAACACATCAATAAATTGTATTAGGGCAACATAAGGAGTCTTGAAGCTTGCATCGTCCATGTGGTTAATCATTTATTTAAGGTCGAAAGCTCAAACGTTGTTGTTCCCCGGGGTGAACAATAGCATCTAATCTGCATTTCTTATGCCGTGATAATATGGGATGTTTTAATTCAATATGATTATGTTCTCACACACGCACGCGCCAGCACACACACACACACACACACACACACACACACACACACACGCACACGCACACACACACACACACACACACACATACACACACGGATGGAAAGTGCATGGACGCGCGCCTGACTAGGTTTTTTTTTGCAAGTAGCTGTAAAATGTGAAACATACTTATTTCACATGCAGGTGCCTCCTGTAGAAATGATCCTGGGGCAGCAGGCTTTTTAGAAGAATAATTATTTTTGTAGTTTATAATCATGTTATATTTATAATTGCAAATTGCAGTAACTATGAATAGTTTTATTCGGGAAAAAAATGACGAATAAAGGAAAGAGGAGCATTTTTTTAGTTTGACTGCATTGATTTAACTACTTTTTAAAGAAAGGTGCACACCGCCACGATTGCTCTGTCACGTTGAAAGTCTTCGGAGCAAATGTTTATAAAAATCTTCAACGAATCGCTTCTAATTTGATTGCAATTAAAATTTTCAAATAAAACAATATTTTCAATGACGCTAAGTTTTGCTAAGGAGGCCTCTAATGCCCATTTTTATTTATTTATTTATTTTCCTCAGCAAGTAAACTCTTGGCTGAGTGGTCGGCATGAATCCATTTGACGCCTTTTCTAGACGGGTCATTGCGTCCAATTCTCCAGTATGATCACTGGCTTTTTTATTCCATTCGAAATACGTCAAAATGGAGCAGGTGCAATTGGTAAACAAAAAAATAAATATAGTACATGAAAGGCGATTGGCAGCGCTGGAAACCCTAGCAAAGTCAATCTATAAATTAAATGACTATTCCAAATTACTCCAAGAAAAATGAACATGCTTTTAGGAGTGAGGAAGAGAAAAGGTCATTGAAAAAATAAACTCACCTTTTTGGGGCATCCTGTCGCTGTCAAATCCAAACTCTGCAGCCTGTTTGTCCACGGCTCACACAGAGAAAGGGAAAAAGAAATAAGGTGGGAAAAATACCCACGATGATGACCGGTCTTCTCTCGTTGAAGTGAAAGTCGATTGGGTGGTGAAAAATAGTTTCCAAAAGGTTGCTGGAGAGGAGAAGGAGACGGAGGGGATATCCCTGCGAAGCAGACACAGATTGACAGTGAACTCAGATGTCACAACGCAGCGAGTTTGGCGTGGATGTGCGCTGCCGTGGGAGAGAGCGAATGAGAGGGTGAGCAAAAGAGAGTTGGGAAGCGAGGGGGAGAGACAGAGAGAGAGGGAGAGATACAGAGAGAGAGAGAGAGAGAGAGAGTGAGAGAGAGATGGGGGGGTTGTGAAGGAAGGAGGAGGTGCGCGCTCGGAGAAAGAATGAACACACCTATGCTGATTGGAGAAGGGAGAACAAGTGTATTAATGTATGTGCTCCTTCCTCTTGCTCCGCCGCTCTTCACTGGGCCATTAGCGCGACCCGACCTCTGTCATCATTACCCCCAACCCCTCACCCCCACACACACATAAACACCACACCACCCCACGACTACCCCCACCCCTGCGCCACAGTCAAAAGCGGGAAACTGGGCCGAGTCACTGTGAGAGAGGAGGAAAAAAGGGGAGGGAGGTGGTCTGTCCCCCCTCATCCCCGCCCCTTCCACTTGCTTCACCCCCTCACCCCTTCAAACCCCTCTAATCAGACCCATGCATGCAAGTGGTACGATGCGTTCACTTGCTGGATATTAAAAAAAATCAAGTGGGACAGTGTTGAAGAAGAGCCACTTGGCTGCACGCCGTGTGCGTATAGGGGGCATCTCGACCAGGGAAGTGCACGAGAGAGAATTGCACAAGTCTACAATCCAAACATAAAATAAAATAAGATTTTAAAAAAATCAAGGCATCACTATATACATCATCCTGTCCAGGAAGTAAGGGCAATGGTAAATCATGTCATAAAGGCCACGAGGAAGCTGGTGGTGGAATGGAAGGACGTTGCGATCAACTTTGAACAATGCAGAATAAATTAGTAGATTACAAACATCAAAGCAAGATGATTAATATTATTTGTCCGGCAATTGGAACATTTACATATAGTATAACCACAAAAAAAGGCCTACTAAATTAATGTGTTATTATTCCCATATACCATTATATCATAAATTTTCTGAATATTACACAGACCACAACATTCCTCACACTCGTGACAATATGGACCAAGTGAATATATCAGTAACTTTCTCAATAAACATTTGTATGTCCGTGAAACTATTTAGATTGAGAATTGTGCCATCGATTTTTTTTGACCATACATTCTACCAAATTGTGACTATGGAATAGAATGAAATGTCATTTAGCATGCGTCTTAAAGTAAACACAATAAGCAAAAGTGAGAAATCCAAGAAATACGTCAATTAAAAAATCTATCCAGTCTATCTATTTCCCAATTGTCATCTGTTGATGATTACAATTTGGTTTGATTTCATTTTATGATCTTTCCTCATTACAATTTACGACTATCAATTTTGATAGTTGTTTGACTGTTGAATAATAGCTTGAATATTACACTTTTAATGATAATTCAATAGCATGTCACATTTTAAGTCAACAATTTAGTATACAATTTCTTGACGTGTTTGTCAGGACAATTTCATGTTTACTAATAAATAAATAAATAAATAAATAAACATGTAAATAAATACATACATAATACATACATAATACATACGTACGTATACGTACATACGTACATTTACGTACATTTACGTACATATACGTACATACGTACAGACAGACAGACAGACATACATGAATACATACATACATACATACATACATACATACATACATACATACATACATACATGAATAAATAAATAAATAAATAAATAAATAAATAAATAAATAAATAAATAAATAAATACAGAAATAAATACAGAAATACAGAAATAAATAAATACAGAAATACAGAAATATAAATAAATAAATAAATACTTGACTCAATGTATGAACAAATAAATAAAAAATAAATAAATATACATAAATAAAAAACGATAAATAAGAACACGAACAAATACATAATACATAGATAAATAAATGAATAAATGAATAAATAAATAAATAAATAAATAAATAAATAAATAAATAAATAAATAATGGTGCTTCCAAAGTTCAAATGTGTCTTGGGAACGTGCTTAATATATATTAGGGTAATAAAGACCCCCTTTCACACGAAATGGAAATAACGGTTGGTGAGAAAGAATGGCTGCTGAATTGTACACCTAAGTGGGTCCCCTGCTGTCGTACAGGGTGGGGTATCAGTTTGAAAACTTTAGGACCCTTAATTCCCGTCAATTTATTTTTAATGTGTTGTCGAACTTTTATTCATTCTTTGCTTTAACTGTAAGATCCAAACTCGAAAACTAAAATTTTCGTTTTTACTATTGGAGCAACGTGCATTATAAGTCACGTCTTGCACATATTGCATTTGAAAAAAAATCCCTCTGCAAAAGAAGGCAGACAATACATATATCCACCACGTGCTTTTGTTGACTCTTTTGGGTGTCACCCCCACCACCTCGGCATCCAAGGCCCCCATACACGCACCCAGACACCTCATCCCCCCTTGCTGTCAACAAGAGGACCCGTGCGTAAAGAGCGCAGCCTTTAGGCAAGCTCGGCTGCTTTTTATGGACACATTTGAGCGGCAAAGGCCGACGTCATTCCGGCGGCCTGACGTGGAGCAAATAGCACGCGTAAATAAAACTGGAGCAAATGAGTGTGTAGCCATGGCCACACGCTCCCTGATAATAAAACGGCGCTTGGTGAATGGCAGCCTTATTAGGGCACACCTCATCGCACCCTAAAAGCAACCCCTCTGAGCCCAAAATGGCGGAGGGGATACCCTAAGAGGAAGAGTTGCATGCAGCAAAGAGGGGGTGCGTGCGCAAAAGGGTTTGCTTGCAAGAGGGGGAAGGGAGAAATGTTCCTTTTTAGGAAAAGGGGGTGGGGTGCCATGATAAAATGAAGTCATGGAGGCCTACACTTGACTTTTTTGACGTGTGAAAAAGTGGGAGAAGTCAGAGCTCATAAATAAAACACTTTGGAAGTGAAAAAGGGTTCCCTAACAACCATCACATTCCAAACTGCCTTCAATGAGGAGACAAACGACCCTGCCAGAGAGAGAGAGAGAGAGAGAGAGAGAGAGAGAGAGAGAGAGAGAGAGAGAGAGAGAGAGAGAGAGAGAGAGAGAGAGAGAGAGAGAGAGAGAGAGAGAGAGAGAGAGAGAGAGAGAGAGAGAGAGAGAGAGAGAGAGAGAGAGAGAGAGAGAGAGAGAGAGAGAGTTTTTGCCTGAATGGGGGCCCACAGTGGGCCGGCGAGATAATGAGCTGAGAGGAGCGGCTCCAAACTGTCACTGTGAGGGTCCCGCAGTGAGGAACAACACTTTGACCAATTCCCCTTCATCAAACAAGCCGTAAACTAAACGAGCACATTCATGGTGCTTCTTTCCTATTGCTGCCTTGTTTCTTCTCACTTGGACTGGTGGCTCAAGAGTCGGCCCATGCAAAGAGCCCCCCCCCCGCCCCCGCCCCACCGTCCCACCCCACCCCTATACAAAGACACACTCCATTTGCTGGAAACCTGTGCAAACATGGCTTTCAGTTTACACTGGTTTCATGACATATGCTGTCCCGAATTATAATTTTAGAATTAAAAAAAAGAAAAGAAATCACTTGCTAAAATATTTAAAAACATTTTGCACTGAACATACACTAATAAGCATATGTTATATACACCTCCTTAGCTGTTTAAAAATCACTTCTATTATTAAATAGCCAATGTTTTTTTTTTTGCTGCATGGCCAGTGAAACATTCACCACCATCATAATTACAATAGATCAATCAAGAGCAACATTCAAACAAATCATACAAAATAAAAGCTGTGAAATGATATCAGCACTGTCTTTGAATATAAGATTTGGTTAACACCATCCACGATTGCTTGCCATTTGAGTGCAATTGGAATGATCTCTTGTTGGACCAGATGGTTCAGCGAGGGTTGTGGACCTATGGCTCGCGGGCCTTATGCTGGCCCAATGTGCAATTTTAGAAACAAATTAAATAACAACGAAACCCCACTTGATCCAAATGTAATAATAACATGTCTCACGGTTTCGTCGGACTCCCGATTTTGATGACAATAATACTACAATACTCACTTCATAAAGCAACTATTGACACAATACAGACAGTTCATTTGTAAGGTGAAACAAAAGAAAATGTAACAAAAATATATATATTTTTATACTAATTGAATGTATAAATAAACAATGAAAGCATTTTTGTGTTTTATCCACTTCTAATTTACTCTCTAGTAACGCTCACATTACTTTAACACGCACCGCAGAGTCGCGAGTATGAAAATCTTCCAATTTATGATTTCTGAAACTTATCATGCAATAATCACAATCATCATCATCGTCGTCATCATCATCACCACAATAATAATAATAATAATAATAATAATAATAATAATAATAATAACAAAATGAAGAACAAGAAGAAGAATAAAAAGAAGTGCTCAGGGAGAAATACAAAAAGAAGAAGAAGAAGAAGAAGAAGAAGAAGAAGAAGAAGAAGAAGAAGAAGAAGAAGAAGAAGAAGAAGAAGAAGAAGAAGAAGAAGAAGAAGAAGAAGAAGAAGAAGATGATGATGATGAAGAAGACGAAGAAGAAGAAGTGAACACGTTTCTTTGCTATGTTTGCAAAAATGTATTGTATCTCCTGGATGACATAAAAACCAGAGGTGGTCAATGTTTTGCAAGGCTCTTATAAATGAAACGAATACTACTACTACTACTACTACTACTACTACTACTACTACTACTACTACTACTACTACTACTAACAATAATAATAATAATAATAATAATAATAATAATAATAATAATGCGTGTATAAAACGTACAAATGTGTGATGGCTGTTTATATTGTTTTTTTAATAATAATAATAATAAAATTTTTGTTGTTAGAATAAAAACTGGAAGACCTCAAAATTATTTTTGGAGCACTGCTTTATTTTAACAAAGATATCGTCAGAGAGGTTTAAAATCAGGAGACGTACATGTGCCCCTTCGACAAAAATTAGCTTTTGCTACTATCGTATGATATCTTCTGATGTCAAGACTCATCCCAAAACAATAATAGTATACCCTCGCGGTGCGAGGAGGTGTTCTTGCGGCTCAGTGGTCACAAGGCTGCAGCTGTCAAAAACTCAGCCTTCTATTAACCTTCCTCTCTTATAAAAAAAAAACACACACACACGAACATAATTTGTGTGTCAAGTCGTTTTCCTTGGAAACAATTGCTCATGTTATTGATTTCTCCTGGTTAAGCTGTAAATCCTCCCCACTGGCTAATTCCTTGTCTCCTCTCTAGCTTTCTCTCCTTGCAGAAACCTTGCATGCCAATAGGGCCTCCGCCTGCTTAGCACAGTGTGAGCATAATATTTCCTAGATGTACTGAGGTAAATTGGTAGGGCAGCAAATGGAGAGATGTGAGGGGAACTATAGGGGGGGGGGACTATGGGTTGATGTTGGGAAAGCAATTAGCCCAATTCGGATTAGCAACTAATGTCAAACCTTGAAAAGAAAGGCTAATCTGTTCGCCATTTCCCCCCACGGGCAATGTGCTTTTTGCGCCTCCATCTGGAAACTTTTCAAATAAATGCAAATAAAAGAAACAAAAAAAGGACTTGTGGGGATGTCGTATTAATCAATCTTAACAGTAGTTATGTGAACACATTTCGACAAATTTATAACGTAAAACAAATGATTTAGGTGGACCATAATCGAAATTGAAGAGTGAAACGACAGTTTAGAAAATACTTTTTACACCCAAGAAAAGTGCAAAAGGAGCCAGGAAGAGAAACTGCAAACAAAATATTACCAATATTTCATTTTCAACGTAATATGTTCTAATAGATGTATCATAAAATGTATCGTTATTATGACTATTAATCAGAATCAGAATCAGAAAGCCTTTAATCGTCGAACAATGGCGAAATTTCCAGTCCACATAAGCAATTTGAAAGGGGGTGGCATGGGGGGGAAAGATAAAAAACAAGATATTCTAAGCATAATAAAAAATGTCAGAAGACAGAGGTGTATACTGTATACTGTAACATTAAAAAGTAAAATTGTTTCATAAAAACTGTACATAGTGCAAGTATAAAAGAAAAGGCCTATTGATATATGTTGATTTTTCAAGCAGATAATCAAATTGACACATTTGATTTTGATATTTTGTTTCTACGTACAGTAGTTCTTTCCATGCATTGTCATAGTATGATGCATATATTATTATTAACTGATAAATCCTTAAAAAATCATAACAATCAACTTCGGAAATGGCCATTTAAATTGTGTGTTTCCTATAATGTCCTGTCAGTCACTGCATTGTTATTTGTGAATTCTGTGGAAGATTTCACGTGAACATCTGCTCGTTAACAATGACTAATAATAACATATTTTTTGACATAACATATTTTATGAAGAGTTTCTGCAAGGTACGTTTATTATTATTATTATTATTATTATTATTATTATTATTATTATTATTATTATTATTATTATTATTATATGTCCACAACCAGAAGTTCTCTCCTGGCAAAAGGCAGGCGGGCTAATGCTGTCACAGCACCCAGCCCGCCACGCGTGACAGGAGTAAACGCTGAAGTACCTGACAAAGTCTCTCAGTCCAACACACGAATACTGCATGCAGGCTGGACATGCTTGCAGCCACTAGTCGACGTGACTGACCAATGAGGACCTCCTTCATTGATGTTGACTTTTGAGGTGGCACGTGTGTCTTTTGGGAAACACAAACCGCATGTACTTTTCGCCCCAGGTTGTCTTTTACAGCCGCAAATTGACAAGCGAATGCATACACGGAGCGCAGCCTGTCTAATTCCTGGGTGCATGCAAATACTTACTATCAAAGTGAAAGAGAGAACATTGAAAATTACAACAACCACTTGCATTTGAAGGTAAAATTAAAACTCACCAGATGACAAACAACAGACGTGTAGGCGGACTCGTGTCTGTGTGAATTCCCGTCTTCTTTCTTTTCCCACCTCGCGTTGCTTCCCGCGTAGACCTCCGATGGAATAAACGTTATCAAGTTTAAATCCGTAGCCGAGTGGAAATGTCACTGAGATAGAATGGCAAGGTGGGAGGAGAAAAAAGTGAGCTTCAGAGCAGCAACTTTCTCGTCAGCATCAGGCCAAGCTTTCCTGTGATTGGCTGCGGGGGGACGGCACGTCACAAATCGGCTGGGACGCCGGGCGAAGAAAATGGGGAAGTGCTCCGTGGAGGCAGCGTGGCCCGTGGATGGGACCCTGCACAAATCACTGCTGGAACAAGTTGGTATCCGGTTTCTTACTTTATATATGTTTACATCTCGAAATAACAATGGAGATATCTGGATTTTTTTCAACATTTTAGTCTGAGCATTAATCATCAAACATAATAATAATAATAATAATAATAATAATAATAATAATAATAATAATAATAATAATAATGCGTGTATAAAACGTACAAATGTGTGATGGCTGTTTATATTGTTTTTTTTTCGTACAGCTATGAATCTTTTTTAACATTCATCATTCATCATTATCCTGTAAAACTATTAAACAGACGGACAGACAGACAGACAGACAGACAGACAGACAGATAGATAGATAGATAGATAGATAGATAGATAGATAGATAGATAGATAGATAGATAGATAGATAGATAGATAGATAGATAGATAGATAGATAGATAGATAGATAGATAGATAGATAGATAGATAGATAGATAGATAGATAGATAGATAGAAATACAATTATATGAAAAAGGATGAAAACGATCATTTGTAGAGATCCCCATCCCCTTTCAAATTGCTGATGTGGTCTGCAAATGTCCCCATTGTGGGACGAATAAAGGTTTTCTGATTCTGATAGAGAGACTTGAACAGAATCAGACAGAGATACACTTTGCTCCCTTTAGCGAGATAATTGTCCCTGCGAAAACATTTTTGCGTCAGTATATTATTATTCTATCCATCTAGATTCTAGAATCTAGAATCTAGATGGATAGAATAATAATATACATATATAAAACATATATAAAGTAAGAAACCGGATACCAACTTGTTCCAGCAGAGTGAACGTGTTGACATTCAGTGAACCCAGATTATTTTTAAGTATATTAAATCACCTAGATTCTATGTGATTTACTTAAAAAATAATCTGAGTTCACTGAATGTCAACACGTTCATCGGTTGCACGTGATTAAAATCTGTCATTTCCACCTGTTTAACAAAAATAAAAAATGGCATGTGTTAGTTTCACACATTTGGATTATGTCCAACCGAAATTCAAAATTACGTTTTTTTCATGCAGTGTAGGTCACTGCTCACGGTGTACATTTACAGTATATTGACGCATACACGGTATGCAACAAGTGTGGTGAGTACAGGTGTCAAGTCATCATGTATTTTAGATGAATCAGATGTTTTCTTCTCTCCCCCGGCCCCTTTTTTGCCTTTTTGTCGTGCGTCTCCATAAACCGGCCCTCTAATAGGACCCTGGCTTTTAGCGCGAGACCCTAAAAGCCTGGCGCGCCTCTTTCACAAGCTGACGTGTTTGTGTCAATTTGAACAAGGTGGCGTGTAAATGGACAATCGTGACGACCGTCCGTCTCCCAGGAGGAGGACACCCACAGAGGGCGGCGCGCAGACAGGTACTGGCCGGTCAGGTCTGGTCTGCCTGCTCCATTATTATTATTTGCAGGGACGTCCATTAGGAGCGGCGGTACCGTGCAACGCAGCAGGGTGCTCGACATCCACGCTGGAAACCGCACGGGTCGTACTACACAGTGCCTCCCTCCAGCCCCCCACCCGGTGCTTATCAGGCTGTCAATAAACAGAGAAGGGCTGCAACAGTGGAAGCCAGGTGCTGCCTTTCCCTGCACCCGGCCCCACCCTTGCACGCTCTCCATGATCTGATCAGGCGTGAACGCAAATCTGTCCACTTGCCATTCTCCCTCCGCCGTTACCACGCTGCGCCCCGTCGACCCTTCCTAAAAGCACGATGTACATTCATTGTTTTATGGGAATCGGGCCTTAACGGTTACCATTTTATATGGCACATGTCCGTCACTGTCTCCACGGTGACCACTTAAGGGGGGGTGCTCGAGCAGGGCCTTCGGACGACGTGCTCTGTCGTGGTTGATTGACGCATGGTTCGAAAACAAAATATGTAAATACTGGACGCTGCTGCTCTGCCCCCAAACTCTGGAACTCCCTTCCTCCCAATCTCAAACCCCACCTATTTAAAATCGCATTTTCTGTGTAGCTCTTTCTCTTGTTTCTATTCATAATTGTATTTTATTTATTGTATTCTATTTGTGATTGTATTTTATTTATTATAGTACTTTCCATTACATTCCATTATAGTACTAATCGATTCCAGTTATGGGCTACTTGTCAGCTATAGCAACCATATTGAGTGGGAAAATAATGTTTTTATTCATGCACAGAGCTACATCGCCCCATACAAAGTTTGTCGAGCCATTTTCAAACAAGCTACCTGGAAGCAATGTGAAATAGCCAAATATATACACATTTTTACAATTAGCCTACTTCGTAAGCTGCAGTAATGTTTGTCTTTTTTGTGTGGATACATAACATACTTGCAGTGTTGATGCACCGTCTGTCTACATTTGCTGCGCCCTTTGTGTTTAAAGATTCTTCACGTTATTCCCTGTATCATTATTGAACTACATTATATAGTTTTGTTAGCCCATATAGGGAGTTTGCATTGCGTTTTAACGTTACGTAACCAGACATTTTGCTCAGTCATTGTGAAATCGTCTCTGTTTGATCAAATTTGAATAAGAATGACAATAAAAGGCAAACATAAAATGGCCAAATTTGCTATTTTATGTTTTGGCTTTCTTATGATGCCACCAAATAGGCATAGTGGCGGCAGATTCCTGACTGTAACGGGGAATTGTTCTATAGACCTATTTTGATTTGAACCTGATGCACAATCGATACACACTACATGTAGAATTAAATTTAAAAAATAAGCATCATATGTTTTATTGTTTAGTTTTATTTGCAGTGGCGACTGATACTAGTGCAGCGTGTTCTACCGGAAACAAATTCCTTGTGTGTTCTACATACTTGGCAATAAAGATGATTCTGATTCTGATTCTGATCTGAACCATGCAGCACGCAGGGTTCACAATGTCAAAATCTCACGTGTCTGAATAAAATTGTCAATTCGACCATGAAACTAATTCTTAAGTGAGTTCTGATGGAGAAATGATATTGAAATTGAACAACTTGGATGTCAACACGAGAGAACTTGATCAACTTTAGAGGTTCCTATCAACAATACCAGCAATATCGATGACGGCATATCAACTGGTCATCCATTCACTTGTAGTCAATTTCTGTTCTTAATATGGCGATACATTTTTGAGTCGTTTGCTTGAAAGCCTGTTGCTGCCGCTTGCTTTCCCGAATAACAGGCGTGCTTGTGTGGCGTGAAATACATCCCACGAATATATTTAATTTATTTAAGACAATGTCCCGAGCATGTATACCCTAATTACCTCTCGCACACACACACACACACACACACACACACACACACACACACACACACACACACACACACACACACACACACACACACACACACACACACACACACACACCACGACTATCTCTCTCTCCCCGTGTGTGAAATGTTTTAATAAGCCCCTCCACGCTCTGCAGTGTGCGGTTTGATTTGTTTTCCCTCCCCTCTCCCGCGGCCCTGGATGGAGACATTAGCCGAATTCCCCCGGGGTGATTGGATGCAATTTGTTCGGAGTAGACAGCCACGTCCTGGATGTTAGGAATTCACTTTGGCTCAACGTGACAAGGCTGACTTCGATCTACGATTGCATCTGAAAGTGCAGCGAGCGGAAAGATGCCATGCCACTAAGTGTCACCCCTACCTCCTCCTTTTTCGTTTTTTTCTTTCCCCAAAATAACAAGATGTCCTTATTTTATTCACAAATATGCATAACACATCCAATGCGCATGAGCTCAAACAAAAAAATCCATGAGCATTTAAATGTGACTATATATATATATATATATATATAGAGAGAGAGAGAGAGAGAGAGAGAGAGAGAGAGAGAGAGAGAGAGAGAGAGAGAGAGAGAGAGAGAGAGCATGACTGACATCTGCCATGTATGCTTATATTTTATTGTGATCTCCACTTCCCCCCCCCCCTCTCTTTGTTCCTCATTCGTCACTGTGCGTGGCCACGAGTGGCTGAAGAAGTCAGTGTCCGTGTCGCACCGTGAGTTGACAGGGGAAAATGGGAGCTAACGAGCTTGTCAGATGTCCTGGCAAGACAAATGGGAGCTTGTCACTCACCCCGCTTTAATAACATTTAATGGAAACGTATTGAGCCTTTCAAAAAATAAAAGCGTAACACACACTCGGGCCTGCTTAATTACGCACGGCGAGCTAAATTGCGCGTCAGCTAAAGGGCGTTGGCCTGTGCCCAGCTCCGTCACACATGAGCCTCTCGATACAAATGCGCTTCAAGTCACATCCAGCCTTCTTTGATCAGCAATAATATAAACAAATAGACTCTATCATATACACCTCATAGGACGTTGTTGACCAGTCACATTAACATATAAAAAAAACAAACTTTAAATATTATTTCACATATGAAACTTGCCGGTGGAATTCCTGTATCTGTTTTCACAACCCCAAAATAAATAGAGAAATACTCTCTGATGCCATGTTGTTTTTTAAACCTATTTTTTAATGCGTTACTTTTGGTTTATAAACGCCAACACATGGAACTCTGAGTTTTTGGAAACGTACAAAAATGTAAGAAAACACGTATAATTATACCACTCACCAGAGGTGTATCAGAGCTATTTAGTTCTTTCTGTTTTGATTTTCTTAGAAACGAAAGTTTGGCAAATGCATATCGGCACTCATCAACTATTGCACAAGAATTGAAAACTCACGAACATTCCAAACGAGCATCTTCTCAGCACAGTCAGAATGTTAGCTAATTCCGCGTGTCTCGAATGTTTTGACCCGGGTTTAACCCTTTTTAGTGTCCTTTTTGTTGTTTTGCCACGTGTAAGTCACCTGTCAGAAGCTTGCAGCTCAGTCTGCACGGAGGGCTTTCCCCTATTACTCGAGCTGGATGACTTTAGTGAATAAAGCTGAAGCTGTTCATTCTTGTGTGTAATTCATGGTGTGCGATATAGCAAACACACAGAAGGCTAGTCGTGGTCCTGATGTACTATCCCCCGGGCATAGGTTACACGACGCTGAGTTGAAACCAGATATGCGGATATATTCAAATTTGATCTTGCACTTAGAGGACATCCCAAAAGGGAAAATGAGCATGGATGCCGCGTAGACTTTACCTACTAATGGATGTTGCACACTATGATGGACATTATGATTAAATAAAAGACATGGTGGTTCAATTCCACACGATTCAACAGGCACAGCGAGTGACAGGTGACCAGATGGCATTTATAAAGATCTCAGTCTACTGCTTCTCCACTCCCGTCCTCTCCTTGATTGGAGGGAGCGGAAAATAGTCTTCACTCCATTTAGTGTGTCTTACCTGCACACTGTTGGGCACTTTGCTGCAACGAGTAGACACCGTAGCAACCGCTGCATGGGAGCAAATCTAGGGAAGGGGGTTGTAGGTGATCGTACCCATTCGCCATGCATATCAGACTTTTTCGTGCATAATGCTGAAAAAAAAATCCAGTCAGTCAGCGTACAGTGCAATTTAATGAGTTTTTTTTAATAATGTGGGTGATTCTATTGTCGAAGTCAAATTCATGCAAACAAAAAAGTTTTGGTTGTTTCGATAAAATTTCGGCACAAAATTGGGAGAGAAATGAGAGGGATATATGTAACTGGCGCCAATATTGTCATTGGTTGCCATGAAAACAAAAATATAATTTATTTCGTCTTGTTGTTTTGTAAAAGTGTTTAACGTTTCTGTGTGAATCTTTATATGTATGTTTTTTTTTCTTAAAATCCTCCTAATAAAGGCAAATCCAATCCAATCCAATCCAATCCAATCCAATACTTTATTTGGAATATTCAGGCATGATCACTTCCGGTCCCGTGTTACGTGTTTCGATGTGCGAGAGAAATCGCTAGAGACAAAGAACTAGATATAGCGAGAGAGATCGCCAGAGAAAGACAACGATAAAGTCTGCGTCATTAAAGTTTTTCTACGTCATTAAAGTTTGTCTACTTACGGTTTACAAAGTGCACACGGTACGTTATTAATTTGATTATTTCCTATATGTCTTGTCAAACATATTGTAGTAATGTTGATTGTTGTTTGAAATATCTTAGTTTTCACGGTTTTCCACAATAAACGTTTTTGGAAATCAGTACGAGGTGTCATCCTTAACCGGGGTAGATACAATATAGAATAAAGTTAAACAATTATCGGGCACAAAACAGTAAAAACAATGTAGTTTGTGTAAAGTCACCGTGGGCCGGTGCAGCCGTTTTATTTTCGTGCGTACAACTACAAACAAGTAGAAATGATTACGCGCAGGCGGTCTTTTAAAAGAATGTGACAACTTGAGCGCGCGTCTGTGTGATGCACTGCTACTCGTGCAGGGGAAGAGAAAAAACGGGGCGGCGCAAAAGCAATACACTAAATCAGGCAATAACGACGACAAACCGTGTGGAAAATGGACGCACATAGTACAGCAAGATATTATTCCTTGCTCCTGCCTTCTCCCGCTTCTTTCTTTCCTGCCTCTCATTGGATGACAAAGCCAACGGTGAAGTAAATATCTTGAGGATAATTGAACTGATTGTTAGTTGCAAGTTTCAATGTCTTGAATATAAAAGGCGCGCGTGTGCATTCATTGTCTCCCGCAGTCCTATTTAGCCATATTCATATTTATTGTGTACCCGATCAAAACTCGCTAAAATGCATTTTCGCAGTGTGTGTGTGTGTGTGTGGGGGGGGGGGGGGGGGGGGGGGGGGGTTCGGTCGTCATCATGATGCATTATTGCGTTACGCGTCTGTTTGTTGTGTCTGGAATAAAAAAAGAAAGGTGCAGACGTTCTGACACAAGTGCATTAATAAAAACTCATTCATTGCCAGACGATGTGCAAAAATGTGTCCACTCCAGTGTCAGGGTTGTTGCCATTTTCACTCAAATACCAGGACCCACAGAATATTGAGTTTTCAGACTTCAGCTTCGTGTGTGCGTTCAACATTTAGCTTGTAATAGACGTGCACATTCCACCATGACGTCCCCGATCTACTGCTGGAAAGATCCTCTCCTTTTTCATCGAGAACTGCTTCATGTCACAAAAAGGGTACAGAAAGTGTTGAAGAATGAATGACTCTCTGTGTCTTTGTTTTGTCATGTTATTTGTTATTTAGTTTTTTTTACTTTGTTACTTCCGGGTTGAGTGAACACAGGCGCGTGTGGCTGCCGCTGCTCACCCGCAGAAAAAATATCTTGTGACTGTAAAGTGTCCTTGAGAGTTTTGAAAGGCTATAAATGATAAATTATAAATGAAATGTATTATAATTATTTTATAAACATTCAATACAAACCTTAAAGTCTCTTCTTTCATCAGAAAAAAAGTTAATTCATACATTATATGGGGGCTGGAGTTATATGTTATATGAGCTAGAAATGAAGGTGGCTGTCCAAAATACAATGCAATGCATACATATCGCTTTAACAACAGCTGAAGCTGGATCAAAGCACTAATATGGAAAAAGGAAAATGCTGCCCCCTGGTGGAAAACAAAAAAACATGCCAGAGGCCATGGCCAGCACTTTATCGGCACCTAGGCATTAAAAAAATAAAACTTGAAATACTTCGGGAATGGCGCTCTATGTTATATTTTCAATTCTAAATTTGTGTGGGAGTGAATGAGTTCAATGTGACATACATTTGACCTTTTTTCGCGGATGACACCCAACTCATTGTTTCATGTCTCATTGTTTTTCTACTTTCATTCCTTTCATCACTTTGCTGCTGTGAAATGTAAATTTCTCCACTGTGAGACTAATAAAGGCAAATCCAATCCAATCCAATCCAATCCAACTCTACCTCTCCAGCAAACCCGACGCCTCTCTTCCACCTTCATCCCTCTCACGTTGCCTCTCAGAAATTAAATCCTGGCTTTCCCATAACTTTCTCAAGCTCAACAGTGAAAAAACTGAACTTCTTCTTGTCGGTACCAAATCCACCCTCCACAAAACTAACAGTTTCTCCCTCACCATTGACAATTCTACCGTGTCCCCCTCCCCTCAGGTCAAGAGTCTGGGTGTCATCCTCGATAGCTCACTATCTTTTCAGTCCCATATAAATAACATAACTCGGTCTGCTTATTTCCACCTCCGTAATATTAACCGTCTGCGTCCCTCGCTCACCCCTCACTCCGCTGCTATCCTTATCCACAGTCTTGTCACCTCCCGCATCGATTATTGCAACGCACTTCTCTTCGGTATCAATCAGAAATTTCTCCATAAACTCCAACTGGTCCAAAATTCTTCAGCCCGGATCATCACTAGAACCCCCTCCTTTCACCACATCACCCCTGTCCTCCAGCAACTCCACTGGCTACCTGTTAAACATCGTATCAAATTCAAAATACTTCTGTTTACATTCAAAGCCATCCATAACCTTGCCCCTCCCTATCTTTCTGACCTGCTTCAAATCTCTGTTGCCTCTCGGTCCCTCAGATCCTCATCCTCCCCACCTCTATGTGCCCTCTGCCCGTCTCACTACAATGGGATGCAGAGCTTTCAGCCGCTCTGCTCCCAAACTCTGGAATTCACTCCCACCCAACATCCGTAATATTGACTCCCTCCCTATTTTCAAGGCTCACCTCAAAACCCATTTGTTTAAAATTGCTTTCAATGTCTAGTTCTCGCTGCTATTTTATTATGTTTCATTTTACTTATGGTTTTATTGTTATGTGCTTTGTTCTATTGTTTTTATTGTAAAGTGTCCTTGGGTGTTTTGAAAGGCGCTTGAAATAAAATGTATTATTATTATTATTTTTAAAAAAAGGTGAACTCGAGGGAAATGCGTCTGAGGGGCGGTGGGACGGGGGTGATGTTAAAATCTCACTTAGGTGTATGTTTGGCAATATGATGTAGCACCACTGTGCACCTCGAGCTTATTACGGTGGACTCTCTTGAGAAACATTTCCGGGTCATCGCATCACCATTGATCTGCACCCCGCAGTGCACGCACCCAGTCTATATAGTGTAAAACCTACAGCAAGTGTGCACATGCAGGCTTTATATACTTCTAAATCTAATCACAAACGAACCTTAATTAGACAAGCAATCGCTGTGGTAATTAACAACCTCCTTTTTTACGCTGCGCTTTGATATGGCGCACACAGGCAGCCGGCATCGGCGGATAAAGTCTTTATTATTATTGCTGGAAACCCATCTGGTAATAGTCTTGCCCGGGACCTCCTCCCCCTAATCAAGGTTTTAATTAAAGACGGTTGAGGGCCACGGAGAACATGAAGGCCAGTAATTAAGACTAACATTGGAGCCAACAGATGCAAAGCTTCTCTCCTTCATGTGCTGGTGCACAACAGAAAGTCCCCCTGCCCCCACCACCACGATCACCATTGCACAAACCTAGACTCTTTTGCATATGGTGATAATGAAATGGGATGAGGTTCCATTTCTGAAAATGTGATGGACATTTGCAAAATAAGACTAAGACATCATGAGTAAGGCAATTCCCATAGTACTTGGTATTTGGACCACCATGAAAATGAGTTGTTGTTTTTTTTTATCATTCATTTTAACTAATTCTCTGCCGTTCACAAATTTATTTGGTAATTGAAAATATGACATCGTGCACCATTCCCAAATGTGTTCGGGTTTTGTTTTTTTTCATTCTTAGTAGCCGATAAATCCTGGCCATGGCCTGTGGCAATGTTTTTTTTTTCTTTTCCACAAGGGGCAGCATTTCCCTTTTTTCCATGTTAGCGCTTTGTTGCAGCTTCAGCTGTTGTAAAAGTGCTATATAAACCAATATGTAAGTATTGCATTGTATTTTGGACAACTGCCCTCATTTCAAGCTCATATAACTCCAGACCCATATATTTCAGGAATTAACTTTTTTTCTGATTAAAGAAGAGAATCAACGGTTTCTTATGCGGCATTGAATATTTATGTAGTCCTAAAACTCAATACTCTGTGGGTCCTGGAATTCAAGTGACAATGACAAAAACCTTGGCACTGGAGTGGACACATTTTTGCACATCTGGCAGTGAATGAGTTCAATAATAAAGTTTACGGTTCTACACATAAGGCTGTGACCCGCACCCCCTTTTAACATCATTACAAATTGCAACTGTTGAAATATTATCACCTTATTTTATTTGAAAAAACATAATTACAAATTATTGATGTAACATGATGGTTTACTTTTCTTACAACTTGTTTTTCTATTACAACTATGATACCGTGCGTGGGACGTCCTTTCTCTTATAGTTGACATACATTTTTGAATGATACTACATAAAACCATAGACCCAATTTCTTGTCAAATTGCAACTTCCATAATCACGCAATATTTCCACAAGTCTTGTGGTTCTAGGACTTGGATTGGATTGGATTTGCCTTTATTAGTCTCGCAGTGGAGACATTTACATTTCACAGCAGCAAAGTTATGAAAGTAGAAAAGCAAAACATTCATTTTATCTTGTTATTTTATCCCAACTTTTACTTCTCAGCGAAACCCAAATCTCCTTCTGTAAATTCCAAATACCACCCTTCCCCTTTCTTTTCCAAACGCAGGCCCATTTGTCTAAGTGCAAGGGAGTGGATCCATGCATTGTAGATGTTCGTTTTCATACTTTGGCGCGTATTGATTTTGGGACAGCTGTTGGGGGAGGGGGTGGAGGCAGTGGGGGTGGTTGTCGCATGAAAGGGCCCCGATCATCCTGCATTAGTGTAATTCCTGCGCAGTGGTCCGACATGAGGCCCCCATAAAGACATATTGTAAGAGTAAAGTTGCATGATATCTCTCTTTATATGATGAAATCGCCACTATGTGTTAGAATATTTGCACAGTTAATAATTAGACAAATAGAAACAAACTTTATCATGCTGTGTGGGTCACAATTCTATCTTATGTAGATGTAAACGCTGGAATGACCTGAACAGTATTTGCATTAGTTTTTTTTCTCATACATGCTGCAGTTTGCCTATAAAATATATACAATGTGACATTGCCTCCTACAAAATGCATTGTAACATTTGAAAGATGGTTGAGCAGATGGGGGCATGATTATGCCAGAAACCCCCGCAAAGTTTCCTTCCTGCTCAACCACCAAGGAGATTGCACTTTAGCCTCTTGACACATCATGAAGATCTAACAAATATGTTTAAGATTGGTTCCAAACAATCTTCTTGAGCCGAAAGAAATGGCGTTTAAATGATATACGGTGGATAATCAATGTTCACTGGTTCAACTGGCAATCGATAATAAAATAATTGTGTAAAGCTGAGCAAGTGGCTTTTTGTAAATGTGTTGTGTTTCTTTTCTACAGATCTTGGTGTTTCTATGATGAACATGAAATACAAGAACAAAAAAATCCTTACATTTAATATCACAGGTCGGAAGCCTGTGTTTGGTTAATCATCAGGCTGATAAAAGCAGTAAATTGAATTAAAAAAGAGCACTGTACTTTTACTTTGCTAAATCACCTCAGAAATCGGGGAGACAGAAGCAATTAATTGTCCGCGCCGAACCCCCTCTGCACCACAGTTGCCACATATGGAGCTTTTCTGCCCCCTAGCGGCCAATTGGATACCAATTAAGGTCTGGACGTGGGAAGAAAAACGATCTTGCTTTGAATTTACAAATACAGAAACCACAGCGATGAATTATAATATGGACTATATTGTTAAGATCAATATTTTTATTAGGTTGGTAAGTTTTTTTCCCCCACATGCAGCTGTAATCCAATTTTGAAAAGGGCAGCAGAAATTAAGAAACACAAGAAAATATTCTTGATAAAAGTTGACGAGCTTGGTGACATGGCTATTTCAAAGTAAATATGTCATGGTTATAAATTGCTTGGATTGAATTTCATTAACAACCAGCACATTAGCTGTCCCAAGACTTAGTGGGTGTTCCATACATATATTTGACTTATTGGGGTCATTTATGGAAAAATGATTCTATTTATGTGAGGTGGGGTTTCAATGAGGAAAACGATGACCATATTTATGTTGGATTCAGAATTTATTTATTTAATAGGACACTTTAATATATACACTTAAATCATAAAAGTGAATCTGTGCTGTCTATCATATCATATACTGTCTGACAAATAAATATGAAATACATATATACTAGCCAGAGCATGTCTTTCTTGGGTGAATTATAATAATTTTCAGGTCAACAAAAGCCTCTCAGAACTCTTGTATCCAACTCTTGTGTCAGATTTTAATTCAACAATGATCCATATGAATCATTAGTCTCATCATCCATTGAATCATAAAATCATTTTGGAATAAATTTAAGCAAAATCACAATCAATAATTCATGACTGTCTAGAAATGTGTGTGTGTGTGTGTGTGTGTGTGTGTGTGTGTGTGTGTGTGTGTGTGTGTGTGTGTGTGTGTGTGTGTGTGTGTGGGTGGCATGTGTGTGTGTGTGTGTGTGAGAGAGACTGTGCGTGTTTGTGTGCGTGTGTGTGTCTGTGCATGCAGGATGAGGGGGCGTTTATGAAGATTTTTGTCTGTTAATTACACCAAATTCGCTTGTATAATTATTATAATTGAACTCATTCTGAGGTTGGCCCTCATTTTTATTTCCAAAATTGTTTTTCCTCTTATTACTTGGATCCATTTACTTAATAAGAAGATGAGGCTGACTAACTTCAGAGGTCACTGTCCTTAAAAATGGTTCTGCTAGTTGTTCCGCTGGTACACAAGGGGAATCCACGCATTAACTGTAATGTTAAAAGAATGAGTCTTAATTTTCCATTTGGGTGCATAGGGAGAAATGTCACACGAGCTGCACAGAAATGACTGTTTTAATTATTACAGGAGCAAAGTGGCGGGTGATGAATAGCCTGCAATTCAGCAGGCTCAGATTTGCGTGCATCTTATTGAGGCACTGTAATGGGATGAAATGGTCAACATGAAATCAAATTAAGTATTATGTTCCAAAATAGCCTTTAAGTGTCCTGTAGATCAGCTTCTCCCAGGGTTTTGTCATGTCATGTTACCCCCTCTCACCTCTTTGACTGGCATTGACTGGCAATTTCTGCTATTAAGTGCAGCCTTCAAGTGCAATGTTTTTACCTACACCTAAGATAGCGACAGACCGAGACAATTTAACAGGCAATTTAACTGACCGTGTGTTAGTGAAGCTGTCTGAGTCGCGCTCTCTGCCAGTGCACCTCGGCATGATGGATGTAGGCAGTCTGGGCGACGTGAAAAGACACACAAGAAACACTCACAAATGCTATTGCGCGCACAAGATACACAGTGATACACAGACACGCTGGCCTGCCATATTTCCCCAATACAAACGCATATGGGCCCATCAACAGCCAAACCCCTTTTCCATTAAGTCAACATCTTGCGCTGGCGGTTGGAACTGAGCGGGGCTGGAGTCAGGTCGTCCAAATCCGTCAGTAAGAGGACGCAGAGGCGTTTGTCATCCTCCTCTCTGGGCACCATCCTCCTGGAAGAGGGAAGGGGCGACAGAGGGTGGTGCAGCCATATAGCATCTGGCCTTGCTAGCTCCAGCTGCAGAGTGAGAGGGGGGAGTTATGGGGGGTTAGAAGCCACGTGACAACCCGTGGGAGACACTCGCTCGGCAGCCAAAAACGCCTCTGCACCCTGTTTATGGGATGGAGGGCGAAACACTCGCATCAGACGGTAAATGGGACCAATATGAGGGGCCTTGTGACCATTTAACGCTGACTACTACTTATTTGGAAGTAAGGCTTAAAATAAATGTTTTGCATCACAGTTTGCGAGGGAAAATTAGAATTCTGCAGCTCACCAATTCATATGGTGCAGCAAAATGGGTAATAGACATTTCACTTGGATGGATGCTCATTTGTGTCTCATGAAACCTTCTGCGGGTAGTCGGACACTTATGTCGTACCGGCTACCTAATGACGAGTTTTAACTGGGTATTTGTGTAAAGTTGCTCCTTTTACAACACTGAACATGTATCAGCATGAACAAAAAAGTTACACAAATAAATGAAGGATAATATTATTGTGGTTTGTGTGCACAGAGCCAAAAAGCAGCAGTTGTGGAGAATTGGAGGTGAGAAAGTCAAGGGGAGAAAAAAGTCAAGCAGCCTTCTCCAACCTCATGTTGTGCCTCTAATTTGAGTTGCGAGAAATCAGCAACAACGGCTGAAGAAAAACAACCAATAGGAGACATCTTGTGAGACTGATGAGGCATCGACCATTTGTCATGCATTTGTGACATTTGCTTACATCTTTTGCAGCATTTCTCAAGATGCAAGCCCGCTCAACACATCTTAAATGACGCAATTATGGCACCTACATGTATTAGATTATATAAGCCTTTGTCTGCCAGTGGAGAAATTTACATTTCACAGCAGCAAAAAAAAAAAAATACAGGCTTCAAAGGCAGCCACTCTCGCGGCGCCGTCTTGAAGTTAAAAAAAAAACTAAATAACAAATAATATGACAGCACAAAGAAACAGACAGTCATTCAATCTTAAGCACTTTCTGCACCCTCTTTGTTGCATGAAGCAGTTCTAGATGAAAGAGGATCAAAGCATCCTTTTCACCAGTGGATCAAAGACGTCAAGGTGGAATGTGCACATCTGCTACAAACTAAATGTTGAAAGCAAACACAAAGCTGTAACGTCCATTGACCAAAAGACATTGTCTCACGTCTTCTGTTCGACGTAAATCCGCTTCAATTTCAAGCTGCGTCAGTTCCACATACGCATTGGCGCTCCGCACTGACGCTCCTTCTCATCTCGGGCTCCTCAAGCCATGCATCCATCCATCTGCAGACTGTCCAACAGCACCGACCTTTCCACTGAACAAAGCGGGGCTGTGAAAATGCTCCCCCTTACAGGCGCAAAAAAGCACAATCGCCCCAGAGCTGTCCAGCGATGACAGTCAAATGGCATCGACATTCCTCCCAATCACAAACAGTGCTGGCATATTTGTGTTGCCGAAAAGGCACAAGAACTCAGCGCAGTCTCTTCCTTGATGAATGTCGTGGCCAAAAACGCTTAAAAACAATCAAACTCCATTCCATACGACACACAACAACACATAGTGACAAAAGAGAACACAAATACAACACAAAAACCACAAAACAAGCAAGGCTCGTGAGAGCACTTGCCGACGACTGCCTACTCGGGCGCCATCTTGGACTTCAATATATTAATGTATATATTATGTACATATTGATAATATATGTATATTTCTGACATGGCTTCAAACCAAGGGAAAAGATTGAAGTCCTGTGGCCTGAAATGTTGTGAGCGGAGGGATGACCTACAAATCACAGGTCACAGTGATGACACAAAGAGGCCCAGAGACAAAATCTCAGCATCAAAACACAAATGTTGAAAAGCCAGCAGCAGACATTTAGCACCAGACTCAGAAGCCTCAGAGCGAAGCTTGTCAGAGGATCTAAGCCTGATTTAGAGCCCCGGGTATAGCGTTTAGCATTAGCACTAGATACCCTAGCATGTCCGAGGGCTTGTTCTGAGGCAGTCCCGCTGATTGAAAGAAGAGATCAAATTGGATGTTTGGAGGGGAGAGATGAGAAGTTCACAGAGGGCCAACACATGCGTCGTTCCTACTGTGAAGTGTGACCTTTATGGAGGGAAGATCTTAGGGGCTGAGGAGCCCCTTGCTCATTCATTTGTCCTCTGGGATTAATTAACCTCATTCTCCCAATAGGCCTCTGGGATTTTCATTTCAGATTGGATGCAGTCCTACTGGGGGGTCGGGAGTAAGGGGCTCACGCGCCTCCGCTCTGATCTCATCCAGGTGTAAGTTTTTAAAATCATGTTTTACAGTTTGATAACTTTGACTATTCGTACAGTACGACAAAACTGCTTTTGATGTAAAGTGGCATTCTTTAAACTGTAGAAATAAATAAGGTCTGGGAACTTGATGACAAAAGTGGTCCTTACCTTATCTCCCGGTGCGATTCTTCAATATATGCATCATGCACCTTTGTGAGGACATTAGGACGGTGAGTCAACAAGCAAGCGAAATTATCAACACTAACCACAAGCATCTGTTTGATGTCAGTTATGATCTGTCATGGGGGACTGCTGTGCGCCAGTGTCAGGTTGGCCTATAGATGCTCGTGATTTTTAATGTGCTAAATGTCATATTCCCAAAAGATACCTCACAAATTCACCTTGTTTGCAGAAAGTGGAACACTCATGTCAATCACGGCGGCAAAACGCCGTAGGCTGCCAGCTCACACGACACACGCCGGTCCCTGTAGTCTCGTCACGGACGTTCCCAGACGGTCCACCACGACAACTCCAGCTCATCTTCTTTTCATGGTCTTCATTACGACCTGTCAGGACGTAAATTGGCAGTAAATGGCCACGTTTATTCATACGACATTAAAACAGCATCCCTAAGTGTATCGGGCCCTCGTGCAAATGTTAGCGTCATACAGTGACCAGGGGACTCAATTAAGAGGAGGCATAAAACGATGCATGCACACACAAACATACCGATTGACAAACGGGGGCCTCGCTATGACAATTCCACCTTAATACACCTCCTCAAACATTATGTCCGCCGTTGATGACCTCCTTTGAAGACCCATTCAGACAGACACTTGCTCCCCACATATTTGCAGCGTGAGTAACGACGGCAAGGGCCACGCTTCACGGAGCACTGCGTCCATAGACAAGCCTCGCGTCTGAGGCTTGGCGCGAAATTTGCCATATAACACAGTAATTACTAGATCAAATCTCAAATTGAGCCTACGCTGTTCTGTGATCCCTCCTATACTAATCAGCAGACTGAGGTATGGCCACGCGACTATAAATTGCTGACTTAATTAAAACCAGGTCCTCTCTGTCATCTAATTACAGAGAGAAAAGGTTATTGCTTCGATGCAATTTTCCAAATATGATTCCCTCACAGTTATTAAAGGCCTGGGTGTCATTTATTGTTTTAGATTTTTCAATATGGAAATGGCCCCAGTGACAGACGTAATGACTCGGGGAAAATGTTTCATCTCGATAGCGGCCTGGCACGACCATTTGTCTGAGATAAGTGGAGCGAACAGGAACCGGGGGAAATGTCACAGGAGGTATCCCATGATTGCCTCCACTTTACAGTTGTCATTAAACAGAGCAAAGGTTTCCTTTCTCCTCTGTGGCAGCACTGAGAAGTTTATTAATCTATCTAGAATATTGGGGGGTGGTGAGTTAAAAGAACTACGATAATTCAGAATGGTGGGGAAGGAGCAAATGGCGGAAGCGTAATTGTGTGATGGCAGACATATAGTCGCTGTTATTGTTCAGTCAAATAAACATTCTTTGGCTGACCCCCAAACCTGCGGGAAGAGAAGGCATCCAAAGAATACATTGCCAATTTGTAGAGAAGAAGAACGCTCTGAGAGAATACACAGATGATAATTACGGTGGCGAAACAAATCTAGTTGGTTCAAATAAATGTTTCAGAATAAAAGTCTCAAAAAGCACCTTTGATTTGGATCTATGGTGTGATTTTGTGAAATTTGGAATCCGACCAAAGGTTGTGAAGCAAAACTCATGATTCAAAACCCACAAAAGACCAGAACGGGAGAACCATTTTCATTTGCCATCGCCAATATTATGAGCTTTCAACATATAGACAGTTCAGTAGACTCTTGAAATTTTGCTGACAACAGAAGATGAATGGCAATGAGCAGGAATAAGTTTAGACATAAACTACACCCAAAAAACAAACACTAAATGTATTGCTTGAATACTAATCTCTGTCCCAGCTGCTTTGTAATATATGGCTAAGACTACGGTAATTTTAACTGGTAGACAAAAAACTACCAAGGGGAGGTAGCTGTACTTAGTTACGTAATGCTGCGTATCATTGAAAAAGTAGAATATTTATCTACATAATCTTCTATCACAGGTTAATTCAAGGAAGCCGTAAATTATATCAGTAGAAAATTACTTGAAACAAATACAAATCTGAGGATGACAAGCAGTCGTAGTCAAAGCCGGTTGATTAGCCAACCTCTTTTAGTCACAATTATATAACTCAACAGTTAAAATAGCTAGCTAACAGTCGCTAGCAGACAACATTGTACCTGCATTGAATGCTCAATCAGTCCTCATATATTGACAGTAGCAATCAATGTAGTTGCAATGGCACTCATTTAATTTAAAAATATTTTGGATGGTATCTTATGTTTTAAACATGCATGTGAGCTCATTAGCCACGGTAACAGATATGAGTGTCATTATTCCATTTTGAAAGCAACAATCTAGAATATTGTTGCTGCATGAGACCTAAAGCAGTTTTGAATCAGGTCTAAATAATCAACAAGAGGTGATAAGGTAGAAATGACATATAAGCAGCTAATTAAAACATTTGCGTATCACATATGTTCACTCTTTTCTGCCTTCAATCACATCCACAGCCTTAAAGCAGTTATTTATGCAGCTATAATCATCGCATACTCGGATAAAATACCCAGTGTTTACACAAACTCGGAGGTTCGTGAAGCAGAAGCAATGATTAGTAAATTAAATTAATAGAATGTCCAATGTTTGATAGTGAGCGTGGGCCAGGAGAAGGCCAAAACAGAAATCTGTCCTGGACACTAATGCTGTGTGTCTCCCACCATAGGGTTTTCTTAATTACATTAACCAAATGCCTCTTGCGGTGTGTGTGTGTGTGTGTGTGTGTGTGTGTGTGTGTGTGTGTGTGTGTGTGTGTGTGTGTGTGTGTGTGTGTGTGTGTGTGTGTGTGTGCATGCGTGTGTGTGTGCATGCGTGTGTGTGTGTGTAATCTCATGGTTAGCTGAACATCCCTGTAGCTGAGCAATCCCCCCCCCTTCCCAGTCGTGCTTTCCTACAGTGAAATATTCATGTTGAAAGCCACTCTTACTTCCTCCTTGTAACATTTTAAAGTTGTTTCGGTCAATGTTATTGCTGTTTGACATCGATGCAAACTTACCAATGGGCTAAAAATCCCAGAAAAGTTAGCTTTGCAGCTAAGGTGGTAACAATGGTTTCCTGCTCCTCATGTTGAATATTAATAAAAAAATGAGTTGAAAATATTATTTTTCATTTTTAAAAATCTGTATCCTTTTCATGCACCCTGTAACCTGATAACAGGATAAATTGTCCATTCTGGGAACCGTTGTGACGGAAAGGGATACACAGTGGTGCCCCAAGCCCAGTATTATAAAATATGTGCTTTGTGATTACTACTGACTGCCAATTTGTCCATGTTGTTCTAATTTAGAAATACCAATCAATAATCAATCAATCAATCAATCAATCAATCAATTAATAAATCAATCAATCAATCAATCAAAGATTACATATGGGAAACAAGATAAATGTTTACCTGTCTTTAGAATTACTGAACAACATTGTCATTTTGATCAGCAAAACACGCAGTACGATATTTTTAGTCAAATGCAAAACACCAATAAAAATGACTTAAAGTGTCCAAAATCTGCAAAAAAATGAACCCGGAAGTGACCAGTTTCAGAAGGTCCACAGGCTGATTAATTCCTTACACGGAGCTTTGTCGCCCTCTTCTGCCTCTTTTTGGTGCAACACAAAGTTTTCAGACCAAACAAGTACAGCAAAATGCATTGACGTGATGGAAGGACTGCTACAATGTGTCCTTTTTTCGGTCAGGGGCGTTCCTTCAGTGACGTAGGGTGAGGACTCGTCACCAACTCAAAAACAAGACTTCCGGAATATTCAGCGCGAGTCTTAAAACGTAAAATATAGCTATATGCGGTGGAATCTTTGTAAAATATGCTCAATAGAAGTCATTTGAAGCCATTTTACAAATTATGGACACAACTTGTCCGGAGACGTCGGTTGTCCTTTAAAGGATGAATCTCACAACAAGGGTAAAAGACACAGACACATACACAGACACACTTTTGTATTTGTTCACATCTGATGGCACTCTAATTTGAATTGACCAGGCAGGACTAATTTAAATACATGAAGTATTCATTAATTGAATAAAGAGCCTAGTTAGCCTCAGGGCCCTTTTATAAACTAGGATGTACTATTTATGCAAAACAGCAATGTGCCATGTGCTGGCTTATTATGCTAATGTTGAATGGCAAAATACATGTTTCTCCTGCCCACGACTGAGGATTAGGCATGGCAGTGTCAGCAAGTTGTTTGGAGGCTACAGACTGTGCTCTTCCACATTACAGCATGTTGAGATGTCGATGAGTAATGCGATTCTTCTGCAAGTATAGCTGATCTCACTGCCCAAGCAAAATTGTTTTGAGACTTATTGACCCCATCACGACCTCCTTCTACCGCGGTACCATAGAGAGCATCCTGACCAGCTGTATCACCGTGTGGTACGGCGCCTGCACCGTGTCCTGCCGTAAGACTCTGCAGCGCATCGTGAGGACAGCTGAGAAGATCATCGGTGTCTCTCTCCCCCCCCTTCAGGACATCTACAACACCCGCCTCACCCGCAGAGCCATCCGGATCGCTGGCGATCCCACCCACCCCTCCCACAGCCTCTTCAGCCTGCTGCCATCGGGTCGGAGACTGCGGAGTCTCCGAGCCAAGACCAGCAGGCTCAAGGACAGTTTCTGCCACCAGGCAGTCCGGAGACTCAACTCCCTCCCAGCCCTGCCCAGCCTGCCCCTTCCCACTGCCACACTCACCGAACTCTGAGTACACGCTACATGCTGTACGATCATCCTGAACTCTATTTTTTGTTATTTCTCATTAGACAAGACCTCACTTCAACCCTTTCTAGTTGTTTGTTTTTGCAATTACGACATTACGTCACTTTATGTACGTCACTTCCTCACTTTACATATGTCACTACCTCACTTTACATACGTCACGACCTCACTTTCCATACGACACTACCTCACTTTACATACAGAAATTACATGTATTGTCTGTTGTCAATTGTATGTCTTTTTTAGCCACGTTATAAGTGCCTTGCATGTCTTGCACGCTGGGTCCGAGAGGACATTAATTTCATCTGTGCTGTATGTCATGCATATTAGCATATTTGACAATAAAGCTGACTTTGACTTTGACTTTGAAAACACATTGCAGAATGCGAGTTAACAAACATGGACCACCTTGATTGTGATGGTCATTTACTACATTTAAGCAGTTTCTGCGGTAAAATACCCCCCAAAATGTTTACGGATCATTAAAATTATTATTTATGGTAAGGCAGACAATTAAGCAAAGGGACTCATGGTTTACTCTTTTTGTCCTAATTTGTCTGATGTATTTTCTTTTTTAATCATTAGCTTACATATGTGAAAAATGTCAATTTTATGCAAAAACATGTTAAGTAAGATTGGCATAAAACTGCTGAAGTTGGATTTCTGCACGGATAATAATAATAATAATAATAATAATAATAATAATAATAATAATAATAATAATAATAATAATAATAATAATAATACATTTAATTTCTAAGCGCCTTTCGAAACGCTCAAGGACACTTTACGGTCATGGGATAAGAACTTTATTTATTTATTTATTTATTTATTTATTTGTGCAGGGGAGCAGTGGCAGCCATTCGCGCCAGCGTTCACTCTACCCGGAAGTAACACAGCAGCAAATCACTTCCTGTTATTTTTAACGCATGGTCAGACGAAAAAGCCAAACATTTTGTCCTCATTTGCTTGCTTGTTATAATAATAATACATTTTATTTTAAGCACCTTTCAAAGCTCTTAAGGACACAGACTGGCGCTGCATCGGTACTATAATAAATAAAATACAATCACAAATAGAATACAATAAATACAATAAAATTATAAATAGAAACGAGAAAGAGCTACACAGAAAATGCAATTTTAAATAGGTGGGTTTTGAGATGGGATTTGAAGGTGGGAAGAGAATCGATGTTACGAATGTTGTGATATTGGGTCTTACATTTACCTATTTCTGTAATTTGTACTATGATAGCTGCCATTTTATCATTGACCTGTGTCCTTTCAGTGCTAAACCTAACATCGCTATAATCGGGCCTTTCAAGCCATGCATGGTTTATATTTGATACATTAAACACAGACATTTATTTTGATGCAATACAGTTTGCCTCGTTTTTAGTCTGATGCTGAGGCTGATTTCTGAGTTAAAGAGACAAAAAAAACATCACATATCACCCAACAAGCAACCACATCCGAAGGCTGCAACGAGCTTGCAACGTGGCGCCGAAATTCCTCTCGTGCCCATCTCACCAATGGCGTGTGTTCTTACAGAGAAGCCCATCTAAGACACTCTTAAACTACGCTCTGATTGGCTACAAAGGAGTAGACCGGAAGTCACCGCCTGGTTACGTCCCTTCCACAGGCAAACTGAATTGCGTCAAAACATAAAAAATTGCAACGGGGGTTTCTGCAAATTCGTCTTCTCTGGCATTAGTGTGCCAAAATTGAAGCTGTTTAATGTAGAGGCTTGGTTAGCACTGAAGGACAAAAGCGAGATCATTTAGAAGCGGAAGGGTGAAGTTCCAGTTGTCTTATAACAAAAGATCGTGTTCGTTCTTGATGGAGATGTTCAGCTTGGTTTGCGCACTGCTACTGTGCATCGCCGCGGCCCACGGAAAGCCCACTGCGAGGAAAGAGCGAGTTGTTCACGGAACCAACCTAAACGAGAGGACCCAGGAAGACAACAAAAGCTTCCAATACGACCACGAGGCCTTCCTGGGAAAGGAGGAGGCCAGGACGTTCGATCAACTCACCCCGGAGGAGAGCAAAGACAGACTCGGGTAAGTCAGGGTGCCTGACCCTCTTCGCACCCACCGCCAAAGTAGAGCCTCTGAGTGTGAGTTTTGCTTGTAAATCACGCAGACTCACTCCACACTACACCAGTTGAACAAATACCTCGCGTGTAACTCTCCATTAATATTTATAAACAAAGCGTGAGTGCACGACAAATATGTGCAAAGCATGTCAGCAAATGCAAAAACTTGATTGTTGTGCCGCCGGCGTCTTCTTGCACACCTAATGACTTGATTTTAATTATGGATCATCATTGAAGAAGCATTGTAGTCGCAACATACACGCCATGCTTCATTCAAACGCATGAAATTGTTTCTTTTTCTGCTTTGTCGGCTCTTACGTGGCGAAAAGGGCCTACTGTGACACTGGGAGAACCCCTTATACATCATTACAACGTGGCAACTGGATTCTAAGAATACTTGGTTTAAATTGGGTTGCTGCCCCTCCCACCCCAACTCTCCATCTCAAGTTCAGTCTCCTCTCATGGCAAAAAAATACAGAAAACATTTTAAGCGTTTATAGTTGAGGAATGCATGTCTTGTGGAACATATTTTGCTATCCACAAATGGAAGACTATCTTAGACACTGTAATATCACTTTGAGGAAATTAAAAGTCTCTTTTCCTGAGTTTTTCTAAAAAGTCATTGAGCGTGCCTGCATAGTTTTTTTTCCACTTTCCTGTAAAATGGACAGATCAAAATGAATAAAAACAAACAGTATATTTTTAAATGACACAATGTTCAACCAAACAGTTGGACCACCGAAGTCAGATCGTATAATGCTAACTGCTGCCAATGGGCTAGTGGAAGATGGCAACATTGTCACTGTGATTATAAACATTCAAATAACTGCTGCTTTAACCCAGCACACACACATACACACACCATCCAGGAAGCATATTGTCGGACATGCCGGTTTCCATTACCTTGGTCCGGATATCCTGATAGTTCATAAATTCTTGGGAAGTGGTGTTAATTCTAAACCCAGCACTGATGGAGTTTTCAACTTGTTTTCTTGGGGTGTCGACGGGCATTTTCCTTTCAGTAAAATAGTTGAGCGGATCGACAGCGATGCCAACGGCCTCATCACCGCAGATGAACTGAAAGCGTGGATCAAACGTGTCCAAAAGCGCTATGTTTACGAGAATGTGGGCAAGGTCTGGGCAGATTATGACCTCAACAAAGACGACAAGATCTCTTGGGAAGAATACAAGCAAGCCACGTATGGATACTACCTTGGTAAGAAAACACTCTCCTCGGGATCATCAATCCAAGGGATGATTCTGAATCAACTTAACACGCGCAAAAAGTCCCACGTGCTTGTATTTGGGTATATCCTGATGTATTTTAGGGTTCTTATAGAAGAAGAAAAACCCATGCGGAAAACCAAACAGGAACTCAGCAAGAATGGTTTGAATCACAGGGTTTACATATTTCATATTGTCATTTGCAAATCTTCACCAATGCAAGTGTGATTGTTTTTTTTAAACGTACGACAGCAAAAAGTTATGTGCCGCTCAGTAGTGTGTGGCACTATTTTATTTTATTTCTTTGAAAAGCACCTCTCAACAACTGGTCATCTCACGCATGCAACATCTTGGTGACCATTTTGCTAATAATATCTCCACTATGTATGCGTCAAATCCGATGAAAATTATATTTTTGAGAACGTGCAATGAAAAAGGTATCGTATTTTCTGGTGTATAAAGTGCACCGGAGTACAAGGCGCACCCCCGATGAATGGTGTATTTATAAACCGTTTCCACATACATATAAGGCGCACCGGACTATAAGGTGCATATCCAATGAATGAAAAGAGTTTTCCAAATATAATATAGAAATATATATTTTTTTTCCAAATATAAGGCACACCACATTATAAGGCTCTACATTAGAGCCTGGGGTTACCGCACTACTTCTTCTACAGGGGGAAATGGAGTCTTGTGCTGCTTAAAGTAGTTGCGAGACCTGTTGTGGCTCAATATTACTTCACATATAAGACGCACATGCTTATAAGGCGCAGGCTCATATTTTGAAGAAAATGAAGGCTTTTGGATGCGCCTTATACACCAGAAAATACAATAATATATGGCTCTGGATTAACATTATGAGGAGCAATAGGGGCCCATAATTTAAAACTATATTTCCATTTGACTCAATTTTTACTGTTTTATTGGTAAATACTTGCAGAAACTACAATATTTTTCTTTTCAAAACAATGAAATTCGAAGCGTGAATACAAAATCAAACCTGTCCTCGTGTGCTTAGCCAATCCCGAAGAGTTTGACGATACGACAGACCAGTTCAGCTTCAAGAAGATGCTTCCCCGCGATGAGAGAAGGTTCAAAACGGCTGATCTGAACGGAGATCAGGCGGCTGACAGGGAAGAGTTCACAACCTTCCTGCACCCTGAGGAGTTTGACCACATGAAGGAGATTGTGGTGCAGGTGAGCCTTCTCCGAGCTCATTGCTACTGAAAAGCACACGCTGGTTGCAGCAGGTCCCATTAGGTGGCCTGCTTTGATAAATATGCAACATTTGGATGCTTCCAAATCAAAATTTCAGTCTGCCCTTCAAATGATAGTCTGTATATTTTGGGGGAGAGCGTCCAGAGGGACATACCGGCTGTCCCATTTAACACTCTATCTTTAAATATGAATTTGGCCTCACGGTACAGTTGCGTGGGAAACGTTTCGCAGTAAGGCACTATGCTGCCTTGTTCATAAAAGTTGTACTACCCATTTGACATAGTTAATTATTAAAAGGCTCATTTTTTATGATGTCACCCAATGGTACTGAGCAAATGTTCAGCCTGTGGCATCTCTCCAATAGTGCCAAAAATGGCTGAAACTAATAATCAATCCATTTCTTCCAGTAGCCACATGGTCCAATTGATGGAACAGAGTCCTCTGTCTTAACACCTTCGTATGAATCTGGATTTGTGATAAGGCTTTCAGCGACAAATATATGAACACATGTAGACTGACAACAATATTCAGAGGTCAATATGCTTCATCAAACATGTAAAAACAACTAATATGATATGTAGTTTACTTATAGTAGTCGTGAAACTCGTCTTGGTTTTTGTCTACATGACTTTATAATACTGCCTCCTGTGGCCTAGTCGTGCATATGAGAAAAGCTGCTGTGAAATATTTTTCATCAAAACGTCAAAACATAGGACAAGCACTGTCCTGTTTACAAAAAAAACCTTCATTCTAAATATATGCGCCCACACTAACCAAATGTGCTAAAAAAAAGATGCATTTATTTGTTTAGGTTTGAGGTTGACATTTCCAGCAAAGTTTGGAGCAAGCAAATAATTTGATTTAGATTTTACAGAGCATTCCCCCAATATGAAACCATTCTGACTGAGTTTAGCATGTTGATGGAGCTTGTTTATTATTAGTCAGCTGTATTCTACGCATCCGTTAAATATTCATCAGTCTTCAGAGCGGGTGTCTCACCTACAGAAAAATCTGCATCTGTGAGTTTATCGCGTGTGGAGATCAGTGCGTGTGGTTAGCATGTAGTTGTTCACTCACTCAAGTCTCATCTGAAAGTGGGCAAAGACATGTTTAGGTGTGGGGCTACATGCTCTAAATGTGGTAGGAATGTGTTATTCCACATAAACAGGGCTACTTGTAATTGCAGCGCCAGTACGCCAGCAAAGGCTGTAAAGTGACCCTCATGTTGAGTTGCACTGCCCAGGGCAACTTGTTTCTGTCTTTATTCGTCCGAGTGAATGTTCCGGCTGCTGGTGACCCTCACTAGTGACATCACCTCATTGTGTTGAATGCAGGAAACTCTGGAAGACATTGACAAGAATGGCGACGGACATGTGGATGAGGACGAGTACGTTGGTGAGTTCAAGTTACGTTAAATAATTGGAAACACTGTGCTTCAGTGCAATTCCAGAGAAATGGGAAACGAATGGAAATTGAGCAATCATTTTCCTTAAAATGTAGAGCAAAATACCATGTTATGGATGATAGGACCATATTCGGAGGGTTTAGTTCGTCATTGTCATAACAAACGACTTATCCCCTTTTAGCCGACATGTTTGCCAATGAGGACGGCGGCCCGGAACCAGACTGGCTCAAGACAGAGAGGGATCAGTTCTCTGACTTCAGAGATTTGAACAAAGACGGTAAAATGGACAGGGATGAAATTCGTCAATGGATTATGCCTCAAAACTACGACCATGCTCAGGCTGAGGCGCGACACCTGGTCTATGAGTCTGACCAAGACAAGGTACAACTTCTTGAAGATACCATGTTTATGTTTTAAATGCTTGATATGACACATATGACTTTGCTTCACAATGCTTGGATTGTGCTGAGCAGATCACTGCTGGGATGACATCTGTGTTGATGTAGCTCAACTATGTTTAGCTGATGTTTATCTGCTACTTAGTTCACCAAACATAATCAAGAATGGACGCGAATTGCCTCAATTCTTGTACGATGCAACAAGTATTTAACAAAATAAAAATAGGTTTCTCCCAATGTTTGTAACAAATTTAATATATCATATATTAAACTCCCTTGCCCAGATTTATTTGAATTTGTTGTGAGGTTGCAGTGATCGAGCATTGTTCTGATTGTCAAGTATTTTGATAAAAGTGAATTTGGCATCAACAGACACCGTGGTGTGCATGTGAGGTACTTGTATTATTGTTGCCTATTTCCAATTTTAAATTGTTTTATATGGATTTAAAAGGTGGTGAGTGACATGCGTGTCAAAGAAAGACTGACTATTAACTTGTCTAATCTGTTACTTTGCGTTTGAAGTGATCCAGTGTGATTTGTGGCCATTGACATCTAGTGTATAAATATGTCAATCTATCTATGATTTCTTACCATTAGTTCAGGAAATTGATTGAAAGTTCACGACTGTCTGTCTCTAATCTTGACAACTTGCAAGGTTCTTGCCATACGTTGTAACTAGTTAGTCATATTGCACTCTTTACTTGTGCACGGAATGTTACGTGCAATTGCAGAAACATTAGCTTGTGTGAGATGTCGCTTCAACCTTTTTTGTAAACAAATGATTTGATTGATTGTTGCAGCCCAAACAGTAACTCACAACATTATTTTCAGGACCAAATGCTGACTAAAGAAGAAATCCTGGAGAATTGGAATATGTTTGTTGGAAGTCAAGCCACCAACTACGGAGAGGACCTTACCAGGAACCATGATGAGCTTTGAGCTACACTTCTGATGTGGCCACGTTGAATTCAAATTGATTTTTATGCCAGAATCTCAGTCTTGTTTGACTCTCACTGTAGATAACCAACAAGTTGGAGGCCTACTTGATCCACGCCTGTCCTACCACTTACGCTAAAAAGTCAAAGTATTTCAATGTGTGGCTGTTTCTGACATTCAGGAGCAGAAAGATGACGTTCTTCCAATCATCTGTGCCTTTCGCCGACTTGTCGGCTTCACTGCCTTACAAGCTCTATGAATAACTTTTTGATAACAATGTTAATGTGAAGCTGCAGTTCAAAGAACAGAAGTTTATTTATTTACATTTTTGCTCTGGTTAGGCCGTGTGTTAGTGAAAAACGTCGTTATGTTGGTTTGAACTGTTTTTTCTTACGATGTCTGTACGGTGATGTTTTAACTGCAGTGTATTTGCACTTCGTGGGTTGTTTGACTTAGTTTAGCACCTGAAAGATTTATGTTGATTTTACATCTATTTATTTGTTGATTTGTTAAATGGGCCAAAAATGTCTCATCACCCTACCATCTTAATGTTTGTTTCATTCTTTCAAAACACTACATTTATTTTCATGGTTCACATTAGTGAGGAGTGTCACACAGTAACATTTTTAGTACTTCAACATTGAAGAAAAAAAAGTAAAAATAAACAAAGAAACACGTACACTTTTGGTCTCTATTGAATCTGTCGGGCATAAGTTGGCCTCCAAGTTGTATTATGGCCACTCCCCCTGTCAATTTAGTATAGAAAATACTGAGCTGAATTCTCAAACAATAAGCTCATGCTGACTTCACACAGAAGACGGTTGAGGATCATTCAACTTTGGTGCTTCCACTGCAAAAGCATTTTCTAAAGCTCTTTTCATGGATGACCTGGGGTCTATCCCAGATTAAAATGGGTGAGGTGCCAAGCACACCATGGATTGGTCGCCAGTCCTTCACATGGCAGAGACGCAACTGTTCACAACTGGGATAATTTAGAATTACATTATACGTAATAGGTGTGTTTGGGGCACTCGGGAGAGAGACACAGTACTCCAAGCATGGGCCACATGTAGTTACAGGGGGGAAAAAATCCTGTTTTCCTTACATGCCACAGGGTATTGACTTGTGCATGTGGAAGTAAGTAGAAGAGGCTTTTTTTTAAGCATTTGCCCTACACTTTGGCAATATGATCAAAAAATCAAGTATTCATTGTTTATGTGTATTTTTTAAATATCTCTAATGCATGATTAACATTTGACATTTTTGTCCCCATAATGCCACAGGGTAATTGCCTGGGAAAGATAATGCCATCTCTTATTTTTTACAATTTCGCGTACAAATATGTTTGGACATACAGTAAAGTCTCGTTATATCGATATCGGATATATCGATAGTCCCGGTTATATCGATACTATTTCTATGCACGCACGGAGAAAATTACATGCAAACAGGGTCGGATATATCGATAGTCCCGGTTATATCGATATTTTTTCGGACTCCCTTGAATATCGATATAACGAGACTTTACTGTATTTAACTCTCTGCCATTTATTTGAGAACTGAAACCTGAACTGACCTAGAGCGCCATTCCCGAATCTGTTCGGGTTTTGTTTTTTTTCCTGGGTGGGGGTGCCGATAAAGCGCTGGCCAGACCTCTGGCAATGTGTTTTCTCTTCCACAAGGGGGCAGAATTTCACTTTTGTCCATGTTAGTGCTTTGTTCCAGCTTCAACTGTTGTTAAAGCGCTACATAAATTTACACCCGGCTTCATTTAAAGCTCATATAACTCTAGACCCATATAATTTAGGAAATAACTTTTTTTCTGATGAAAGAAAAGACTAAGGTTACTTACGCTGCCTTGAATGTTTATGTAGTCCTAAACCTCAATATTCTGTGGGTCCTGGAATTGTAGTAAAAACGACAAAAACCCTGGCACTGGAGTGCACACAATTTTGCACGTCTGTCAGTGAATGAGTCAAAAGTATGCCCATTTAAATGTGTTTAAATACATTCATTCTTGTAAATATGTGTCAACGTATCCACAAATTCGTTTCAATCTACAGTAAAGTCTCGTTATATCGATATCCAAGGGAGTCCGAAAAAATATCGATATAACCGGGACTATCGATATATCCGACCCTGTTTGCATGTAATTTTCTCCGTGCGTGCATAGAAATAGTATCGATATATCCGATATCGATATAACGAGACTTTACTGTATTTGTCAGTCAAAACATGTAACTCTAAAGAAAACTAGTGGATGAGGAACTTCAGTGGGAGAGAAGCATAAATTAATCAATAGCACCAAAATTCCACCAAATGGGGGCAAAGCAATTTCATTGCCTTGACCTGAGCTCAAAAACAGCAAATAGTTGAGTTTCACTCAATAATGGAAGATCGATACCAAAAATATGTGAATTCTGAACTGTGAATATACGGCGGTTCACCACTTTGTGTACTTTATAATCTTTATGCACGGAACTGTTGGTAATGGTTGGCAGGGGCAACCCAATTTGACACTAACTCCTTTCTAATTAGGTTCAGAAACTAGTATTATTTTGGCATCCGTCTCGAGCCAAGAAGAAGCCCAATCCTGCTTCATCATTTTCCGCCGTCTCCATTGTGACTTCTTAACTCCTTGAACATCAAGAACAAATGGACCCCGTCGTCGGCGCTCACGACCAATTGGCAACTGCACACTGCTCGTCGCACGTTAGCACCGTAGAGATGCTGAGTGAAGCTGACTGGCTCTCGCTGCTGGCTGTTGCCGTTCAAAACAGTGCCATGTAACTGAGAAAGCGTCTCCGCCACCCAGCGTGTCCCCTCTGCCTGCTCATGTGGAACACATGGATATATGTGTGCCACTTAACAGGACAAGTCAAGCGGGACCAATGCGATAAAACTCATTAGGAACAAGGGGACAGCACGATGCATGTGTTGTTCTGCCGCAGTCTTCGACCCTATGCCAGCACACGATGAGCAATGTCTGGAAAGCTTGTTTTTCTTGGGTTTCTGCTGAATTAATAAGACATTTTGCTGGGTTGAATATTGGGTGGGGTATGCGTAACCACCAATGACTGTTTTATAAAAATTCACACAAACTTGGTCTTGCCCTACATCCAAGTGAGCTTGTTCGGTGTTTTGGGCAGCTATGCATCCATTTTGTAGACTTTACAAGGGCGTTATGGAAAATCCGCAACCGCATTAGTTTGTGACCTCATGGGGACAAATATCGGTGATGGTGTGAGAATTTGACGGCTAGAAAGAATATACATTGATATGAGATGTATCTCGTTGTCTTGACGGAATCCCAATATTTGTTTATTTGTACTTCCAAAGCGTGTCTTCATGCTGTTTAAAGCCACTCTCAACGAACATTATTGTCAAACTAAACATAAAACAAAGAGAATGACGTATTTTATTTGACCATGCAACCACTGAGGTAGTGCTCCAGTTGTGCCCATTCTTGCATTCCTCATTTGCGTAATTAGTCAACCAAAGACCCTAATAGACTTCCTGTAAATAGCAGATGATATTTGTCATGTCGGGTTCCATCTATGTGTATGTGCACACGTGTGTTTGTAGGTTGGTGAGTGTGTGTAAGATAAACGACTGTACACACAACATAGGGACAGACAGGCCTGCCTCTTGGCCATGTTTAACAGTTCGCTCTTTATCACAGTACCCCTCTAATCGTTCACTGTTTGTGTGTGTGCATTTGTGTTTGTGTGTGTGTGCACATTTGTAAAACGCCTTCAGACGTCTCTCATATGAGCGTCTGCCATGATCAAGTCCTCTACGCTGATAATAATGAGCCCTGCGGGTGAGAATGGACTCATGAGACCATTGGTGCCATCCGCTGAAACGTTCACGTCATCTATGCAAATACCGGACTGTCTTTTTGTCATCGTATGCAGCTCTTTCAACCAATTAAAGTCAGAAAAGACAAGATACTGCTACGACATCCCCACTGCATCATCACATCCTCCTCCAGTTTCTTATGAATATCTTAATACTTCCTCATGTCTTTATAAATTTAGTATATAATGGTAATTCTTTCCGCCCTCAGGAATTGTTGGATTGAAGCCTTGGTTGGGCTGGATTTCCATGCCCTTCATATGATAACGTGTGTCTGTTTCAATAATCATCTAAATCATGTGTGCCAATACCCTGTAGGCTTTTCTACCGTATTTTCCAGTGTATAAGGCGTACCGGAGTATAAGGCGCACCCCCAATGAATGGTGTATTCTCAAACCTTTTCCACGTATAAGGCGCATCGGACTATAAGGTGAACCTCCAATGAATGAAAAATGTTTTCAAAATATAATCGGTGTCTGAAACTCATGACAAAAAGTTAGCGGACACCAGGGCAACAACTCTGAAAAGTTGCCTGCCCGGCCATAAAGTTGCCTGCCCCATTTTTCACAACTTGAAACACAATAAGACAACTAATCGCAAAAAAAACATTGTTGCGAAGTATAAAGGATTTTTTTTGAATTAAGGAAGTACCTACCACAAATGCTCCCTCGCTTAATTTATAGTAAATATCCCCTGCTGAAGATTTTGCTCCAGGTGTCGTTTGTCGTCATGGTGCACAATGTGCAATATGCCAAACGAACGTTCGTTTGGCATTGCAGCCAATCAGAAGCCTGTTTCGTGCTTCGGACTATACCGTGACTGTAAAGTGTACTTGAGAGTTTTGAAAAGCGCTTATAAAGAGGAGTCCACGTGGCTTATAGCAATTTGCTTGTAGCTTTTGCTTTATTGAATAAAACAAACGTTTGATTTGGAAAACATATTTTTTCTTCTTGAAGAAGTTGTCGGCCACCCGGCCGACGTAAAAGTTGTACGCCCCGGGCCTCCAGGCAGATGTTATTTCAAACACTGATATAATATATAAATATATAAAGGTTTTCTAAATATAAGGCACACCACATTATAAGGCGCTATACTAGAGGCTGGGGTTACGCACTACTTCTTCTACAGGGGGAAATGGCTGCTGATAGTAGTTGCGAGACCTCTTGTGGCTCAGTATTACTTCACATATAAGGTGCACTGGCGTATATGGCGCAGGGTCGTCTTTTCAAGAAAATCAATTATTTTGGGGTACACTGGAAAATACGGTATCTATGCCAGCCAACTATAGTGATCGATTAAACACGCTTCCACTAGATGGCAGAAAAAGCATCTTCCTTCCTTTTTTTGTGACTAGTTTTTTTGTCATGCAAAATTTGTGGCTTGGCTAAATAAAGACGAAAAAACTGCACTTATGCATGTATGTACTTCCTCAATATACTTGAGCCCAATCTATACTGTATATTGCACTATGTTGCAGCACATCATTGTGCCTCCACATTGCCGGCATCAGTTGAGAAGAAAATGAACCGACCAATATGTGCAACTGTATGTGCGTGTCATAGCAATGTGGGCAGTCTTCATGTTTTTACTGGCTTGACAATGCAGCTTGTAGGAGTCCATCAATCTTTGATGGCCATCACTGAGGTTACTGCTCGCCTCTCCTTGCTCCCATCACAGCACTCTACTCCCTCTGGTGGAGGTACTGGACCAATTGTAGCGAAGTCAAATGGTTCGGAATACTTTACCCGTAAATCATTTGAGCATTGGTCATGTACTGGTACACTCTTTGTCCTCTGCAAGACAACTCAGTACACATTATGGAGTGGTTCAGGGTGTACCCTGCCTACTTAAAGGACAACCGACGCCTTCAGACAAGTTGTGTCCATAATTGGTAAAATTACTTCAAATGACTTCTACTGAGCGTATTTTACAAAGATTCCACCGCATATAGCTATATTTTACGTTTTAAAACCTGCGCTGAATATTCAGGAAGTCTTGTTTTTGAGTTGGTGACGAGTCCGAGCAACGTTTGACTGACATGGGGTGCATTAGCAAAATAGCTCTGTCTCTTTTTGTGCATTGCCGTATTGTAGATGTTCCTATTATTATGGTTGTAGTCTACAGTAATCATATGAAGAACCTTTGCTGTCTGGTCAATCGAGGGTTCGAGTCCATCACCATTCGACTGAGCCGAGTTATCTCGACTAAGTTATGTCATAAAATGATTAAATATTACAATTAATGTTAATTTGTCAATTAGATTACAAAATCGGATTGTTCAAATGATGGTTTGTCGCAACCTTACATAATGATGCATGTATGTCCCATTTTAGATGGACATGATAAATGTTTTGTTTTATTTGTTTTTTTACTCATTGATGAGGCTCTTTTTAAAAGTTGGGTCACTTCTGAGACAAGGCAGCACTCACCTCATGTTAGACTGCAGAGGTGTACCTAAAAAAATATCCTGTGCTTCACTTGGAGCCTTATACCATTTTTCATCCATAACTTGAAAAAGACTGGAGCTGTTTTCACTAACAGTCCAAGTGGAGACCATGGTATCCCAATGAGACTGATATCTTTGGACAAAATGCTTCTCTCGCTCCATTTGTCCACATTTGGCTCCCTCCTTCCTCTGCTCCTCGCTTTCTAGCATCTGGAATCCTGTGGGATGGAGGGAGCAAGAGGAGGCTGTGCCTCATCCAGCTCTCCCCCAGGGGGTCTTGGTTCACTTTGTGATCTCGTATCTCACATGATGGAGAAATATCTAATCCTGTTAGAGGTGAACATCTTCCATTGAAATACACCAGGAGATGAAAGACAGCAAAAAAAGAGAGAATTTCAAAAATCTTCATTATGCTAGTGTGCACATTTATGTGTATTTATCCTCATGGGAGCCTCCTCTCAAGGTGCTGTCTTCCTCTATCTGCTCCCTGAGTGAGAAAGATGCCCCTCTAGGCTCCATCTGAGCTCCAGGCCCCTCGAGGCCAAAGCATTCCCCGTGCACCCACACACTGCAGGCCCTCAGGCTCCATGCTACACCACAGGGAATACCACCCCGCACCCCTTTCCCAAGACCCCCTCGGCCCCTCAGACCGTACAGAGCTCTGCACAAGAGCCTGAGGGGTGCGAGACTGGAACGAGGCTGTCTGGGAAAACAACATGCCTGACTAAACATGCTACAAACCCTAACAGCGCCTCCTGTTGTTGCAGTGCCGTCCTCACACGAAAGCATCCAAATAAGTTTCCACTATTGGCGGCCTCGTCCCTTGGGGTTCACCCAGGCCCCTACCGTCCCCCCTGAGCTACATGTGCACTGACCTTTCCAGCACATGGAGGATAACTAATGTCTTTTGGCCATCAGAAGACATTGAAAGCACCTGGGACTCCACTGTATGACATATGGAAATAAAATAGTCACCGAATATCAAGGGAGAGGAAGTTAAATAAATTAAAAAAGACCTTTGTTTATGACAAATTAATGTGGACAAAAGTATCAAAATACATTTTTTTGCATCCAGCATCCCAAAAGACATGGGTAGAAGAACTTAGCATAGCACAGCATGACCTTGAACCCTCTGATGAAGAAAAATTGCCTTGTTCCAAAATCAGTGACCACTGGAAAAAAATGAGTAATAATAATAATAATAATAATAATAATAATTAATAATACATTTCATTTATAAGCGCCTTTCAAAAATCTCATGGTCACTATCAGTTTTTCTGTGGGTGAGCAGCGGCAGCCATACGCCAGTTTTCACTCAATCCGGAAGTAACTCAAATAGGTAGAAAGCAAGCTAGCTAGCTAATAATTCTAGTAATAATACATAATGGCTAATATTAATACATTGCATTTACAAGCGCCTTCCAAAACTCTCAAAGACATAGTTAATAGATAGCTAGTTGTAATATGCATCTGTGTTTGTCACTGATTGTAGGTACTGTACAATTACACAGCGTCCTGATATTTTTGTCCACATGCAGCCAATGAGGGCTGGCTATCTGATGAGGAAAGGATGCATTTGTCTTATGTATGTTGCTAACTAGCTATCTAGCTGGCTTCCTAGCTAGCTATCTATTTGCTATATATATGCTATCTATTAGCTATCTAGCTAGCTATAGATATATATTAGTTATCTATTAGCGAGCTATCTAAATTTCTATCTATTTGAGTTATTCTGGGTTAAGTGAACGCTGGCGTATGTGGCTGCCGCTGCTCACCCACGGGAAAAACAATGATCCTGTGACTGGTGTAAATTGACCTTGAGAGTTTTGAAAGGCGCTTATAAATGAAATGTACAATGATTATTATTATTATTGTGTGTGTGTGTGTGTGTGTGTGTGTGTGTGTGTGTGTGTGTGTGTGTGTGTGTGTGTGTGTGTGTGTGTGTGTGTGTATTATTATATCCCAATGTTATCTGTTCTTTTTACGACTCAGTTTGTCAGTATGCAAACTGTGACACTTTACACTTGCTTCACTCACTTGTGAAACTTTTTCAATGAAGAAATGGAAAAAGGGGGACCGTGCATCCCTTTGAATGTGTGCGATAATGACAGCGGTAATGACTGAGAGTATTTAAAGGCACAAGGTTGGTGTTCTCACTATCGTCTGGCAGCCTGCAGTTAGGAGTGAAGCAGAGTGAATAAAATGTGCAAGTCGGTCGTCCCTGTGATCTTCCCTCGCCTGCCGGCAGCTCCCCGCGGCGGGAGAACAAAGGCAAAGGTGCGTCTTAATCAAAGTGCATTGGATTAAAAAGTAGAAGAAGAAAAAAAACACATGAAAGGACTTGCTAACTCACAGCCATTACGTGGATTGGAAAACAAGTAGGATCATCACCTTCAAATGAAGAACTTTTGACCCCAAAATCATTTTAATCTGCTTACTTGTGTCCAGATTCGAAGAAAAAAAAGAACCCACTTAACTCATTCACTGCCAGACATGCAAAAATTTGTCCACTCCAGTGCCAGGGTTTTCATCATTGTCACTTGAATTCCAGGACCCACAGAATATTGAGTTTTTGGACGACATCAATATTCAATGACCCGTATAAAATCTTAGACTCTTCTTTCATTAGACAAAAATAGTTAATTCCTAAATGATATGGGTCTGGAGTTATTTGAGCTTGAAATGAAGGTGGCTGTCGAAAATACAATGCAATACATACATACGTATTGGTTTATAAAGTGCATTAACAACTCCTGAAGCAGGATAAAAGCACTAACACGGAAAAAAGGGAAATGTTTCCCCCTTGTGGAAAAGAATAAACATTGCCAGAGGCCATGGCTAGCGCTTCATCGGTACCCAAGTATGAAAAAAACAAAACCCGAACAAATTCGGGAATGGCACTCGACGTCATATTTTCAATTCCCGAATAAATTCGTGAATGGCAGTTAATGAGTTAAGTTTTGCGCACATGCAGTCACTCGCTAAATATTCCATGCTTGTCGTTGAGAACTACTCAGTAGTCCATAAAAATGTACAGCTGCATTTCTAGAAGGACCGTATTAAAAGAGGTCAATTGGAAAGTTTGTTGCGATAGAAAGTAACCGGTAAACTACCAGGAATATAAGAAAACAGTAAACAGCTGCAATTAGCAAAAAATGCATAACAAACACACTGCCGGTATGACTTTTGGCTCACTTTTTGCTCACAAGTTTCCAAGTGGCTACTTCCTGGTACATGACATCACGAGCCCGCATAGTGCCCACCTTTGCTACTTATTCTATTAACTCACCTGGTGTCCTTAGGTCTGAATGTGCTATCCCACAAGTTTGTCCACGGATATAGCTTTGATGATGATGATGATGATGATGATGATGACAGGTTCTTCTTCGTTGATCTCAGCTTCAGCAGTATTAGCACCTTTAATGTGTCAACTTTGTAGTAAAAGGGGGACAGTGAAGGGAGCACAGTTTGAGTAAAGGAAATTCAAAATGTACACACGCACACACACACACACACACACACACACACACACACACACACACACACACACACACACACACACACACACACACACACACACACGCACACACACACACGCACACGCACACTCACAGATTCACGCACACACACAGACACCCACAAAGCACACACAAAAGCGTTTTTAGTAGAACTCGGCACCGAGCTACAAAGTCTGACACTGCCCTCATGTGGTTCTAAGTGTAAAATGTCTTCCTCGACTGAAAATTGACTCAAAATCCTCGTTTCTGTCTTGAGAGAGAAAATCCACACAGGAACGGGGGGATCACACAACCCCCACACAGTTAAAAAGGTCAGAAGCAATGTTCAAACCTGAAACTATAAAACTGTGAGTCAAACATGCTAATCACTTGTAAAAAACGACATGACCCCTGAACATTACTCTAAATTTTTATTCATGCCATTTTTAAACCACCCATCCTGTTCGGGGAAAATCCTCATCCTATACTGTATTAGAGAGTGGTGCCATGATTTATGGGTAAAATTCTTATTTTACATTTATTTTAGATTTTCTTATAGGAGTGTGTCGAATGTAGATGTTTCATATCCAAAGTACCCAACGACAGGTAGTTTGTGAGTTTGTGAGCACTACGTGCAAAAGCCATTCGGGATATTCATGTTGTTTTTACTGGCAAATACCACTGATGGAATTCTCTTTTTGCAATATTTTATCAAAAAGCTTCATTTACTTGCATATTTTCCAAAACAAATATATTTCTTTCTGTTTTTCTGTGGATATAGTGCCCACCTGTCACAATACCTTAATGCGATAAAGGACTTAAATAACTTTGGGGCCCTCAGTGAAGTAGTGACACTTTGGTATGTCTTTTTTTAATGAGATTTATTGAGTTCCAGATGTTTCCAGTTATGAAGATGTGCGGCAGAGATTTAGGAGAGTGAGACCTGCGCCCTGTGTGAGCTTCGGCGGGGTGCTGTTTTACTACCCGTCACTCCCCACACACCTCGATCATAGGTGGCCTCTTAACCTGATTGCGCACACACACGAACACACACATCAGAGAAGGATGGAGATCAGCATTTATAGACTTACAAAAAAATGTCTATAAAAGCATAAACATACATATAGATATATACATCACATATGTACAAAGTTATTAGGCGTCCATTGTTTGTGTTTACATCCTCCATAACAAAAAGTAACCGCTGTCCATTTCCTAAATCTAGTTCACACGATCTAGCACATTTTCATATGAGAAAACCAAATAACAGTGCAAGTGTGCTGTGATATCAAAAATAGACAAACGACTGTTTCCTTGTGTCTCGCCTTTTTTTGGGCTCAATTATAAAGTGGTAATAATCTCTCAGTGGAAATGACCCAATAAGAGTGCTGGCCGAGATGCGTCTTGCAGACCACGCGGATACATCGTGAACGAGGTGGGTTGGTATCAGGTGTGACCTCCACTTATGCACATTTGGCAAGCCACCATAACCTCTGACCTGGCTCACTCGCACTCTCTCGCTCTACTGGTTGGCACACGGCATCGCCACCGTCCTTGCTCAGATGGCAGACTGCAGCTTAGTCAAGTTCCTCTGGTGCATGGTGTGATGGCGCACCAGCTCGTCGGAGCGGGCAAACTTCTTTTGACAGTTGGACCAGCGGCAAGTAAACGGCTTCTCACCTGGATAAGAAGTGGGGAAGGGCATTGAATGAGAAAGCAGTTTCAAACGTTGAGTGCAATGATCAAGCGGACCATCTCCAGGGCCTTAAGGTCGACCAGGAGAGAAATTCAGTGGAGGAAGATAAAAAGGTATACGCACTTGTTTTACCTGTATGAGTCCGAGTGTGAGTCTTAAGGTGGTCTGACCGTGAAAATTTTCTCTGACACGTCTCGCACTCAAAGGGCTTCACTCCTGCACAAACACGGTTTGAAAATTACTCTCATTTCAATTGTTACTTGCTGAGAGTATGATGAAATCAAATTCAGCAATGACAAAAAAAAACCCAACACAGGTTAGATGAATACTAAATCATAAGAAAATTCACAGATGATATTGGGAACAGAATTTTCATTCAGTTTACAATATGATACCTCAATATTGAGAATGTGGGTGCAAAGTATTTTTTTCTCTTTTGTTCTTTTCAATCAACTCACTTGAAGTTTGGATTATAAAGAAGTAGTGATTAAAGTGATCGTGCGTGATTCATTATTCACTTATGTTGCTTCAAAATTAGTTATTAATTCCAGAAAGTAAAAAAAAAAAGTACCGTAATCTGTGAATAACGATTACATTATTACCTCTCAATTATAGTATGTTTGAAAATAAAATAAGTACACTTTCAATGACATTTGGAGTACATTTATAAAAACTGAAGTCGAAAAATGCTGGAATGAAGGATTAGGACAAGATTGGTAATCTTCCAAATAAACCTGTGAAATGTGCTCCATTAAAAATATTTCATGTGAATAATCTGAACAAATATGCAATGCAATAACATTCATGAAAATATCATCAAATCTGGACCGTCTTATTACTACACAGTAAAACTCTAACAGCTTTCCTCACATTTTGGCCGATTGCTGATGGCTCTCTAAAACGTCTTCACCAAATTTGACAGTCCAATAAATCAGCAATTGTTTGGCAAATGAAATTAGCAATTGAAGATGATTAGCAACTTGAGCGAAGCAAACTTTGTTAACTCGAGCAAAATGTTTTTATTTTTCTTTATTTTTTTTTAGTACCTGTATGCCTGCGCTGGTGTCGTTTTAGCTGGTCTGAGCGAGAGAATCTGCGGCCACATTCTATGACGTCACACTGGTATGGCTTCTCTCCTGCAAGGTAAAGTAAAGCACCTCATTTTTGTTTGATATTTCTGCATTTTTCTTAACCTGGAAGTATACAGAATTCTGGTATTTGAAAGTAAAAAAATAATAAACAGCTGAGTTAACGTGGTTACACAATATCTGCAGGCCCTCCAGCTGTGGATCTGGACATTTTAAATTTGTAAAAACTAATGACAACTCATATCAAATGTCAATTCATATCATTCATGAGCTTTTAGGATTCATTTTGAATATATTTATTTTGCCATTGCTGTTAGTCCACCCACAAGAAAAAAGGCCAATTAGTCATTTGTGATTAGTCATTTACTTAGATTAAGCAATACTTAGTAAGCTTTTTTTAATCTTGCACTCGACAAACGCTCTGTATATTAAAAAACTAAGCCTAAATATTATAGTAAAACCTATACCAGGATAATACAAAGCTCTTTATAGAAAAATGCAACCTCACGAAAAAAATAACAAAACTGCTCTAAAAGATGAAATTAAGCAATAAAAGTTAATACAAAATAAGAATGAATGAAAACGAAACACCCCAAACTATTATAAGGGGTGTTTATTCAGCATTTATTTTCATTTAACCTCACTTGGCCATTAATAAAATAGGGGGAAAAAACACTGTTCCAATGCTTGGTCTGAATTATTTGTCATATTTTTCTGTTTCAGCTAGAAATTTAAATTCATCAATTACAATTATTATTCATACATTTAGAGAGAAACTCACCCGTGTGTTTCCTTCCATGCATCTGCAGGTGCGAAAGTTTGAAGTACCTCTTGCTGCAGCCCGGATGAGCGCACACAAAAGGACGCTTGTCACAAGGCTCGGATGACTTTACTACTGGTGGAGTGAGACTGGAAACTCGTCTTACATCCTTTTCGAAGGAGAAGAGAACACATTGTTCATTCAAGAGCCTTTTTTATCTTGTTTGTGCATGCTTGTGCATTCACTTGACTGACCTGAAGCCCCCTAAAAACGCCATGTGTGTGAATGTGGTACTGGGCGCTCACCAGCATGGGCGGGGGTGGGGCTATGGGATCATTGTCATAGCTAGTCGTGTGGCTGCTAAAAGACCAAATATACAAATTAAATTGAGCCTGCAAAAAAAAAATCGCTGCACTTTAGTTGACAAATACGTATGTTTCTTATAAGCCCCACTCGCTTATATCTTAATAAGGTAATCACGACCACTGTAATGGAGATCTTGTAACATGAATAGCTCAATGACAAAGTCAATCAAAATTGAACATTATCGCTGTAAAGGAAACATTTTGAACAAAGTTATCATACTCAGTGTTATGACAATGTGTAGGTGTACACAAATACACAGATATCCAACGTAAACATGCTGACCAAAAAACGACCTCCAAATAAGTCCTTGAAGAAGTGTGTATCATTCTCCTTTTCTTACAGACAAGTACAAGCCTGCACAGTAAAACATTCAAACATTATTAATCTTATCTCTGCTTTCTGATTTATGCCGGCAGCCGGCCAGCAGCCATCTGGCTTCCTCTCCAACAGTATTTTCCCCTCATTAAGTCTATAGGAAAACAGTACTAAGTCTTTACCTCTTCATGGAAGACGCAAGTGTGTTCATCTGGTTCCACGTGACGCATTCCAGCTGAGACGCCATTTGGTAAAGGTTATCACTGTTGAGAGGCAACAATGCAGTGACGAACACTTCAATGTTCTGATGAAATATTGGATAGTTGTGAAATCGGAAAGTTGAAGGCCAACAAGGTCAGTCATACATTTGAAGTTGGAGGTCACTGGTGCAGCATATGCACATTTTTTTAAATCCCTTCTGCAAAAATTTGAAATGACTGCTCTGTGTTGGCGAAGAACTGCACTCAATTCACTTCTCAAGAAGTCTGACACAGTAAACAATTATTCATTAACAGGCTTCAATATGTTTGATGCCCAGACCAGTTATCTTTCAAACATGCAGTCCTCCACGGGCTAACAAAGACCATCTTTGTGGCGGTACCTTTAAGCAACAGATATTTGAACACAATAAGTGCAGCAACACATGATGCAGAAAATGGAACAATAATAACAGGCAGATATTCTTTATCCTCCACAAAAAAAAAAAAAACAATTTACACACTAGTAAATACACCCGATTTAAAGCCTCAAAAGACAAATTTAACCAATGTTTCCATATATTGGCCTTTTCTTATTAATAGTCATGCGTCTCTATGTTAGAATACGAGATACCTGTATTTTCAAAAATCACATTGGTCACAAAATACCTTTATTTTAACTCATTCACTGCCATTCACGAATTTGAAAAGCGCCATTCCATTCCACTACATCCACGACAACGGCTTTCCTTTCCCCTATATATATATATATATATATATATATATATATATATATATATATATATATATATATATATATATATATATATATATATATATATATATATATATAGAATTAACATTTTTTTGAGTGTCTAAGGTTTCTAACGCTGCATTGAATTTGAGTGACAATGACAAAAACCCTGACAATGGAGTGCACACATTTTTGCACGTCTGGCATTGAACGAGTTAAGGAGCTAAGACCACAATCACAGTGCATAGAAGGCTGTATTTATGGCATTCATTTCCTCCAGTCACTAAACTCAACAAGATGATTATTTTTGCTCTCAAATGCTTCTTCTTCAGGGTTCAAAGCTTGGGAGGGGGGATAGCATCTCTGGAAAACATGGTAATATTGCAGCTTACTAAGGCACAGTTGTTGAGAAGCTTTTTTGTTGGTGTCCGAATTATTGCGTTTTACTGCCCCCAAGTGGCCGAATTGTATACATTAGTACGTATACAGTAATGCATGAATCATAGTTAGAATTATTTCTGTTGTATTTAATTACTTGATCACTAAATGTTTACAGTATAACTGGGTGGTCTTTTCATTGTTGAAAAGATTTGACAAAGATATTGTAAATATATATATTTTTTTGGCGGGGGTGGGGGGGAGCATCTATGGGTAGACTATAAAACTGTATTGCCCTTCTGGGACAAATAAAATATTCAACTGAATCTGAATCATTAGACCTCGGGTCAGGGCGCATTTTCTTTGGTCCACATTGTGCATCAAAAAAAAACACAACTGTCCTAAATCTGGAACACTAATTTGCAACGTATACTACCCTGCAGAGTTCAGCATTAATATGTGCAGGTATTTTGCTTATTTTCTTCAGCTCAAGAGACTAAGAATATGAACTAGAGATTTTGTTTTTCAGCATGAGGGTCACTCCTCAATGAGGCCAAGGTAGCATCTTTTGTTGACGTTATTCACCGTCAACCAATTGTTGAACCCATGTTAGAAAAATAGCAGGATTATCATGCTTCATCTTCATTTGTTTCTAAAGAGAATTGGGGGTGGCTTCTTAAATAGAAGCATGCTGGCAATATTTATGATACTGCTGGTTCTTGATGTGCCTCCTCTCCCTTTGTGCAGATAATGAAGGGGGATTCCAAATGGTTTGCTTATTAACACATCTTGTACGCCCACCGCGGTCCTCATTAAAAAAAAAACAAGGACTCCGAGTCATTCTTTACCGTGGCATATCACACGAGTTCGCGCGCGCACATACACATACACACACTTGGAAATTGATTTGTGTTTGTCTGCAGGGGAGGTGGGGTGCGACTCGGTGCCTTGTACGCCATGAACCACCACATGACATCACTCTGTCCTCAGTATCATTAAAGGCGGGAATGTTTCGGAGGAGGGCAAGAATTCTGGCTTTCATTCCTTGAGAAGTCCTTGAGGGAAGTACAATAATCAGATCTGAACTACGCTTGATTGTGGAAAGGCTCTCTGTTATCTGACATACACATTCATTGTGTGTGTGTGTTGCACATTCGCTTGACTTTTTCCAGCTCATGCCATAGGTTGTAACACAAAGCAGTGAAGTCTTTCCTCTCCTCTTATTATCTGCTGTTTGAGTATTTGTTTGCACATGTGCCTCTTTTTCCCCCAAAACAACCCGACTCGGCATTTCAAGAATTTCAACACAATTCACCCGAAGAAATGTTTTCCATCAAGATGGAAAAAACGGAGAGGAAACAGATACGTACTTAGAAAAGCTCATTCTCAGGCTAAACTTATCCCACACCCACTCTGAATCACCAATGTCTCTTTTTTTTTTAAACACATCAACGGTAGATCACGAAATGGTTGTTGGACCAGTGGGCTGCACTTAATTCATAAACTGACAGGCGTGCAAAATGTGTCCTCTCCAGTGTCAGGGTTTTTGTCATTGTCACTCGAATTCCAGGACCCACAAAATATTGAGCTTCAGGACTACATAAACATTCGAAGCAGTGTAAAAAACCTTAGTCTCTGTTCTTTAATAAAAAAAGGTAATTCTGAAATTATATGGGTCTGGAGTTATCTGATCTTGAAATGAGGGCGGCTGTCCAAAATACAATGCAATACAAACATAGAGTGATACCTCAGCTTAATTGGTTCCCGAAAGGGTGTGTAAGGTAAAAAGTTCGTCTTCCAAACATTTATTTCTCATAAGTAACCATTAAAACTGAGAATAATCCGATCCCAGGTCCCCATAAAACATAATTTTATACTAAATAAGCCTTAAAACTCCAAAAAATATACCTTATCCTTATTTTATGTATAATAAATGTGCTATTGGATTGTAATTAAAGAAATAAACTGTACTATATAAAAAAAGTCGTTTTATTTACTTTTGTGATGGTCGTTGATGTAGTTGCCTCTTGATGATATCCGAGTGAAGTTGCCGTGCTTTCTTAGCGATAATACCCTCACTCACAATGTCCCCTGCTAGCTGCTTTTCATTGATCCAAATCAACAGTTTTCAACCTCTTCTATTGCCTGAGACCGTTGCTTAGACAAAACAGAAACACCCTTAGCCACACGTGGAGTTATATGAGCTTGAAATGAGGCTGGATGTCCAAAATACATGCAATACATACATATTGGTTTATATCTCGCTTTAACAACAGCTGAAGCTGGAACAAAGCACTAACATGGAAAAAAAAGGAAATGCTGCGCCCTTGTGAAAAGAAAAAACATTGCCAGAGGCCCTGGCTAGAGCTTTATCGGCACCCAAGCATGAAAGAACCAAACCTGAGCAAATTCGGGAATGGCGGTCTACGTCATATTTTCAACTCCCGAATAAATTCGTGAATGGCAGTGAATGAGTTAATAACAGACGAACTGGGATTCACATGAGGAGTCCTCAACTGTAAAATAATTGTAATTATTTGGAAGTGTTTTTGAGTGGGATTCAAGAAACGCGCATGCACAAGGAGGAGGAAAAACAATTACCTGTTGTAATTTCTCAACAATAGTGCTTGGTTGCTTGGGCAGGATTCTGCAGGATTGTGACACCCGAATACAGAAGGGGCAGGAGGAGGATGAGGATTAGGCGGGTATTGCTGTTCAACTGAAAATACCAACAAAACAATTCAGTTAGTACAGTGAATTGCAGTGGGAGAATCATGTCTCCTCATTAAGTCATTTTAAAAAATTACACTCATGAATGAAACGCGTGTATACTGCTTGAAAACAAAGTAATTGGACGAGATCAATATAGGAAATGAAAATCACCTGGAGGAACTAGAGATCCAGAATCTTGCAAAAGGGCACCTGAATATCGTCACAGGGATTTGGGGATTGTACGTTGCAGCTTCAGCTATTGTTAAAGCGCTATATATATATATATATATATATATATATATATATATATATATATATATATATATATATATATATATATATATATATATATATATATATATATATGTATATGTATGTATGTAATTCTAATTACTAAATAGTATTACTTAGTACAGAAAAAACAATTGTCAAAATGATATTAGCATTTTTCCTCACATCAACGATTACATGTAGTTGTATATAAAAATCATTACCTGCATGTTTTTGTAATTTTTTTGTTGCACTGCTTGGTTAATTTGATTGCTCTGAATCATCCCAATGCCAAATATGTTTCAGAATCAGAAAGCCTTTAATAGTCCCAAAATTTGGAGATTTGCAATCTACAGCAGCAATATTGAAATGGGTGGGAGAAAATAAATCAACAAAATAGTGGAACGGAAAGGGATTTAAAAAGGGTTAGGAGCTGCTGCAGAGGCAGCCGCACAAGGGGCGCCATGACGTAATTCGCAGATCAATATACACATACAGAAACACACATTACCTATTTTTGCATCATCTTTGAAACGGAAAAAATGGCAACAAAAATATGAGAATTTGTAGGTGAGGAAGAAGCTCCACCAATATTGCATCTTCTGTGGTCAGAACCATGAATGGGGCAATACACAGCCTTTGAGGGACTGTCATGTGAAGTGTAATGCTGAACACACATCCGCACTGTTGTTTAGAATGTAACTGTTGTCCAAGAATGTTCTGCATCACACTGGCCCTGACAATATCATGTGTCAAAGTATCAGACTGTGGATTTTTTTTCACTGTGTAAATATGCTGAGTTCCATGTAAAATGCAAAACTGCATGGAAAAACACTTGACTTCCACTCGGTCTGTGACCCGAGCTAGAGGCACGGACAGAGAATGAGAGAGATAGGGACAGACAAAAAAAAACAAAACAAAAGAAAGAATTATGGACTACGTCTATGACCTTGCAGTGAACGCAGCCGGGTTCCAGTAATTGAGAGAGTTTAAGCAAGAACGTGCCAGGAAGTAGACCGTTACCAATGTGGTTTGGTGGCGACAGTGTGTCCTCGTGTTTGAAGGACAGGCTGGAGAGTTGAGGGGCGTGGTGAGATGTAGTATGAGGGTAACTGGGGTTCCCCTCTAAGCCCATTGCACCATAACCTAAAGAAAAAAAAACAAGTCAGAGACAACTTTAAGGGGTAATCGGACCACTAAAGAAACTAAAAGAAAATGCAGATTGTTATATTTTCCCCTTTTTTCACAGTGAGTCTTCTGGTGATAATATTCACAACAAACCGAAGTGTTCCCCAAAAAACGAAGTTCAGGGATAATGAATAACACAAATGTTATCTAAATTTAAGCAATTAAAATGGGAATGCAGCTCTTCTCAAAGAGGAAAGTTCATGCAGAAGTTAGGAATTTTCAAAAGTCAGTCCTTGGAGGGCCGTTGAGATGTTTCTCCAGAAAAAAAAAATGACAATCCCTGACATGAATCCCCGCAGATTGCAGAGCAGTTTATCATTTCATCAAAAAGTACTTTACTTGCGAGTGAACAAGAGTGCGTACAGTGTGTATGTGGAAGTCACATCAGCGCACACGTCCGCAGTTCAACCTGTGACCTCCGATTAACGAGCCCCAGAAGATTTGACGCAACTTTGTTTGAGATTCATATTATTATTGCACACAAAAATTTCCAATTCAGATTGCAAATCCAGATTGCAGCGTCCACCATATAAAAAAACAGCATCAATTATTGTTGAATTAATGAGGCAAACATGAAAATATCGTAAGTGTTAACACTTACGGAACGGATATTTCGGGAAAATAAAAATGTGAATCCCATCAAAATATTGTGTGATTATATTACCATTTCAATTAATTATTTTAACCAAAATAATATTGAATAACGAACAAACAACATGTAATTCTTGACTGTCATGCATACGCATTGTAGATATACGGTTGTGAAGACTTAATTGGTTGCTTGGTTTATGAAGTGCGACAAAACACGTGTGGAATTTTTGGACAAAACAATTGTGGTCAGACCATAATTTATATATCGAACAAACATTTTTGTTGACCTCTATTGTTAAATTAGGACAACAAGAGCAACATCAACATAGGCCACAATAGGCGGTCATTTGCACTGTCTGTTAAGATCCAATACAGAGCTGCTTCGAAAAAGCATTTAACTTTTAATTTACCCACGAAAAATGCAATGTCATCTAGTACGGACAAACATATTCAGTGTTGTCACAGACGTATCAATGTAAAAATTGTTGTTATATTTTCCAGTAAAAATGTATAGGTAAATGTGCAAGATGTGAGAAAAATGTCAGAGTTTGACGCAGGTAACTCTGAGGACAATAAGAATATATTTTTTTTGTTTATTAGAGGTATAAAAAAATCTAGTTATACCTCACGCTTTCTAAAATTTACGATTGGTCTTTGATTTTTATTGGTTGTTGTTTATTATACATTGTCATAAATGTTCACTTTTAACAACTTTAATCAGCTATTTTACTATTTATCATTTTATTTATGGTTTTAATGTTCTGTGTATTGTTCTTTGTAAATTCTTTGTTAATTTCTCTTCTTCTTAAGTTCTTTGTTTTGTAAAGTGTCCTTGAGTGTTCAGAAAGGCGCTTGTAAATTAAAGGCTTTATTATTATGAACCCTTTCAGGAATGCCGGTTACGAAAATGGACAGCGTATCAGGCTACAGCATGAATGAAGGGGTTAATTTGCATCCTGAGCTGAACGTATTTGGGAAAATGTGCTTCGGAGAATCAATTTCAAAAGTGTGTGTGATTATTTCATGGAAACGATGCAGGGTATGGTGCTGCGGGACTTAGGTGGATGTCGTCTGTGTCTGTCAGAGTGCTTACAGAAAAGTGTCAAGATAGTTCCTTACACAGGGCATGTTGTACCAGGAAAACACATAACATCCTGCCTAGACACAACACCACTGACAAATCCAACAAACATGCTGTACAATAGAGGACGTCATGTTTCCAGGAAGATATTTATTCCTTGAATTGTTGAGACCTACATGATGTTGAGATGACAATGTTTACCTTGGTTCCTCGGTGCAGGAGGGCTGTCCATACAGCCAGGGAGGTAGGTTCCACTGGGAAAAACCCTGGGCTGGCTCGCCGCTGTCTCTCCAAAGGCCCCGACCCGGCAAGGGCCCGAGCCTGTAAACTGGCCTGAGAAATGCAACGTGAAGGCCCCGAGTCCGCAGTGGGGATCCTCGATTGGGTCAGCGGTCCCCCAGCTTGGCTCTTGCTTGATGAGGGAGTGGTGGGAGGACAGGGAGTTATAGGGAGAGCCGGGATGGAGGTCCAAAAGTTGCGTCCACTGGCCACAGCCACTTCCAGTCCCGCCTAAGGAGGGGACCTGGGGGCTTGGAGACAGGAGAGTCAGATCTCGGCCATCCGAGCCCATCGACATGGCGCCGCACGCCTCGGTCAACATTGGGTTTGAGAAATCAGAGTCCAGAAATAAAATGAAATTCCAGTGAAGGAGATGCCAAAGTCAAACTCTTAAACAAAACAGAAGTCACAGCTCACAAGCTACCTGTCCTCATTCACTCCCGAAGGGAAAACATCAAGAATGGATGCTGACCAAAATGGAGGTGCGCCTGCCTCCCTCTGTATGTGCAGTGAGTGGGAGTGTGTGTGAGGGTATCACAGCCTCGTTCCTACGCCTCTACATCTGACTTTCTTTTGGCCCCCCCAAAGACTCAAATACTGGCTATAGTCATACAGACCGGGGGCGGAGTCAGATAGGTTTTCGCCTTGTCCTGACCCTCACTGACTTCTCAGCAGCCTCTGACTAACCACACACTTGTATTGCTTTGGCCAAGTTCAAGTGGGGCTCATTTTGTGCGCTTCTCTCAATGAAAGTAAATACGTAGTAGATTCTCTCAAAAGTATAATAAAAAAGGTTACAATTAAAACAGCAACAAGTATAATAATAATAATAATAATAATAATAATAATAATAATAATAATAATAATAATAATAATAATAAACATGATTATTTCATAATCTGGGGCTCACTGATAGGACACTTGATTTTGGTTTCTGTGAAAAAAAGAACATGACAGTTCAATTAAGAGTCCAAACTGATGCAATCACTAAACCTCAAACCTCTGAAGTGTCTGATTCATGCCTTCACTTTGAATACATCAAACTTTCATAATACAGTGATCCCTCGCTACTTCGCGGTTCACTTATCGCGGCTACAGTGCATCGCATATTTTTTTTCAATTATTTTTTTAATGGCATGCCAATGTGCAAACAAACAAAGTAAAAAAAACAAGACTGCAAACAATGCAGAATAAAATCAAACACACTGGCTTTGACAGCTCATGGAGCATCACAAAAAAGAAAGACAAAAAAAAGAACGAGTGCCAACAATTACCGATAACAATGTTCTTCTCTCGGAGAAAGACTCCTGAAAAAAAATAGCTGACTACATTGTATTTCGCGGATTTCACCTATCGCGCGCTGTTTTTGGAACGTATCTCCCGCGATAAACGAGGGTTCACTGTACTTTCATATTTTAATAATTTTCCTCAATTCCTTTCATCACTTTGCTGCTGTGAAATGGAAATTTCTCCACTGTGAGACTAATAAAGGCATATCCATCCATTCATCCATCCATCCATCCATCCATCCATCCATCCATCCATAATACTTTAATACAGGTGCTGGAGCCCTTGCTAGGGCATTCGAATTTCTCACCGGCAAATAAACAAAAGTAAACAAATGTTTGAGGACAAGGTGCGGTAGTCGAGTGCTTTGCACGTCGACTTCACAGTGTAGCGGTCGTGAATTCAAGACCCGGTCTGGCCTCCCTGTGTGGAGTTTGCATGTTCTCCCCCAGGCCCGTGTGGGTTTTCTTCGGATCCTCTGGTCTCCTCCCACATTCTAAAAACACGCATGGCAGGCTGATTGAACGCTCAAAATTGTCCCTCGGTGTGAGTGTGAGTGTGAGCGGTCGTTTTTCTCTGTGCGCCCTGTGATTAGACGGCAACAAAATTCATGGTGCCCGAAGACGGCTGGGTTAGGCACCAGCAACCCCTGTGACCTTAGTGAGGAATAAGCGGTATGGATGATGGATGGAATGGATGGATGTTTGAGGACTGGAAAAAAAACAGAGAAAATGTGGTTGAACAAGTGTTCACACCCTCTTACTACTGAGCATTTCAATTTGTTCATTATTAAACAATCTCATGCTAAATGGTTCCACTGTTCTAGTAGGCTTTCCCTGACATTTTTGGAGATATATTTTAAAGCATAAGCAGTGGTCCATTCAGATGGGTTTCCTTATCAGTCAGGAGTAGGTTACCTGACTGGTAGTGTAGTGCGAGACCTATATCCAGCATTGGTTGCATTCCCGGTGAGTGCCTCAATAGCCAGTCACTGCCAGTCCCAAGCCTGGAAGATAACAAGAGAGTTGTGTCAGAAAAAGCATCCGGTATAAAAACTGTGCCAAACAAAACATGTGAATGACTAGCTGTGGCGACCCCTGACAGGCAAAAACATTCAAGGCCAGTTAGATTTTGCAAACACATTTGAAATCTCCCAGACGCATGTCGGAAAATGTGTTAAGGTATGATAAAACCGAGGTAGTGTTTGGGTCAGCAGAGTAGGTATATACAAAGTCCATTTCCACAAAAGCCAATTGCATATTTTATGATTCTCACAAAGACAAAATACTCTCCCTGACTTATTCTGGGAATTAAAACAGAGGCAAAGTCGTATCCCAGAAAAACACCCGAACATTCAGAGGATGTAGACATAGCTGACTCTTATATGGAAGTGGAGAAAAAATTATTTCTCCCTCAACAGCAGCCAAAACTTCAGGGGTCCACCCATGACAAACAAACACGGATCATAAATAATGCGCTATGAGAGTCAAAGGTTGTGGCACAAATGAAGAAATCCGGCCGAAATATTTGCTGCTAAGCCAAGGCAAACGCTGGCCATACCTTCCCCAGTGGAGTATTTAGTGAGAAGACTGGTCAGAGAGAAAACAAGCCCTTCAGCCCAAATGACGGATGGTGGTCCCCAAATCTGCCCATTCTTCTTCAGATCACTATGTGGTTAACTCTGGGTTTAAAACAACATCAGAACGGAGAGGAAGGCAAACGGTCAATACTAGCCGTGACCCTGAACAATAAACACACAAGAGCCGAACTTTCTCCAGGATCGTGAGGGAATTGGAGAAGGCTTTGTCTCAGCCAAAAAGCCACATGATAAACTATGGCAATATGTGACCTGCCGAGACACGTGAAAAAGACATTACTTTTCTGTACTTGAACACAAATCCGTTCGCATGCATGGAAAGACAGGCTGTTCTTGCAAGGGTTTTTTTTAAGGTAAACACACTCGTGGTTTAACATGACAGCCATTTTAAAAACACCAGTCATCGGTTTTAAAATAGATGCAGTTCTCAGGGAAATCAGCAGGTGTTATTTTGGTTTTAAATATGCAAACAAAACACGAAAAAACTGTGCATTTCGGGAGTGACATACGCTATTAGGAAAAGGTGTTTACTTCCTGCCCAATTTATTTTTTGGTTTGTTTGTTTGTCGCACTTAAATGATTCCCGCCATCAAAAAACAAATAACAGACATTACAATTTGAGCAAGAATGGCCTTTTAAAAGTTATGACAAAATTCACATCTAGACTATGCCTCTGCTACCCCAAATCTTCATTTACTATATTTTCCGGTGTACAAGGCGCACCCAAAACCCTTTTTTTTTTCAAAAGATGACTTTGCGCTTTATACGCAGGTGCGCCTTATATGTGAAGTAATATTGAACCACAACAAGTCGAGCAACTACTGTCTGCAGCCACCGAGTACAACCCCGTAGAAGAAGTAGTGCCTCAGCCTCTACTGCAGTGACTTATATTTGGAAAACCTTTATATATATTAGAATAATAATACATTTCATTTCTAAGCACCTTTCAAAACTCTCAAGGACACTTTAAAGTCACAGGATATTTTTTTCTGCGGGTGAGCAGCGGCAGCCGCACGCGCCAGCGTTCACTTAACCTGGAAGTAACATCAAGTAAAAAAAAAACCCAAAAAAACTAAATAAGGTCACAGGATATATTTCTATATTATATGTGGACAATGTTTTTTCATTCATTGAAGGTGCGCCTAATAGTCCGGTGCGCCTTATAGATGGAAAATGTTTGAAAATACGCCGTTCATTGGGGGTACGACTCATACTCCGGTGCACCTTACCCACCGGAAAATACAGTACTTTTTTAAAACCATTCAATTTTTTTGTCAAATGGATTTTTGATGGTTGTGATGCAGAACCCACATGAGATTCAGCTTGAGGTCATAAATTTATGTTCAATTTTTTGCTACAGGATTTTCTGGAAAATAACTGAGTTGTGACTTACTCATCCAGGCGCTGAGGAAGCAGGCAGCCCCAGTCCATCACACTACCCTCAACATGATTGACCTTTGGTATAACGTACGACTGTGTTATATTTACGCTCAATGTAATGAGACATATCTCTGCCAAAAAGTTACACTTTAATTTTGCCATCATGCATGAATATTCTCCCCAAAGTCTTGGGAGTCATTCAGATGTGTGTGGCAAACTTAAGATGGGCCTTATGATTTTTTGATTAGCAATGATTTTTGCCTTGGAACTCTGCCATCAATGTCATTTCTTCCCCATTTTTGTCAGAAATTGTTGAGTCATAACTTTAACTGTGGCAGAGAAGGACAGCTATTCTGTAGATATGTTCCTGAGTTTCTGTGATCTCCTGGATTTATTTTACTATGCTTAGAATATCTTGTTTTCTGTCCTTTCACCCCACCCCATCCCCTTTCAAATTGCTGCTGTGGACTGCAAATTTCCCCATTGTAGGACAAATAAAGGTTTTCTGATTCTGGTGAGTCATCGCTTGTGTATCTTTTTCTGGAGACTGGTATTTCTGGAGAGGCTCCCTGCTGTTCCATGTTTCCTGACTTTGTGGATAATAGCTCTCTCTGTGATTTCCAGGAGTCCAATTTTTTAAGGAATTACTTTGTAACCCTATCCAGATTACTATATGTTGGTTACTTCTAATCTGTTCTTGAATTTCTTTGGATCATTCGATTTTGAGATCTTTTGGCGGACTTCATTTTGACAGACAAGCTCTATTTACGTGATTTTTTGATTGAACAAGTCTGGAGGTAGTCAGGCTTGGCTGTATTGAAAATGAAGTAAGAAGTGTGATGAGCCAGTAGCTACAATAAATCCACGATTGAACAAGGGAGGCAAGAACAAGAGAGGAAACTTGAATATGTTTGTTATCTTTGTCTAATCTATGTTGTACTGTATATGTGTGATGATCTTCAACATCCAAGTGGGGAAACTAAAATCTGGAAATCCATATAAAGGAGGACTAAGCACCTTTCAAGTTCTTTCATCAAACAGGATAGTCATTGTTCCTCATTTTCCTTCATGAACAAGCAATAGCCATGCATTTTTCTAACATTTTAATTTCCCCCACTATCAACAGTGAGCACTCTTCAAAGAGCCACATATCAGAACCGGTGATAAGACGCAGAGAAGAACAATCTGTGGGAGAGTGAGTATCTCCACACTATATGTGTCAGACACAACACCAGTCGACTGATGTTTAACACACGCTGTTCTGTTGCTTGTTTCTCTTCGCTGTCAACTTCCATCACGAAACCTGATATTACTCCCTATGGTTTATGACCAATAAACACATAAATAATGTAATGATTGAGTGCAATAGCTTTTTGTTTCTGGTAAAATATTTGCACTGAAATGAAGGCATAATGTCGATTCTTGTTTACCCCCCAGTCCAATGGAACTTCCAAGTGTGAACACTCTATGTCTTCTTTTCCTTTCGGCTTTTCCCTTCAAGGGGTCGCCCTTTGAAGACACTTAGAGGACAAAACATATAGGGGGGAGGGCGGAAAAATTAAGATTTCCAGAGTTAGATGTCACAAAAATATTACTAGAAATATGGTACAATGGCCCGGTAGTCAAGTGGTTGGCATGCCAGCTACACAGTGCAGAAGTCGCTGGTTCGCGTCCAGCTTCGGCCTCCCTTTGTGGAGTTTGCTTGCTCTCCTGTGTGGGTTTTCTCCGGGTCCTCCGGTTTCCTCCCACATTCCAAAAACATGCATGGCAGGTAGATTGAACACTCCAAATTGTCCCTAGGTGTGACAGTGACTGGTTGTTGGCTGGCAACCAATTCAGGGTGTCCCCTGCCTTGTGCCCGAAGACGGCTGGGATAGGCTCCAGGAATAAGCGGGACGGAAAATGGATGGATATGGTACAATAAATTATTCTTTTTCAACTGTGAATTTTAAAAACACCTAATTGCAATTCAAACCATTTCATTTTTTATAGTTATGTTTTATTATATAAAGACAGCCTTTCAAAATATATATTTTTTCATAGTTCAGAAAGGCATTAATTCAACAATGGTTTTATTTTGGAGTAGTGTGGCACTCTACTACATCATACTGAAAGGAGGCTCTAATATTCTGTCCTTCTAATGTAAAAAGACATTTAATGAAATGAGAGCTCACATTAGATGCCCTACCAGTCTTGAACAAAACATTATAAGAATGAATAGTATCATGGATAACTGAGCATTTTTATGGAGTTTTTGCAGAGGACTTCTGCAAACAAAGTGTAGTAAAAGTCAGATAAAAAAAATACAGAGCAGGACAGTACAGTGAGACCTCAACTTACGAACGCCTTATAATACGAACTTTTCATCATACGAACGTCAAATTTATGAATATTACGCCTCATAATAAGAACTATTTTCATATTACACACTTCGGTGGAAGTGTGTATAGATAAATACATAATCTTCTGCGGAAGAACACGAAAGCACACGACCTTCGGCTCTGGCGGAGTGATCTTCGGCAACCGAACAGCGCTCCAGCCGACGCTACTTTGCACACCCTCTCTCATTGAATGCACACGTCCATCGCCTCCTTGCAGCTTTTTGCTTATACTTTTACGATTAGGGCACCAAAAAAAACCACCACGGGCTCGTGTTCAGCCCAAGAAGAAACACAATAAAATCACCGTCGCTGAGAAGAAGGAGATAATTGAAAAACACGAACGACGTGTGCGTTTGTGTGATTTAGCGACAGAGCGCGGCTATGCTAAGTGTACTATCGCTACCATCCTTCGCAACAAAGAAGCTATCAAAGGTGCGTCTGTTGCAAAAGGTGTTTCCATGCTCTTAAAGCGACGGTCGAAGAAGTTGAAAAACTTCTGTTAATTTGGATTCACGAAAAGCAGCTATCCGGCGACAGCGTGAATAAAGCTATTTTATGCGAGAAAGCACGGCTAATTCACGCCGATATCGCCATGCGCCAACCTGGAAGTTCGGCGCTTATTCAGGATTTTAAAGCCCGTAACGGATGGTTCGAGAAGATCTGAGGGCGAGGAGGAGAAGGCAATGTTGGCAAAGTGGAATGATGTGCAGGCTTTTACCGAACAGTTCCATCCAGAAAAGACTTGCTATGACAATCATCAACATGATGAACGATAATGTGATGCCTCAGCCTCGTAACACCTTACAAGTCAGAAAGCAACAGGTGTCAATTAAGAGGTTTTTAATCAGCAAAAAGGATGAGGAGTCTCCAAAGAAGCAAAGAGAAGCCACACCAGAGGTTAAGTTACCAACAGTCCTTCTGTGACTCTCCTTTCATAAGCCATCAATGACCATCAAAAAGGTAAATACAGCTTTATTTTACAGCAGTTTATTTCTTTAATTACAGTTCTCATGTAATGTGCCTCTCTTTCCAAACAGCAAGTCCCTTTGACCTTCGACCTCCAACGCCATTCCATCAAGTCATCAATGACCATCACAAATGTAAATAAAGTGACTTTATGATACAATGCAGTGTATTTCTTTAATTACAATACCATAGCACATTTATTATGCATAGGATAAGGTAGGTTGTGTGTGGTTTTAAGGCTTATTTAGTTGAAAAGTATATTTTATGGAAACCCGGGAACGGATTATTCCCATTTTAATGGTTTCCTATGGGAATTTTTTTTTCGAGATACACACTTTTGACCTTACACACTCTGTCTGGGAACCAATTAAGTTCGTAAATTGAGGTCTCACTGTACTGTAATCTAAACGTGTTATTGAGAAATAAGTTACTGCTGGCCTTGTGTAAACTTTGTACCGGTATGTGATGAAAAAAGTATGTCTTACTGAAAGCATTATTTAAGTTCGACACTTGCAGGAAAAAAATGTGATAATCCATGTCTCAACCCAGCAGGTGGATGTGTGTCACATTCAAGGCCGGCCATTATCAGCACTTTACAGTAAACTTCTGCCTCTTTCTTGTTGTCACGCCCAGCAGCAGCTGCGGCTAGCAGGGCGTCAGCAGGACACCAAAAACATTGCACATATCTCCAGCGATTACTGTGCATCGGCTGTCATCCACCGCAAGCCTCATTGTGAGGACAAGCAAACGTGGATGTGATGACTCACACGCGAGTGCATTGATGAGAAGAAGTGTGCAAAATAACTAACGTCAGCGTGGAATTAAAAACTGCAGCCGGCAAATAATCTCGGAAAACGTGTTTGTTGCTTAAAATGTCTCATCTTTTGACCTAGTTTGGATCCTAATATTGGATTCTTCATTTCCTTGTTTTTTTAAACATCCCATTTAATGGCAATTTGTTCTCCAACGTGAAATAATTTACATTAGCCCCCCTAGTAAAAGTAACACCTATAATTGAATTTAACCAGCACATGGTTTGTCATTTTAAGTCATTTTATATGACAGATGTTGATCAAATTAACTCATTCATTGACATTCCTGAATTTATTCAGGAATTGAAAATATGAGGTGGAGAGCGATTCCCCAAATTTGTTTGGGTTTTGGTTTTTCTAGCAGGGGGTAATGATAAAGCACTGGACAGACCTCTGGCAACATTTTTCCCTCCTCTTGCCTTTTGTACAGCCACCCCCACTTGCACCTCATATTACTCCAGACCCATATAATGTAACTTAGGAATTAACTCTTCTTTCTGATGAAGGAAGAAAGTAAGGTGTCTTACGCTGCATTGAATGTTTATGTAGACCTAAAACTCAATATTCTGTGGGTCCTGGAATTTTGAGTCAAAATGACAGAAACACTGGCACTTGAGTGGACACATTTTTGCACATTGTCTGGCAGTGAATGAGTTAATGTAATATCAAACGGTGGGTCCATTCTGAAAGGCAACTTGGTCCCAGAGTCAGACCAGAATCCACCTATTGAGAACCTCTGTCTGACATCATCAAATAGGATCAGATAGCCTGTATTGTTATCTGAAAAGTGAAAGGTCATGCAGTGTAACATGCCTCTAATTAGTATTGCAGAGTCCTGGCATCGTTTGGCTTCAATTCAGAAGAACAGGAACGATTGTTTAACTATGTCATCTTAACACTTGTACAAGCCTGTGAGTGTGCGTAATATAAACACGGTTTGATGACAAGAGGTCGCTCCATCACAGAGAGACTACTGCATTGACCCCCCCCCCCCTTTTTTTTCACAGCTGCCATGAAGTTGAATGAGAGCACGCATGACGCACATTCCGCGTTGGGGGATGAACGACCCCAAAGTTGCCATGATTGATCACTGTGGTTCTGTCAGTGATATGAAGCTAAGTGATATGGCATGAGTGGAGCCGTTTTTTGTAGGTTATGGGTTGGAGGGGGGGATACAAATTTTCGTACTGGAGTCATAAAATTCTAGCTGAATGCTTGGCGTCAATGGACATTTAGAGTGCATCGTGGGTGATTCTGACCATAACTCAGTTTGACTGAATATGAGGAGGTGGAGCAGATAATTAATCACAAGGACTTAGAAACTATCAGAGGAATAAATAATATTCATAGGTGTCAAACTATTAGAAGGTCACAGGCTCAAGATTAGCCAGAGATAAAAAAATCGAGACAGAGTAGTTAATTTTAAAGACTTGCAAAAGCTTAGAAAATATGCAATTCTCTACAATGAAACAAAATCACAATTAAACCCAAATTTGAGTTTTTTTTTGTTTGTTTAAACCAAGATAATTTTCCTTCCAATGAAAAAGTCGCAAATGTTTCTAATTACTGATGTGTTATTGTTTTTACATTATTATACAGAATTATATTTGTTATTTAGGAATCCATTATGCTAAAAAAAAAGAAACGTGCACAAATTCAAGATGGGCCAAATCTGCATTCATGCTTGGAGGTTGCCCCTGGCTGGATCATGAATGATTTTCCTTTTTAAAAATATGAGATTTTGAGTCGTCGACGGTGCAGGTTTAGGGCTTAAGAGTGAACGTACTGATAAGCAATGGCTTATATGAGAAAAATATACATGTTTTCTATGTGCGAAGTGTTTCAGGATTTCCAAAGCTGGGTGCTACATTTCCTTTTTGTTGTTAAGGACAAGAAAAAAATCATCTAAAAAAGTACACAGCATCGTGATTCATATTCAAGCTGAGAATAATAACCAGCCGTTCCCAACATGTCACTAGCTATAATAAATGCCGTCATCAATTTCTATTGATCATCAAAAAAATAAAAAAATGTGTTGTAATAAATTCATGTCTATTGTGTTCATTTGGGTCATTGTTAATAATTTGTTTGATATGAGTTTGATCATGATAGCAACGATCAAATCATGATGACAGAACACAATGCACAACAAAAAAGTATTTATTTTGGCTCCAACATGATGCTTTAAAAAATAATTATGCAGCTTTGAGCTCAGATAAATTAGTCTTCGGGAGTAAAGGCATTTTCGACAGTATTTGTTTGTTGTTCTTGTGCAATGGCCTGCATGCGTGCAAGGAGGCAGGGGTGTGGAGGAGAGGGGGGGGGGGGTTCTCATCTTATAAGTAATTAACAAGCAATCAGCCTCACCTTGGGAAGCACAAAGCAAGTCAAGCAATGCATCCTGACAAGGTCACTGACTGATAGATGAGCCTGAGTGAGGGGGATTTTTCTGAGGCAGTGACGGCAGGCAGAACTGTGGGAACCAGACAATTAGTGGGTGTAAGGTAGGCGGCCATGTTGGACGATGACCATGAGACTGCTTTACATGGATACTCACCACTTGGACAGCAGACAGCGAGAGAGGCCGCACCTGGGCTCAACTGACTCTTAATACACAGTCATTTATCTTGTAGGAGGCCAAGTGGGCAATTTGCCATCAACATAAAAAGAATCACTGTGACAAAGTTGCTGTTAGTCTTCCAGGGGAATTACAGCAGGCCCGAGCACCCCCCTGTCACTGCAATGCTTTGCTGAGCTTCACGCCTGTCTGATGTTGTTTTTGTTGTGGTTTTAATTACAATTCCAATGTACAATGTGATAAGTCACACCGACAACACAAATGATTTGTGGTTATAGAAACGAAAACTGTGATACAAGGGCTGAATCGTTTACAGATCCAATGTGGTACAGAAAAACATACACCGTGAGTGTCCTTGAGAGTTTTGAAAGGCGCTTAGAAATGACATGTATTATTATTATTATTATTATTATTATTATTATTATTATTATTATTATTATTATTATTATTATTATTATTATTATTACTGTATTTTTATTGTTGTATTTTTATTGTTGTATTATTATAGTATATGGAGTATGTGAGAAAAATTCCAGGACCGCTGTCGCAAAAGGTATGATTTGAAATTTTAACTACGAGTTTTCCATTTCAGTGTGAGTCAGATGATCAACCATCATACAAAGAGATCCTGCTGTGGCTGCTTTGTTCACTTTGTGGGAAGAGGTAACAGCTGTGGCAGGACAACTGGCAACTGATTCACCGTGACAATGCACCTGAGCATGAGCATCTGACAGTTCCTGGGATAGAATGTCATCATCGTGCTGGTACAACCTCCCGACAGACTAAAGCTCAAGGGGCTTATCAAATTGCGGCTGGCATCAAGATGGCCGTGACAACGGATCATGAGAAGATTTAGGAAAGTGCCTTCCATGTATGAAGGCCTTGCATGAATTTCTATCACTCACTTCAATGTACTTCCTTGACATCAATTTGGGGCCAAAGCAATAATTTGATACTGCATTAAATTATTAAGTGGCAAATCCTTTGAATATTCAACATATAGACTAATTGGAATGATAGAAAACAAACTCCAGGTGTGAAAGCGCCCACATTATTTAGGGCCTGACAGGCATGGAAATTAATGGTGGTTGCCGTTTCATCTCAAGGAGGTACATGCTGAAATTTGGATTTCATTGAACATTATATTGTGCCTGCATGAAAGCATATCTTTGGCAACGTTGTGTTTCACAATCAGAGTTTTACGATCAAATGGGAAACTGACATCATCAAGCTGACAATGTGACAGACGGCAAATACAAATACAAATACTCTTCCATTGAATTGTACAGAAATATTTCACCAGACATAAATTACAGGAACATTGGGCTGCTGCAATTGTCAACTAGTCCCATAAGGACTGCACTGATATGGTTTCATCATAACAGTTATATTGGACAGTAAATATGTATCAGGAAAACTAAAATTGTCTCTCTTTCTGTTGTATTTCTTTTTTTTAATTGTAATTTATTTTCCAATGGAAATGTACAGTCTAGCAAACATGACTAATTGGAAGCGACGGGGGCGGGGGCAGGAGTGTACTTCACATAATGCAATGTTTCTGGAGACAGTATTTTTTTATTCTTAGGTGATGTGAAACGGGCTTTAATTCTGCTCGAGAATAAATACTTTGTAATACCTGTCATAGGCACACCTGAACCATCTGAACAGTTTTCATTAATAGCCAAATACTTGTTTTGCTCTGATTCAATGGTAAAAAGGGTTTTTAGGGTGGTGACATTTATTTTAATCCTTGAAATGTTATTGCAATGCAAACACATGTTCTACCAGACATAGTGAAAACACAAAAACAGTTGTTTTCAACATATTAATGTTACAAATATTAGATCTTTAATTCAAGGTAATGCTGCAAAAGAATTTTTAAAAAGGCTCAACAGTTTTCCTATACACCTGGAGCTTCAAAGTAAAAAAAATGTCAGCACCTGAAATACACCAGGCACTTGACAACAGTTGTTAATCAGATAATGAAAGGCACCGTGTTACACGAGCACACTTGTGTAGAAGTATCTATAAATTATTTGCTGTGACAGCGTTCAAGGGCAACAGAGTGTAAGGGTGGGATTTGGTACCAAGCACTTGCCTTCCCAACAAGATGACGCATTGTGTGAGTATGATGGTGAAATCCTCCATCAGCCATTTCCCCTCTTTTTTCTTTTTCTTTTCTTTTTAAGACTAACTACAGTGGGTTCAGTTCCTTAACTGTAAGCACAAAACAAATATGTGGCAAGAACTCTTTCAGGGAAGAATGACTGCATATACCTCGGTAGCCAGTGAGTCCTAAAAATATCCTCATTTCTGTGACAAATGAACTTTAAGAAATGCATTTGAAAACAACTTCTGTACTTTCGCTCTGGGACTGAAGCCTATGCATCACCTTTCAGATATTTGTAACCTGACTCCACAGTTTTTAGGGTGAACTCTTGCTCGACTTACCCTCACTCCCCACTCACTTCTATCACACTGTGACCTGCCATTGTGACAATACACGGGATCGAGCTTGGCACAGAGGCAGAGCACGTGCGCCCACAGGTCAGTGGGGCAACGGTGGAGGGTGTTTGCCCTCTGACACTGATGGTGTTTCCGGGTTGGAACGGGCCTGTGATGGTGGTCCACGCAGATGGGCCGGAGCTCCATTAGATAACCTCTCTTTCAGGGATCAGTTTCACCTCAGTAACTCTCATCCAAGTCGTCCAGGGTTAATCTCTCAGAGAGAGAGAGTAGATGGCTATCTAAAGAAGAGAGAGAATGAAAGATAGTGATGCAGTGTGGAAGTCTGGGTGTCATCAAATTTAAGAAGTTGGCTGACCTTTGAGGCTAAGGGAACATTAGCTGAAGCTATCCAGCAGCGATATGTGGGAATTTAATCGTAAATTATGAAGGATTAAATTAAGTGGAAAAGATTCCCTGTCATAAAGGTTGGACCTAATTTAAAAAGCTTGTGAAACTCCGAGGCTGAGAGGGAAGGCTCTTTTCGCACTATCGCTTTAAGAATAGTGACCCGGAAGTACAAACTTTCATCGGCACTGTTGTTTTTTTCTTTTCCGGTCAGGCCTTCCCGAGCCGGAGCGTGTGTCTTGTCACCGAGGCGCACTACAACAACAAAAATGAGCGTCCCGGCATTCATCGATATAACCGAAGACGACCAGGTACCGCTTTATGATCAGAGTCTTTGCTTTATTCTCATTCGTCCTGCTGCTGACTTCGTTAATTATTTATATTGAACCAGAAAGGTTAGCAAGCTAAGCTAACATGGTTAAACGCAGCGGCGAGGTAGCTCTCACCTCAAGGAATTGGTGGAACGCATTTGATCGGATTGACTTTCAATACAAGCTTTGTTCTGTCGAATATCGTAGTTTTCCGCAGCTGTGAACGACATTCAATGATATAATTATGTTAGCTGCTACGTCGACAAAAATAAACAAAAGGCGTGACAGATGTTTTCAAGTTCAACCCATTGTTTAATGTTTGCACATTTTTCAAAGGCGTCCGAGTTAAGAGCCTACATCAAGTCCAAAGGAGCAGAAATCTCAGGAGAGAACTCTGAAGGTGGACTTCACGTCGACCTGGCTCAGATCATTGAGGCTTGCGATGTTTGTCTCAAAGACGATGATAAAGGTCAGCAGTCGCTCAAGAATCTCGAGTCGTTTTAAACATGATGATGAATTTCTGTTCAGACAAAACTGGTACAAATGAGCCTCAGCCTCACCCTACAACAAATAACATGCTGTATCCACACAGATGTGGAGAGTGTGATGAACAGCATCGTATCACTGCTGTTGATCTTGGATGCAGAGAAGCAAGAAGCTCTTATCGAGAGTCTGTGTGAGAAACTGGTTAAGTTTCGTGAAGGAGAGAGACCTTCGCTCAGGATGCAGTTGTGAGTTATCTTTTCAACCTTTTGTTTACTAAAGTCACACACACAATAGAAAACGGTCCTATATATAGTTTCACTTCACGTCAATAATAAAAGCAGCGCTTGCTCCAAAACCTTCTTGACTCGGGAGCTCAGTGCTTGAGCTCCCCATCCAAACGTCATTTTTCAGGTGCAATATCTGTTCTGCAGACCAATTTACTGAATTCATAAGGAGTAGGAGCTCGATTCGTATTCCCTAACCTTTAGCAGATTGCGCTCACTGTGGGCAACAACTGTGAAAACCATCATATCTCGCTTCAGATAGCACTGGTTGTTTTTACAATAGAACGTGTGTGAGAGCACCATAATAGAAAAATAATAAGTGATGGAATTGGAATTATTATTATGTCATATTATATGTCATTGTACAAAAACCTGTAAAATAAAATATATTAAACAAATGTAAGGAACGGCACCAACACAAATATTTTTCAATGATTTATTTTTGTGTTCCAGGCTAAGCAATCTGTTCCATGGCATGGACGAAAATGCTCCAGTCAGGTATACAGTCCTATGCAGCCTCATTAAGGTGGCAGCTGCCTGTAACGCTATCGCCTTCATCCCCACTGACCTCGACCAGGTATGTTCAGTCTCACTTGTTGAAATATTTCCCATCACATGAAGACTCACTCTTCATCCTGTCAATTAGGTGGCCAAGTGGATTGTAGATTGGAACCTGAATACAGAGAAGAAGCACACTCTTTTGAGGCTGGTGTACGAAGCACTAGTAGACTGCAAAAAAAGGTAATGACATATTTAGCCATAAAATGAGAGCCAATCAGGCAGATCAGCAAGACTGTCCATATTCAGTCATATTTTCATTAGGTACGCCTCCATGATCTAAAGACATGAATTAATAAAGACAAGGCCATATATACCAGAAATTAGAAACCTTTAGAGCTTTGGGTAAAAACCGAATCATCGGATCTGATTTGACAGCGAGGCTGCAGCCAAGGTGATGGTGGAGTTGTTGGGAAGTTACACAGAAGACAATGCATCTCAAGCGCGCGTTGATGCCCACAGGTAAACTTGCATAACGTTCCCCTTGTGTGGTCCCATCATCTTCACTGCACATCCTTCACATTATTTTCCCTCTGTGCTCTTTAGATGCATTGTCCGAGCTCTAAAAGACCCCAACACTTTCCTGTTTGACCATCTGCTGACTCTTAAGCCAGTACGATTCTTGGAGGGAGAACTCATCCACGATGTAAGTTTTGAGATTCGCCTTTTTTCATGCGGCTGATTTTATGTTGAAGGTATATCCCTTTGATTTTTAAAATCTGATATTGCCTTTTTTAGTCGACCAATCCCTCGTCAAACATGGCTTGTGAAAGTGAACTTGTCTCATATGACAATTAACTACGCTTTTGACTTGGATTTTGCTCCACATTTTGCTCCAGTGAAGTTTTGATATCTCTTCTTCTTTTTTACAGCTCTTAACTATATTTGTAAGTGCGAAATTGGCTGCCTATGTCAAGTTTTACCAGAATAACAAAGACTTCATTGACTCACTCGGTAAGTATGAGAGAGAGTGAAGGAGATTGTTGTCTGCTGACCTTTTCTCACTGAAATTTTAATTTCCCCATAATGAGTGAAAGCTAAATATTCTGTAGCCGTTACCGCTTTTACAAATTACAGCCTTCCGCATTTTATCTTGTAATTGGCTGTTGAATATTGAGCCGTCATTTTCCCCCGCAGTTGACATAGAATAGGAACACGCATAGGACGGACACCCGAAACTAACACTGTGCATTAGTGTTGATGAGTAGAATGCCTAATTGTGTTGCTCGTCAGTGTTCAAGCAATCGTCAGTGGGGAAGTCCTGTGGGGTGGGTGGTTAATGACCTGTGACGGGTTAATGATTCCTTTGCGTTGCTGCCCACAGGCCTGTCCCACGAGCAAAATATGGCCAAGATGCGTCTGCTCACGTTCATGGGCATGGCAGTGGAATTTAAGGAGATTTCCTTTGAAATCATGCAACAGGAGCTGCTGGTTGGAGAAGAGGATGTTGAAGCTTTTGTCATTGATGGTAAATGTCCTTCAAATAGCACAGGCCGCTTTTCATCCGCTATGATTCGAATGGTTTTGTTTGATTTCTTGCATGTATTTTCTCTTTAACATGTCATTCAAGTGTGATGGTGTTGACTGTTTTTGACGATTCATTTTGTTGTTGTTTTTTTCTGTTTACTTTTAAGCTGTTCGGACAAAGATGGTCTACTGCAAAATCGACCAGACACAGCAAAAAGTTGTTGTCAGGTAATTCTTTTTTCCCTTTTTTAAAAACATATTGCTCATAAAAGGCCAATTGATCGGACTCATCAAGCCTAGTAGATACAACACTAGCATGGTGTCCAAGGCAATTATTTATTACCTTGAATCCAAAACTGCCTCAGGGCAATTTATCAAAGGAATGGTTTCCAGACACACCTGCTTTAAGTAAAAATTTGAAATCTGTAGACACCATTCAACGGAATTTGTATGTACTGTAACTCAGACTTTGTCTGTGAACGCAGTACTACATTGAAAGTCAAGCATTTGAAAGGATGATGTAAGTGTTACTTATTGCAGCCTTACTGTGCCACACGAAAAGATGAAAATTCGTTGAAAACGGCAGGACCTTCAAAAGAAATCGCTCTAGTTCTCTTCATTTTCAGCATGGTGAATAAAGGTTTCAGTCATTTGTAGAAAATACGACTTGACATGTTCCTCCGTCATCTTCCCCATCAGCCACAGCACTTACCGTACCTTCGGCAAGCAGCAGTGGCAGCAGCTGTTCGATAGCCTCACCTTGTGGAAAGCCAACCTAGCAACCGTCAAGTCCAGCCTGCAAACTCTGTCACCTTCCGCCTAGATTCCGCTTCCACCTTATCCATCAAAAGCCTGACCCTTGGATTCCTTCTTTCACAACTGCTCTCTCAGCTTTTATAGTCCTCCAATAAAAGAACAGTGGAGATCAATCTGGTTGATTTTTATTTAACTATTGAAATTGTACAGGATTGGTTTTATCTGGTGCAGTTTTAATCATATTTTCAAATGGGCATCATCTTCATTTTAAAGGTGATTCTTTTTGTTGGGCGTAGGGGGACGGCTCGTCCTTAAGCGTCTCTCAACATCTGGTTTCAGTAAAGGGACAACATGCCAGTATTAGATGAGCTGTGACTTGCGTTGAGAAATTGGTTGCAATGATGAGGTCACTTGTCAAAAAAACACGTGAGAACTGTCACCGCTAAAACGAACTGTGACGAACTCGTCGTCCATTATTTTGTTAACAACACTTGCTTGTGGGGGATTATTCACAGCGTTGCCAGGTGATGTCCAATTTATGGTCGGCATGATTCACTGTTTGATTTTATCTTGCAACAAGTATGTTCTCACATTTTGCTCTGAGACATGGATGGAAACTGCAAAACAAAGTGGTAAATATTTTAATTTGGTGGTGGGGTACTCAACAGAAGGGTATCAAAGATGGGAAAACACATTTTCGGTTTCGATTGGTCTGATGTGACACTTTGATGGCTCTCTCCTCCTTTGAATATGTTCGGAGTTGAGTGTCATTCATCTGGTTTCTCAAGGCATTGTTTACAATGTTGCGGTCATCGTGCGTATCCACTTCAACATCTTTCTGTGACTCTTCCAGTTTCTTGGTATCTCAATGGCCACTTTCATCTGAGAACATCAGTGACGTGCAGTCAGGGAAGGCAGGTGAGGCTGTGCCTCACCTGTCATCATGGAAATATCAAATGAACAAATTAATTAAACAGTTATATGTATTTAGTGATTTGTACTTCAACTTTCTTTTCCATTTAACTTCACCATTTTTGGATTGTTTTTCAAAATCGCTGAATTTTCACATTTACTGTTCAAATACTAAGAGACGAGCGGTGAGGCAGCACCTGGCTGAGCCTCACCATGGATTGCGCAATCACTATGCTAACTGCTGGCTTGCTCTGCAGTGAGACCACATTGCTGCCTCTGCATATCGCTATTAAAGTGTTCAAAAGCTTTTAGTATATGAACTAAATTTCAACAGTTAAGCTGGTGTATATAATGTACAGTCACTGTACATTATAAACACTGTACTACGGTGTTTATTTCATTTTACTTTTACCAAAACTGTGCATAGGTGAGGCACACAGTTCTCTTGCCTCATGACACGGGGCGCTGGTGATTAGAGATTCTTCTTGCGACTCCTCGGCTGCAGAATAATAGAATTAGTGACAGCAAGCTACAGTAAACAGTTAGCAAGTTAAGTACAACCATCCAGTCAGAATGATGGATTACGTATCTAAATTGAAAGAATTTTCTAAGATGGACTTTCAATCGAAGCAGGAGATAATAATTAAAGGAAGGCCAACACCGGACTGTATAGCTCACAAACGGTGAGGGATGAATGTAAATCTCCTGGACAGCTTCTCAGCTTTTTGGCCAAGAAGGATCTCATTGAAACTATCCCTGAAGCGACAAAGTTGCTCCAGCTCGTGTTCACTGTTCCAGCTACTACAGCATCAGTGGAGCGGTCATTCTCAGCACAAAAGACTGAAAACATACAGTCGGAACAGGACGGACCAAGGACGACTTTCTTCACTGGCAGTGATCTCCATTGAAACAGAGAGACTTGGACTTCATTTATAAGTCAAGGTGATTTGAAGTAAAGGTGAAATGTGACACGTGCGCACCGTGATGTGTGTACGCCTTTGAAGTGCGCCTTTCAACTCTGACGTCTTTCAAGTCAGCCGACTCATTCCCACGCTGGTTAAGGGTATATAAGTAGCGCAGGCCAGAGAGATCAGCGGAATCACGGAGCAGAATCACTCGGATTCAGACACACACGCACAGACTAGCAGAGACCCGCACAGCGTCGGACGGAGTTCACAGCACGACTTGCTCGACTCCACGCCACGATCATGCTCTGGGACACATTACATCTGCGGGTCACTTCCCTGTGATATCTCACAATGAACCTACTTACGATTAAAGAGAAACATCAAACTCTTTTACATTATTATTTTTTAAATCTGGGTTACGATATAGTCGTAAGTGAGCGATACGGTTTGACACCACGCAGCTTATAAAAGCTGGAATTCGTCATTTTCACGTGCCCCTTCCTCCGTGTGAATATTCCTCTGAATCAATTCCAAAACTTGACAGAATCCAGATACCTCCTCGCCAGCTAAAAGGAGCTCTCATTGTCCCTTCAATTAGCACCGAGCAGTAGTCAGCCAGATAAATTGCGTCATATCTTTTTTTGTTAACATAAACACTGGCCACAAGGCCTCTAGTCTCAGGGATGCCTGTGTGAAACATCCGCATATTTTACACAGAAGTCCAGCCAAAAAATCATTACAGCCAAAAGATATGTAGTGATGTAAGATTTATCTGCCTTTTCTCTTAAACGCAGATGGCTATGCACTTTACATGGGTTAGTTGTATCTTCTGTGAGCAAGTGGAAGAGGCATAGATTGTTGAACAAAGTCACATTATTTATTGTGTGTAAATCATTTTCTGACCGATTCTGACTGATTTCTGCCCCCGAGGTAAATTTTCTTACCGCTTTTTTTCGTGAAACAAAACTAATAACGCTGGTTAAATTGCTTCCAGAACCATGTTCCCCTGACAGTTTGCACACGGCAGTGTGGGCCCTGTGAGACGTTGAGTGCCTTTAAAAGAAGCATAGATCCTAAAGATAGCATTGTATTACATATGCTATTTGTGCCTCCCCATTAAAGGTGATGGTATAGCTCGAGCGCAGTAAAAGCATCAAATAGATTGATGCAGTTCAAATGTTTAGGGGAAATTTGTGGCTTTTAATGGGTCAGTAAAGAGACAGACCTTTTAATTCCACTGGAGCCTATTCCACGATGGCAGTCGTTCACCATCAATGGTACCAAGGCACTCTCTAGTGGTAAGTGAAAGAATCACCGATTCAAAGATACAAATACGTACCATTTACAGCGAAAACGTGAAATACAGTGTACCCAAAAAATTTTCTGCAAAAAGTGCAACTTTTTTTACCCATGACAGTTGAATTTTAAGAGCAGTTCAGTTGTATTTAACACGTTATATAATAAAATAAAATCACGCGCATTTGATAATAATGGCTTACACCCCAACATTTAACGTTTTTTTTATTTTAGTTTTGCACTTGGCACATTTTATTCAGATCATTATTTTTAACGTCCATCCCAAAAAAACAAAATTTGCTTTAAAATACATTTTTCTACGAAGCAAAATGTCACAATTATCTCTTTGCATATTCAATTACTTTCAATTTAAAATATTTATTTACAATTATTTAAACCCCGGAATATTAGCACAAAATGTAACACAATAGTTATTTAAAATCCTTTAGAAATGTTATATTTTCTCCAATATTTGTTACAATATACAATACAATACAATACAATACAATATGTTACACCGTATCACAACTTTCCTTGATGTTGACTCTAAGTGTAAAATTTCATTCCTGTTACTTTCAGTCTTCTTGCTAAAATGGCCCCTTTTGGAACAATGACAAAAACAACGTTGAAAGTTATTCAATGCAATTATTAGATTAAAAATTGAGAAAAGAAAAAAAATGGAATGGTCAATATAACAATCAATGCTTTCTGAATTCAATTCGAATTATTCCCAAAATTCGACCGACAGCACAGTGAAATGACGGTTAAATCTACCGCGTGGTGGGCCTAATCTCTAGTGCCATCTAGCGTCTATCTTTCCGCATAGCACTGGTCGTGTTATCCAGGTAAAGTGATAGATTGGTCGAGCCTGCGCAGGTAGCTCAGTGAAGAGCGGTGCACTTTTGACTTGGGAGTAAACAAGTTCCTTCTTTAAACCAATTGAAAGGAACGAGCGCCTTCGAGGCAACACACCTACAATAAATTGCTGTTTTTGTTTACACCTGCGTGGGGTAATCTACAAAAAAACTGTCAGGAAAAAAGCTTGATGACGTTTCCCGGATCTTATCAATGTAGACTTGGGGACACGTACCGCTCCCTTTTTTCGATATTATGCGTCGACGTTGATTCCTGTTGATAAAAAGGGCTGTCGTCAGCAAGGGTGGAAAGGGACTGAGTGGACTATTTATGAGGCTGAAACTTTCTTTTGCGGCCTATTAATGCGTCTGTATACACGTGACCATGTTTCTTCATCTTGACCTGCTCCTCTTCGTCCTCCTCTTCTCCACCTGTGCAGATCTGGCCCACGTCAGGAAGTTATGCTCCATAGAGGACGGCTCACCAAAACCAGGTAAGTTATTTTCTCCATATATAAATCCACCGGTGACATTTACATTTCAATCAAATTCACGTGAAACTGCGATCTGCAAGGTAAATGTTGAAGGGGGGCGCCATTTTTCATCAGTGCTCATAAGGGACTACTTAGGATATAATACATGTAGACATACAAAATATTGTGCTTCCATAATATAGTATAATATTCTCCGAAAAACATTGATGTGCTTTCAAATACATTTTGTTTTCTAATTAAGTAGGGTGCACTGAGTCGGCTGTAGTTTTTTAGCTTTGGACTTGACTCGGTACTTTACCAAAGTCGTTTTTGACAGAAATATTCATATTTCTATTGAAGCACAGTGTGCCTACCTTTGCCACCTATGCCTTCACTTAAAGTGTGATTCCTTCTCTTGTCAGTGTTTTTAGATGAAGGAGAGGCAAATTCGTTCCTTGTTCGTCATCTGCTGTTCAACCGGTTTGACTTTGAGGTATTTGTCCCTGGAAACTTGGAAAGGGAGTGTTATGAAGAGGACTGCAATTATGAAGAAGCAAGGGAGGTCTTTGAAGATATCCCTTCTACTGTTAAGTGACGCAGTGTGTCAAATAATGAGATAAAATGTGACAGTTTAATTACAGTGATTTCTATGATTTACAGAATGATTTTTGGAAGAGATATACTGAAGGTAAGGATGATAATTTCACTATTATTAAATCATGCTCATTCAATTATACTTACTGGCCACAACATTGATTACATACCGGATGTGAAGATCAAAAGGAAAGGATTGCTGTGTATTTTGTTACTGATTCAAAAACAGTGTGATGGTGTAAAACTCGCCATTTCATTTGTCATTTTAAAGCACCACATTTTGATTCTCATTTTATGTCGAATGATGATCCGCAGAGAAGGATAAGACACCATCGAGAGTTGACATTACTTCCCTCCTGATGGCACTGGTTGTTATCGGAGTGATTTTTGTTCTCGTGGGCCTACTCAGCTGGTATATTTGTCCGGGCAAATGTAAGGGTGACTTCAGCCGGGCCAGGTGAGTAAGAGAGTGTTCAACATGATCTCTAATTGTGACTTTAATCCATTTTTGTGTTCATACCCTCTAAAACGGCGGCCTGGTAGTTTATTGGTTTGCACGTTGACTTCACAGTGCAGAGATACAGGGTTCAATTACAGCGCGCGTGGGTTTATTTCAGCATTTGTTTTTTAAACGGGTAATATTAACCCTTTCGGCGCAAACAGTCACGACAGTGAGCAGTTAACCAGGTTACAGGGGGCCAGCAAAGCTTTAATTTACAATCCCTCTCTCTTTCTCTCTCTCACTTTCTCCTACTCTTGCTCTCTCTCTTTCTATCTCTGTGTGTGTGTTTGCGTGCGTGTGTGTGTGTACCATGAATTGAGAAATGAAGTCTATCCACAATCCACAATGTTGGGTTAATTCAATGTATCATTATGATTAGCTTCATATTACACAAATAACAAGTATAAAATTTGAATGAACCATACCCAATGGATCGATGAGAAGGTTTCTTCAGCCGTCATCTGTACAAAAGTGAAGGTTTCGGACGTTTCGCCTCCTATCCAAGAGGCTTCGTCAGCGAACTAAAGTCTGACTGGTCGTATCGGCCCCATTTATATATCCCTAATGTCCAGACATGGTGGCGCCGGACACAGCTATGATAGGTCCCTACTCTCAGGTTGGGGGGGCAGGGGAACCCCTCCCTGTGGCCCCACTGATTGTTCCTACATTCCTGACTAACGACTGGCCTATTACCCCCACTCCCCCCGGTATCACCTCATCAGCATAACGACCCTCATCAGCATTGCGAAAGTTGCCTAACCTGTTTTGCCTAAGCAGGCTATTGTATGAACGATCCAAATTGAACCTCACCCCACCAGACCGGTTTAATGAAGGATTTTGTTGTTTTATAAGAATCGCTTCTTTTACCCCCCTTTCAAACCATCTATGTTCTTTCGCTAAGATTTTAACCTCATTGTCGTCAAATGAGTGGTTGCTAGCTTTTAGGTGCAAATGTACTGCCGTACTGTACGACCAGTCAGACTTTAGTTCGCTGACGAAGCCTCTTGGATAGGAGGCGAAACGTCCGAAACCTTCACTTTTGTACAGATGACGGCTGAAGAAACCTTCTCATCGATGGACCACTCCTGTACGACTGAGAGCTTACACAGACGTATTGCTGCCAACTTTGGGAGAGACATCCTTCTGCTGGTACGTAACTTAGAAAAGGCCACCTTTAAATTAGCTGATTTAAAGAACCACCTCAGATTCAATCTTAGATGTAGACAGAGCCGGTTAATTCCTAAATGCTTGAAGCAAGCACCCCTGGAACCCGGATACTTAGCCGATAAAATGCAACAAAATTATACTAGGAAAATTCTAAATTTGCGAATTAGGAGACTTAACATAGAGATAAAAAACAAACAGTCAGAAATAGAAACTTATTATCAGCGATTACAAACTAAACTTACCCACAAAATCTATCAGGAAGTGTGTGAATTTACTAAATCCGGTTATATGAGGCACCACAGCAAAACCAAAGAGAGACAAAAGGGTAAATTTCAAAAATTACTTTTACTGAAACAATCTCAGCTACTGGTAAACACGCAAAAAATTAGGAATGAACAGTTTGCAAGGGAGAATTGGATCAAAAATTTGTCAGACAGAGATCTCTCAGAGACAGAAAAGGCGGTACTTACCAAAGGTTTAAATTTCTCAGTGACTCCTAAAACTATACCTACAATAGATTACATCACAGCTACTGAATCGGCTATTAAAAATAACAAACTTTCGTATGTAGAGGCAGATGATCTACGCATTAAAATATCAGCTCTTCTCAGTAGTGCCAAACTTCCTCCGTCCAACATAACATTAGAAGAGAGAAAGGCGTTAACTACTCTACAAAAAGACAAAAATATTACTATTTTGCCAGCAGACAAGGGCAGATGCACAGTGCTTCTCAACACATTGGATTATGAAGACAAAATAAATAGGTTAATCAGTGATTCTAACACGTATGAGCAACTAAAAAGGGACCCTTCCAATAGATACAAGAAAGAAATGATTGACTGTCTCCAAAAGTTAGAGAAAGGAAAACATATAGACAAACAGATGTATTTTAGATTATACCCGGGAGAGGCCACGCCATGTATCTATGGCCTGCCAAAAATACATAAAGAAGGGTTCCCCCTCAGACCCATTGTTTGTAGCATTGACTCCTCTACATACAATGTAGCCAAATATTTAAAAACTATTTTAGCTCTGTTGGTTGGTAACACAGAATATCACGTAGAGAACACCACAGGGTTTGTAGAGAGGATCAAAGACCTCATATTGGAACCTGAGGAAACTTTGGCATCATACGATGTGACTTCTCTCTTTACATCTGTCCCAACCCCAGCAGCAGTCTCAGTGGTGAGGACGAGGCTGCTGGCGGATGTTTCTCTGCATGAAAGAACCAAACTTAAACCGGATCACATCTGCCAATTATTAGAAATCTGCCTTAATACTACGTATTTTCAATTTCGGGAAAAATTTTATAAACAAATTCATGGTTGTGCTATGGGCTCACCAGTTTCACCCATAGTGGCTAATCTTTACATGGAAGAGATGGAGAAACAGGCCCTCACATCCTTCCCAGGGACAAAACCTAGACACTGGTTTAGATATGTGGACGATACTTTTGTCATAATTAAGAAACAAGAAATTCCATCCTTCACAGATCACCTCAACTCTGTAGACTTCAACATTAAATTTACTCGTGAGGACATTCAAGAGAACCAACTAGCCTTCTTGGATTGTAAAGTAATTATAAAAGAGGACAGAGCGCTAAAAACAGAAGTCTTTAGGAAGGCTACGCACACTGACCAATACTTACTTTTTGACTCTAACCACCCTTTACAACATAAACTAGGAGTTATCAGAACCCTCCAGCATAGGGCTAAACTAATACCAACTAGCACTGAAGGTAGAGAAAAGGAGTCAAAACATATCAGGAGAGCACTCACTAACTGTGGGTACCCTCAGTGGTCATTCAACAAATGTCAGAAAGAAAGAATAGAGAACGAAACCAATAATTCTCAAGATTCAAAAAGGAGAGGAGTAGCAGTACCGTACATTGCAGGAGTTTCGGAAAAATTACAAAGAGTCCTTTGGCAACATAAAATTCCTACTTATTTCAAACCGATAAACACGTTAAGGCAAAAATTAGTGCATCCAAAAGATAGGCTACCAAATGAAAAACAAAGTAACGTAGTTTATTCCATACATTGTAAGAATGAAAATTGTAAAGAGCAGTACATTGGGGAGACTCAACAAATTCTCAAAAAAAGACTTTATCAACATCGCAGGGATAATACTAGTGGGCCTCAATCGGCAGTACATTTGCACCTAAAAGCTAGCAACCACTCATTTGACGACAATGAGGTTAAAATCTTAGCGAAAGAACATAGATGGTTTGAAAGGGGGGTAAAAGAAGCGATTCTTATAAAACAACAAAATCCTTCATTAAACCGGTCTGGTGGGGTGAGGTTCAATTTGGATCGTTCATACAATAGCCTGCTTAGGCAAAACAGGTTAGGCAACTTTCGCAATGCTGATGAGGGTCGTTATGCTGATGAGGTGATACCGGGGGGGGGGGGGGTGGGGGTAATAGGCCAGTCGTTAGTCAGGAATGTAGGAACAATCAGTGGGGCCACAGGGAGGGGTTCCCCTGCCCCCCCCAACCTGAGAGTAGGGACCTATCATAGCTGTGTCCGGCGCCACCATGTCTGGACATTAGGGATATATAAATGGGGCCGATACGACCAGTCAGACTTTAGTTTGCTGACGAAGCCTCTTGGATAGGAGGCGAAACGTCCGAAACCTTCACTTTTGTACAGATGACGGCTGAAGAAACCTTCTCATCGATGGACCACTCCTGTACGACTGAGAGCTTACACAGACATACCCAATGGACATTATGACATTGTCTACTTTGCTCTACCACAGCTCAGTTCGGGTTCGTCCGAGAAGGAGCAATGCCTCCATCATCATACGTCGGCTAGAGGAAGTGTCTTTACAGCCTGTGCTTCCACCCCCTCACCCCATGCACGAAATTGAGGCCTCGGGACTGCCCTCATATGAGCAAGCCATTGCAAAAAGTGGACAACACGATGCCCCACCTCCTCCCTATCCAGGGTGACTCTAAACTACTTACCACATTTATAAGTGAACTGCATCATACAATGTAGTCACATTATTTACACTTTTTGTATTCTCTACTTTTTCTAGAGCTGGAAGTATTCGTCGGTAGAGTCTTCAGGAGCTTCATATCTACTCTCACACTGTGCTTGTTGACATGGTACAATGTACACAAATGACGACATGTTTGATTGATTGAGCTATTCTATTATACTCATTGAGCTATTCTACTATACTCATGTTTTTATTCACTTTTAATTTTAGACTTCTAAAGTCTGGACCTGAAAAGTATTGCCTATATTATGCTTTTTGTGCACGGATACCCAAACCTTCACTGAATTGTGTTAGATATTAATAGTAGTTGAAATGACATATTGCTGTGGTACCTTGACTTAGGAGTGGACCAATTTACACTTTTTTAAGCCATGAGATGCTGCTAAACAAAATTTGTGATCCAAGCACGAGATGTGATTTTTAACTGACGTCACATCACGCAACCATTTGACACATAAAGTCAAAGTCAGCTACTTTATATATATTGTCAAATATGCTAATATGCATGACATACAGCACATATGAAATTCATGTCCTCTCAGACCCAGCGTGCAAGGCACTTATAATGTGGCTAAAAGAGACATACAATTTACAACAGGCAATACATGTAATTTCTAAATGTAAAGTGAGGTAGTGTCGTATGTAAAGTGAGGTAGTGATGTATGTAAAGTGAGGTAACGACATATGTAAAGTGAGGTAGTGTCATATGTAAAGTGACGTAGTAATGCAAAAACAAACAACCAAAAAACGAGAACGAAAAAAATAGAGTTCAGGATGATAGTACAGCATGTAGCGTGTACTCAGAGTTCGGTGAATGTGGCAGTGGGAAGGGGTAGGGGGGCAGGCCTGGTAGGGGGTTGAGTCTCCTGACTGCCTGGTGGCAGAAACTGTCCTTGAGCCTGCTGGTCTTGGCTCGGAGACTCTGCAGTCTCCTACCCAATGGCAGCAGGCTGAAGAGGCTGTGGGAGGGGTGGGTGGGTTCGCCAGCGATCCTGATGGCTCTGCGGGTGATAAAATATTAATAATAAATAACATCCTAAAGTTTCAAGTGGGCTATTATCAGTTCCACTTGAAATTTGCCGTCAAAGTAAACAGAAAACAAAATAATGTGTCATTAGAACAGCCACATAATTTGAATATCAGATCTTTGAATGCTAATACACAATAGAGAATGCAATAGATACACTCACAAATAATGGTGATGTGATAACCCATTAAGCTGCAGATATTTGATTGCAAATGCTACTGCAACACATTTAGCCAGACAATATAGCAGAATTCTCTGGAATATGTATTTCTTCAGCTAATGTTACTTCAGCTAAATGAGGCGCCTAATTGGGTAACTTCTTTTTGTTTGTTCGTGTCTGCGTGATTGCATTACACGGACACCTGGTCACCAAAGTCCATACACTAGTAGGACCAAACAGGCTAGGACATGTTAATTGAATTTCCATTCATTTCAATGGGGAAAGATGATTTGAGATAAACATGTTTTAAATTATTCATGTGATCACAACATGAATTAAACTCTAAAGTCGAGACACCACAGTATTATAATTTTTGACCTGATTTATTAGTCGAAGTAGGATTGAGCACTTCCTGTCTCTTGTGGCAAAAATTTAAAACATTATTTTGTTTAATTGTCGCGATGCTTTGGTTACTATAATTATTGCTTTAAATATTTGTCAAGGTGAGTGCGAGACTGAGAACTATTTTCTGCAACATGCAATCACTTGAATGCCTTCTTCATTATCCCAGAATGTATGTACATAATCAAGATGTAAATTGATGTTCAAGTCAACTTTATTGTCAAATGTGCACTATGTGAAATGTATTTCCTCTCAACCACATCAGCAAATGTGAAATTAAATGTTAATAAAACATTTTAAAAATCAGCAAAACAGATTTTAAGGCTTTCCCAGCCAGATAAAGTCCAGATTAAAATGGTCATGCAAAATGTATTCATTGGAAGTCATCGAGTCTTTCATGTATATTCAAATCTCACCTGGAGACTGGATGAATAAATGTTTGAATTCAATGTGCTGTTTTGTTACATTTCTGAACACATAACATCACTTTACAAAAACTGTCAAAGGAATTTATGTAAAAAAACGGCTCAGGAGGACACACCAAATTAGAATTTAACCGTTATGAATAATAATGGCATCAACATTTTTTATGCTGATTCATTTTGCGGTCGTTTCCATGCACTCACACAACCAATTAAAAATAGCCTCATAATCGCTTCTGATGTCACATGGCATTGAATGTTATCTTTGTGCACTTTATAACTTGGCAAACAATTGGTTCCATTCCAGTCCGCTGGCTAAAGAGGAGGCTTGATGGCGGAATTATATTAAGTATTAGTTTTCCCGAAAATATCATGAGCATCGGGCCGAGGCTCATGAGATTCACATCCAGTTTAGCTGGTGTATATAATGTAGAGTCACTTTACATTATAAACACTGTACTACGGTGTTTATTTTATTTTATTTTCATCAAAATTGTGTGCATAGGTGAGGCACGCAGTTCTCCTGCCTCATGACAGGGGGCGCTGGTGATTACAGATTTTTCTTGTGCCTCCTTGGCTACAGAATAATAGAATTAGTGAGAGCAAGCTACAGTAAACAGTTTGAAAATGCAACCATCCAGTCATTTTTTCGTGTTGTTTGGCCTTATTTTCAAGAATGGAGGATTACATATCTAAATTGAAAGAAATAGAGAGACTTTTAAAACTGTTGCATCAATTACTGAAAGTTATTGATGCCTTTCTTCAGAAGGAGCGGTGCATGGACTTCATTTATAAGTAAAGGTAACACGATAATCACGTTTTTTTATTCTTTTTTTCTATGCTACAGTTTATATAAAGAATGCTGACATGGCATTTTAAACAAAACACGTTAACTGTTGCCAATCAAATGGTGAAGAAGCTACTCTGGAGCGTTCATATGTTTGTAAATCTGACTGATGACGTCAGTGCCTCACCAGCCATGAACATCACCGCACGTCACTGGCCTCGGCGCATTTTACACGATGTCCAATACTCAGCAAAAATGTCACAAAATGCAAAGACTATGCATTGAAATAAATGTTTAATATTATATTACGTAATTAAGGTGGCTTCTTATGAAGGTTAAAAGTTTAGTAATTATTTTTTTAGATTGACTGCATGATTTTAAAAATATTCTTGTCACTTAATTTGTCCTGTAATAATAGTCTCAAATGCGTCTGCGCAATGCATTTTGGGACGTTCAAGACGGCTAACTTGTGTACAAGAATGCTGCATTTACACCGCGATGAATGCTCGCTAAGGAGTCACAAAGGGAGTGGGGAAAAGGCAGTCTTATTCATCCGGGGAATAGCGAGACCTCTCGGGGGCAAAGTTAGCGGGCGGTGCGCCGCTCTGACCGGACTGCCGTAGTCAGCAGCACCGCAGCTGCTACGATGTGTGCCCGCCGCTCTACGCAGCTCCGCTGGGGAAGAGAGCCGTTCACCGGATGATGGACAGGAACTACCCGAGCTCCAGCTTTGCGGACGCGCTGGCTACGGCAGCACAGCCTGCAGCTTCTTGGGCCTATGGCCGCGATTCGGCTACCATCAAGCCGAGGTAGGTGATGGATGGATGGAGGGAGGCGGGGACGGTGGGTCACCTTACCAAGGAAATGTCGGTGATGGAAGGCCTAGCCATGCTCTTGCTGGAGTACAATGCCTATTGAGAGGCGTTTTTGCGTATAACAGAACATAATTCAAACGTGTGAACTAAGTTTTGGATACATTGTGAGCAGTGTTCTTATTGGTTATGAATGCATTCAACATGGCTAGTTTTACTAGGACGGCATCTACTCGTTGTGCTTGCGAGTAGTTTATTGGCAAACTATTTTGTGATACACATATATTGTGCGGCATCCTAAGTTGCTGTAGTATTGAGCAGCTATCTTTTTTCCTCCACTTACAATTCAACATCTCTGAATAAACACAACAATAATAGCCTTAATTTAGTTTCAGTCCCTAAAGGAGTGCTTGTGCGATGTGTCTAAAATTTAAATATATGGTTTACTTCTGCATATCAAACATTTAGTCTTGAATTAATTCAAACGTAATTACAGAAGCACCGTGGAAAAACGAGCAGTATGACACGCTAAAGTTAGCGAACTCATTACAACTTCGTCACCGGTAATAGGAACCATACTTGGTGACTTAAGTGTTGGTGGGTGTTGTAAATAACTCGGTTCTCCAGTGACACATACGTGACTTGACTCAATGTATCTAAAAAGAAACAAAGTGGGGAAAGTCATAATCGTGAATGGAATGAATCCAACAGTGTTGCCACGGAACTTGGCGTAATGGACTCGTTGTCGTTTAACTTGATGCTGCAGACGATAAGGTGATGAAATCCTTAGGAAGACAGAGTTACTATCATCAGTGGGGGATACACAAACTGTTGGCTGCTGCATCTGATTAGATTATATGCAAGGAAAGGTCAACTGAGCTGGATACTTTCAAGCGATCTATTTATATGAAAAGTGTCTGCTTAAAGCCCTCTTGTCCATGGCAGTAACTTTTTTTTGAAAATATACGATGGTTAGATGCTTGCATCATACTTTGCAGTGCTGTACCAGAAAGAGACAACTCCCACAAACGCGAGTGAGTTGATAAATAAGTCCACAAACTGAAGAATCTTGTACTAAAAACTTGTTACTGACACACAGAAGAATCTTGTACTAAAAACTTGTTACTGACACAGCAGACTGTGGCAATACTCTGACGAAAATGTTTGCACAATCAAGATATAATACTGTAATTATTTTTTTTTCTTCATAAAATTTGATCTTGTAGCAAACACGACAGCGCTGATCATTTGCAGTATTTTTCAGAAAGCATTTTTCTTTCTTTCAATCCAAGTGCTGTGTAACTAAACATGAATTCAGTGTTATTTTTTTCACAATTCCTGCATAAGGTGGAAAGAGGTGTCCGCAGAAAAAAAAAAAAACATACGTCACTGTAAAGTGTCCTTGAGAGTTTTGAAAGGCGCTTCTAAAATGTGGAAATGTTTTATTTTTTTTAATGATTATTATTTTATTATTATTTTTTTATTATTATTTACTTTTGTTTTTTGTCCGTTCAGTTCCAGTTATGGTGCAGCACAACTTGATGCAGGGCTCCATCAGCGGCACAGCTACACTTCAGTGCAGCAGCTCCCCACATACACTACAGCACACCTTGCTCCTGCTCCAGGTGATTGTGAAGCATTTTACAAGTGTTCAAATCCTATTTAAACTAAAACTGCTCACACTTTGTTAAGATGGGTGTAACTTGGTTTGAAGAACAATCAAGTCTCACATAATCACATCATGCAAGATCACAGCTCGACTTCTGAAATGTAGCGCAATTTTTAAACCCATTTTTCAATATTTATTTTTAAATGTTGGAATAATTTGGAGGTTACACATGGCTGAGTTTTGGGATAGCGTTGTTATTTTCAAAATAAGTCATGATCATTGTCCTAATATCCTCTCATCTTTCTCTTGTTTGACTTGCAGGAGCACTTGACACAAACATTAATACTTCGGAAACCTCAATCATGAGCATCCTTTCAGCCATCGAGACAAGAAGTCCCGGAACTGTCTCGCAAGTTCCTCCTTTTAGACCACCGTCATGGACTGCAGGTGGAACACATTTTACCTTCTAAGAATGATTTTAGTCATCCCCAATCAAATATGAGAGCAACAAATGTTATGTTTGACCAAAAATGGAAAGTACTACTTTCCAACTGCTGATACTATGAATGTGTGCAATGCAGGTGCCAACTCCTCCAGCACAGAGCTATACCTGACTGGTGCTTTGCCTTCTACCGCCACATTTCCTTCTCTGGATGCTTTGTCAAGCTATCAACACACAAGTCCATATACTTCCAAGAGTTATTCCACCAACTCTTCCATGGCTCTCCAGAATCCAGCTCTCAGCACTTCTACCAATAGTCTACTGTCTCAACATGACGCCCTCCTGCAAGTCAAACCGAGCCAAACGGTGCTTCCAGCGGCCTTGGCTTTCAGCCTTTCTGGACCTGTTTTGGCCTCAACTCTGCCAGTCCAGTCCTCCACATATCGCTCGGCTCAGGAGTCAGCCCCCCACCTCCTACAACCACAGTTCAGCCTTTTGCCTTCAATCTTTCCTGCTACTAACAGTGCCTCACAATCCTGTGGGACCACTGTTTTCTCAGGCTCCGTCGAGAGAGCACTTCAGCGTGAATGTAGCGTGATCAAACACCACCAAAGGCCTTCTACAAGCCACATATCCTCAGAGCAAATACCCAATACTGAGGACTCCTTAGAAGGATACTATGGCTCCAGTAGTGAGGGCGGCATATCCTACCGACACGACCGATCCCGCGAGACCCCGGAATCTTGCAACCCTTCCACAAAAAAAGATTCATCTCACAGGGTCAATGGTGCCCTGCAACACAAAGCGGACTCAGTCACTCAAAGCTATTCATGCACCACACTGCAGACAAGTAAAGAGTATTCCTCCAAATTAGCTCCTCCAGCCCATGAACAGAACCGCAGGCTTCCTCAGAACCTAGCATCACAACCCCCGGAGAGTTTTTCCAACACTGGGCAAAAGCAGAACTCTGTAATTGGCAACCAACTATCCAGCCTTATGTCCAGCACTCTGTGCCAAACCTATATCACAACACATACCCAGTCACAGCCCTCTAATTCCTCATCAGGCAATAGTTCCTGCCTTTACAAAACACCTTCCTTGTCAAGTCTCTCCGAATCTGGGGCATCTGCGAGTCAGGCTCATGTGTACTCTTCGAGTCCAGGGCTGAACCAAGGACGATATGGTGTTCAGGGTTTGTGTCAGGGGACCCTCTCGGTTAGCTATCCCTCATCTCATTCTCAGACTGACCTTAATGTGACTTATACGTCAGAATCACAGGAGCAGGCTTCAGTGACTCAGGCCCAGCGCTATTCCATATTACAACCCTTGAATCCCTCTTATCAACCCACCTGTGGACAGAATGTGTCCACCTCTGCACAGCACTATGCCCTGATGCAAGGCTCTGTGGGGAATAAAACACTTCCCGTCACCATTTCTCAGCAGGCGACAGTGCAGACGAAGCAAATTTATGAGACCGTGTCTGCTGCATACCTGCCAACGACCGAAGCTTTGGGTAATAACATCAGGTCATCATTAAAGGACATGAAGCCAGCATATGGCAAACCGACATTTGAAGAACTTCCTATCCAGGAGTTACAGGCTCTCCAACAGGCACCCATAGAGGAATCTGTTGCAAACGGCACCACGGCAGCTCCCGACAATGTTATCTATGTTGGTTCAAAAACAGACAACCTGCAGAAAATGCGAAGCGTCATCAGAGACGCTTCGCATTATCATGACCATCTTACACAGCTGAACGCAGCACAAATAAGGGAACAAAGAATGAGCTCCCTCAGTCAACAGCACAGTCACCTCAGTTGTATCAATGGACAGGAAAATGACAATCCAAAAACAACCAACTCCAGTATTATATCTTCACACGTACTTAGCCCGGAACCACTTAAACAGCATCCTGTTCTCATCAAATCATCCGAGGCGCAACAAAACCAGCAGGACCACAGCAACTTCATCAGTGCCCCGAGTGCTCAGGTTCTCTTGGAGCCGAATCAGATGATTTTTCTTCAGCAGCCCCTTGTGTACAATGCCCAGATTTCCTCAAAAGTCGTATCAGTACAGGATCTTCAATCAGCCCAGGGCTTGGGCCCGCTTAATATCCAGTACCTTCAGATGGATCGGGAACTCCTGTGTCCCAATGTCACCGAAAGCCAAAGTCAGCAGGCTGCAGTCGTGTCTGAGCAGAGCTCAAGTTGCTCCAAATCTTCGAAAGACCACTACAGCCAGTCAGGTATTCACCAGTCAAATGATGCTAAGAACCACTTTGGTCTTAACTCTCTTTGCTTCTCGGATTCCATTTTGCTCGCAGACGAGAGAAATATTTTATCAAACGTCGACGATATCCTTGCAGCTACTGTGGCTGCTTGTGGCGTCACGCCGCAAGACTTTGTTAAAGGTACGTCCTCCGCAGAAGTTCAAATGGCAGCGATGGCGAGTCCTGTTGACTCTAAGAACCCCTTTCAAACAATTGGTGCAACGCAAATGTCACAGAGTTTCTCGATAGCTCAGCAGAAGATCCTCACAGAAACTAACTCTCACTCTGTGGCAATAGCACAAAATCATGCACAGATCTCCACAGACCACCAAGGACGGCCCGTTCACCACATCAACAATTCCGATCTCAACGGAAATGGGGATGGAGAGAGCTCCGAAAACGACTATCCTTCAGCAGGACAGTTTTATGAACCTTCAGATTTCCGCAGCAGTGTCAAAATGCATGCACAGTGTATTAAATCTGAGGACAACACCACAGAGTGCCAAAACATACAGGGCTTGCCCAAAAATGATATAGACTTGAAGGCCTTAACAAGGCCAGAGAGTTCTGGAGAGGGTAATGGACCACTTAAACCAGCCAAGCACACTGGGCAGGCAACTGGGCCTTACTCCAAGAGCGGCGACCCCAGCCCATCTGTCCTTCAAAGTGTCTATGACGGTTGTCCACAGGAAAGAATCAGACGGAAGATTATGGAAGTAGAAGCCAAGCAACCAGAGGTGAAAACTGGTTTCATCGGCTCTTTTTTGGACTTCATCAAATCCGGCCCCAAACAGCAGTACTCCCCAAGTGCTTCAAGAACCGTTAGCCGCCCCAAAAAGCCTGCTTCCAAACCACCACCATTCGTGTTGCCTCCCAAAATTCAGAGTGTGCCAGCTTCTCTAAGTTCCCAGCCAAGTCAGGTTGTGAGCTCCCAGCAGAAGCGTCTTGATGAAGAGCTGCAAAAGAACTTGGAGACATTGCCAACCTTTAGCTCTGATGAAGAAGAGCACACCGGAAGAAACCAGGCGCTGAGGAACAGCATCAGCTCGGTGCTCTCTGCTCTTGATGAGCCTTCAGATCGGAAAGCCAAGCCAGGTATAGGAACCCTAAGTATGTATTTGAATGAAGGCCATTTTAGTTCGAAAGACCTCTGTTTGACCATGGCCATACAAAAGTTATGGAAAAATATGAGCATTTGTGAATAAATATTTTAGGTGGGTTTCTTATGAGGTGTAATTCATTTTTATAATTGCATCATTGGTTGAATGCTTGTGTGGCGTTAGCATGTTCTTCTCATGTCTGTGTGGGTTTTCTCCTGTTTTTTTTTCACATTCCAAAAATATGCATGGTGGGTTCATTAAACACTCAAGATTGTCCCAGGGTGTGATTGTGAGTGTGAATGGTTGTTTGTATTTGTATGTGCTGCGATTGGATGGCAACCAGTTCAAAGATAGCCGGGATAGGCTCCGGCGTGATTGCCACCATTGTGAGGATAAGCGGATTACAATATGACGGATGGATGAATGGTGGACAGGATCAGATGTTCCTTCTGCCCTCAGGTTCTCCTAAAGACAGACTTTTTAAAACTTTTGACCAAATAAATCTCTTTTTTTAATCTTCCTGCAGATAACCACGACCCCAGTATGGTGCCAAAACCAGTCCCCGTTACCACAGTGCCACTCAACATCACAGACAGCCGCTTGCCTCTACTAACTTCTCAAATCCAAACCACAGACACGACAGTAACGACATCTGTTATCAAGCAGGACCCCACCACAACGCCACCCGGACAGCTTGCTGTTCAGTTAATAAGCGTGGCAATCGAGGGACTGACTGATGAGGAGCTGTCGGACAGTGGAGGGGAAGGAATGTATCGGGAAAGAGACGAGTTTGTTGTGAGGAATGAGGATATTGAGACCATGAAGGTATACAAATAATTTCAAATTAAGGAATGTTCCAGAAAGTACATTTGAATGCTACACAATTGAATGCCCCAATTCAAAGAAATACTGTATTTGACCTATCTCGGTCTTTGAATAAATTCTGTTTGTATTGTGTGATGTCACTAGGTGACAATGCGTGCAGGAAGTGAGCCTCCTGCCATCTGGAAAGTCCAGAAGGCTTTGCTGCAGAAATTTGTGCCTGAGTTAAGAGAAGGCAAGCGCGTCTTCTCTGCTACTAACAGTGTGAGTAAGCATACATTAGTTAAATGAGTGTCACATAAAATCACTATCTGTCATTCCTTTGAATGTGTATTTCTTGACCAATTCCAGATTAATGGCTAAAATGCAAAAAAATATTGTTTTTGAACCAGGCAAAAAATAAATAAAATTTGAAACATTCTCATATATAGGTAATATTGTGACTTTTTTTTAAGTAATTCACTGCCAGACGATGTGCAAAAATGTGTCCACTCCAGTGCCAGGGTTTTTGTCATTTTCACTCAAATTGCAGGACCCACAGAGTTTTGAATTTTAGGACTAAATCAACATTCAATGCAGCATTAGAAATCTTAGACTCTCTTTTTTCATCAGGAAAAAAATAGTTAATTCCCAAGTTATATGGGTCTGGAGTTGTCTGTGCTTGAAATAAGGGCGGTTGTCCAAAATACAACACAATACATACAAATTGACTTATATAGCGCTTTAACAACAGCTGAAGCTGTAACAAAGTGCTAACATGGACAAAAGGCAAATGCCCCCTCGTGGAAGGGAAAAAAAATATTGCCAGAGGTCTGACTAGCGCTTTATCGGCACCCCGCAAGAAAAAAAACAAAACCGGAACAAATTCAGGAATGGCGCTAAACATCACACTTTTCAATTCCCAAATAAATTCGGAAATGGCTAAAATGCAAAAAATGTATATTTTTTGAACCAGGCAAAAAATAAAAGTTAAAAACATATGAATATATATGTAATGTTTTGACTTTTTTAATCATCACTTTTCTATTTGTGTATTGCACTGTGTGTCATTTGGGTATGATTTTGCTCAAGACCTGTCGTTGAATGTCATTCAAAATGTTCTGTTTTCTTTGTACAGTATCTTGGATACTTTGGTGATGCTAAAACAATGTATCAAAGGGTCTATGTGAAGTTTCTGGACACTGTGAACAAAAGGGAATATTTTCGAGTGTGCAGTCGGAAGCCACGCTGCAAGCCTATGAACTCACTAAGGTTTGTTAACACTGCCGACTTTGGAGTGTTGTGATGTCGCGATGTGTAATGTCATCTTTTTTTTTTCTGCTGCGCAGGGGTATTCCAGTGAAGACTTTGCTGGGCTTGACGGCCAGCACCGTCCCGTCATCTCCAAGCCAAAAACCTCGCCTCAAATTACTCAAGCCAAGGGCAGAGCCCCCACCTAAGAAGAGGAGAAAATGGAAGGAAGCCCTGTCCCCTGCTGCCTCTGGGTCATCTGACGAAGAAGATGGTAAAGATTCATTTGCATTTTTCTCAGATTGTCAGGTGGGATCAGGATAAGACTGAGGTCCAAATTTGTTTCTTGCTTCCTTGTCTTGCTCTCGTAGAGTTAAACCCCCCTGTGCCTTTTGCCGCACGACTTCTCAAGACGCGAAATATGAAGCAGACTTTCAAGAGCTTTGTGGAGCTGCTCATCAGCGTTGCCCTCAACGAAGATTTGATGACAGAACTAGAGCGAGCCAGTGGTAAATGACCAAAAAGACTCTTTTCAACTCAGCATATGACAGAGATTGTTTCCCTTTCGGTGGTCTAATATTGCCTGTCCCGTCACGGCCACAGATGAGCTGCTGTTGCCACATATGAAAAGGATAGAGGCCGTAATCGGTGACAACAGGAAACGCTTGCTTCACAAACTGCACATTGAGCAAGTCCTCAAGGTGCGTTGGTTCAATTCTTGCCGCCTGGTGATACAGAGAAGCAGCACCTCCTCGCTAGCAGGCAGTATTCAGCAATGCACAAAGGAAACTCCAAAATTAAGTTGCCTGGAAATTGTTAAAAATCTGTGATTATAGTGGCGGCACGAACAACTAATGGCAATATAGGAGAATATGGTAATATGATTAAATCGTTTGTCTTTAGACAGCACTGGATAGCTTCCCAGAAATTTCGATGGTCACGGAGCTGAAAAACGATGGGGAAATTCCCTCCTTCAAAGTGCGCCTTGGTGGGATGGCCTACAACAAAAAGACCATGAAGCCTGACAAGATGCCTAATGACATTCTGCAAGTAGGTGACTTATATATATATATATATATATATATATATATATATATATATATATATATATATATATATATATATATATATATATATATTTTTTTTTTTTAAATTGAGAATAAAGAGTGTGCAGTCTTGTTTTTCCCTAAAGTAGCATTTAATACATTAAAATATGAAATCAGTCAAATCTGGTTCAAGTCTGGTCGAATTGTGCTTTTACCGGCAGCCAAAGACAGCCGGGCGGCATCTTTTTGACAAACATTGAATTTTTACAGATGACTGACAAAGACGTCTTCCATTGCTTGAGAATCAAAACAATGGCTTCAGATTCAGAGAATATGCTTTCTTGTTACACCGCCAGTTATGAATATGATTCAAATAGTTCTAAAGAGGAAATCACATGTTTGCAATCGATTAAAGAATTTATTCCATGCCATTTTGAGGCAACATTGGGGAGAAACGATCACCAGAAAAGAGGCACAAAATGGCGACCTCCTGTGGCCACCTCCGTTTCCACAGGCTGATAAATTCCTTATATGGAGCTTGGACGCCCTCTTCTGGCGGCTTCTGGGTGCAACACAAGGTTTTCAGACCAAACAATACAACAAAATACATTGACGTGATGGAAGGACTGCTACAATGTTTCTTTTTTTCGGTCACGGGGCGTTCCTTTAGTGACGTCACGTACGGACTCGTCACCAAATCAAAAACAACACTTCCTGAATATTCAGCGCGAGTCTTAAAACGTAAAATATAGCTATATGCGGTGGAATCTTTGTAAAATACGCTCAGTAGAAGTCATTTGAAGCCATTTTATAAATCATGGATACAACTTGTCCGGATACGTCGGTTGTCCTTTAAGTAACATGGGTTTTGGGTACCGGTCCGAGCTCTAATTTTCGACAATAGGAGACAGGAGAATAGGACTCACTGTGCCCGCCTATGTCCTTTTGGCACTCTTGATTATGGCTGCGCACTGAAGACCTGTCCAGCAGATGGTGCAATCCGCACATCATTTATCATGTCTTTTTTTGTTTTTTTGTTTGTGTAGGAGTACATAGTGGAGCAACGGAAAACACAGTGGGTCTCGCTGTATCACACTCTTCAACACTACAAGTATCACACATACCTCATGTGTAAACAGGAGGTGAGACGCTTGCTACTGCAGGTGATTATTACTTTATTGCGGCCCTTCATTATCATCATGGTATCTGTACTCTAGATCGCCACCCAGCTGCTGCAGGCGGATGAGGTGGGGCAGCAGGAAACCATACAGAAGTGCCTGAGGAATGGAGCTTGGCTGGGGAGGCTCTTTGATCGTTTTGTGGAGCTGATAAATCAAGTGCAGCAGGCCTGCCGATGAATAACCTCAGATTCCTAAAAACACTCCGAAACTTCATGTCTTGCCCTGAAACTACAAAAGGATTCTAGCAATCTCGTGCCAATGAGGCACAGACATATGTTATGCTATGGAACCGAGGTCTCAATATGAAGATTAATAGAAACTAGTCTTCACTGTCTTTGTGTTGACAAAAAGCACCAAGAGACGACGACAAGGGCTTTTGTTTGGAGAACTTTCTCCTCAATAAGCTCTTCTCAGTCTGCGTTTGTTATCACAGACCCTTTTTTATTGGTCGAAATGATAGATTCATAGTTTCTATTTTTTTAGCCAGATTGTTATTGATGCTAGGTCGCACTAGATGGCTCAGATCTAACAAGCCTTTATCATTTGTTTTGATTTGTAGGTTCAAACACAGACAAGCTTATTGATTGTGATACAAAATATATATATTTAACCTTAGTTATATATTGTTGTTTAAAACATCCCCTTTTTAAGTGTGCCAACTCACATGGTTATTCATGATATATAGTGTACATTTTGTATAAAAAATAATAAAGCAGGTGGAAGTATTGCTCACAAAATACTGTATTATTCAGTTCAATATTTTGCTTATAAGAGTCATTTTTCTGAGGGTAAAGTACAGCTGTCTTTATACTCATTTGCATAGATTTTAATGATGAATAGATTTCTATTTTTCACAGAAGTAAATATTATTCTCTACGTTTTTCATTGTTTACCGATAACGGGCAATTTTTAAGGTCACTTTCATGCTATCAAATATTCTTGGACAGAATCAGAATCATCATTATTGCCAAGTATGTAGAACACACAAGGAATTTGTTTCCGGTCGAACACGCTTCCCAAAATGCTGATTGTTAATAAAATGTCACATGTATGACTTTGATTTTTATTTTTTGTGTTGCAAATATTTGCCATCTGATGGACTGGGATTGGGGTTATAATTTACAGATACAGAAAGGCGAAGATACCCAGAATTTACATGCCCAAATTTGTTTCATCATTCACTGTAACAAAAGTACAGATGCCTGTTTGAGCAAGAACTTGCGCAACAGTGACAAAAATCTACCAACAAAAATTATTTTACAAGGGGTAGCCATGTGGCGAAACAATAGTTGTGCATACAGGAATGCAAAGGTACCTGTGATCTAGTACAGTAATTAGAAGAATAGTAAGATGACTGCCACCAGGCTGTATTAGTACAATATATGCATTGTGTTTTACCATAATACTTATTTATAAATTCCTACATACTTGTGGCTCCGGGGGCGTGGGGAAATCAGCTACACATGGAGAGTCAATGGGCAGGTCACCGCCGAGAGACACTTGGATATCCTAAACTCTTTATTTCAGGCCCATTTCCTCTCTATATTGTTATGAGAAAGCTAAGGTGGCCAGCATTTTAAATTTTATTTGTTTTTGACACTCATGCCATATGTTAGTTCGATAAAAAAGTTGTGCAATAAGCACACGGGCGATCAAAGTTTTTCCCTCCTAGTGAAAATATGTGGGTGTAAGTTGCTAACTAACTTTTTAGTGGATGAAAAGTTAAGTTTGGTTTGGTTGCACTGCATGGTGTGCTATGGGCTTCAGAAAATGACCAATTGTGGACGAAATGTCTACTCCAAGGGTGTCACACTCATTTTTTGCCACGGGCCTGATTGTCGTTACAGTTTACTCTCGGGGGCAGTTATGAATTTGGGGAAGCCATTAGAATGTTTAATGCCTTCCACATATTACATATAGTGCACACAACAAATTAACTGCAGTAGTTTCCAAATTTTAAGTTAAAAATGACTGTTATTGTGGTTAAATAGGACAATTTGAAATGTTTGTTCAGACTTTAGCCAGCATCATGGAATTTCACAAGTTTGATTTGCTTTCACGGGCCGAATAAAATCATGTGGCGAGCCAGATTTGGCACAGGGCCTTGACTTTTACACATGTGGTCTACTCCAGTGGTCCCCAACCTTTTTTTGCGCCACGGACCGGTTTAATGTCAGACAATATTTTTACGGACCGGCGGATAAATACAACAAAATAAAATGATACGACAGATATGGAAACTGGTTTTTTTTCTTTCTTTTAAATATATTATAATGAACGTGAATCCATTGTGTATTTTTATACAACTTTATTCGCAGATTCCTGGTAACATTGCGCCAACAACAACATATGTAACATTGTCTCTGCCCGTTAACGCTCTATGGTCACCATGGTAATGTTTACATCGATAATATACATTTTGGTAGCTTACAGTGGGCTAATTTTAGCAGTTTGTATCACGTGACCTAGACAAGCCTTTTGACATGTGTCAAGAGTAAGTCATAGACGGATGTAATTTGGTATTTTTTCATTTTTCAAAATAAAACATAGTTCGGACTCAGATAATAAATAACACGGAAATTATGTACATTATTTATTCTTTCTGCGCGGCCCGGTACCAAATGACCCACGGGCCGGTCCCGGTCCGCGGCCCGGGGCTTGGGGACCTCTGGTCTACTCCATCCAAGCATGCATGTACCGTATGAACTTTCAACACCGCTTATCCTGAATAGGGTAAAAATGGATTTACTGCAACATGTTGAGAAACATCGATGAACCAATGCCGCCAAACAAGATGCTCTGCGTCAGTGTTCTAATGATCAAACTATGCGCTGTTGAATAAAACATGAACATCACAGGGCAGCCATAACGCAAAACGGCTATCAGCTCTTTGAGAAACAAACATACATCTGTTTTTGATGTGAGGAGAGCCTCTGTCCTCCAGCGAGAGGGGGGCAGTGGCCAACCAGCCCGCCATTCCTCTACTGGTCCAACTGGTTGAGACAGATGCTGGACTACTGCTATCTACACAAATTGTAATGAGCTTCTTTGTTCCCAAAGTAAGAGAGCCAAGGGGTTGGGGTCCCTTTTCAGACGATGTGAAAAGGACCGTCTGGGAAAAGACGTCATCTGTTATGTTTCAGTGACATGTTCATTACGTTGTAAAGGTCAGATTCAGGAGTTCTAAAATGGGTTTCGGTTGTAAAACTCACTTCCTGATCCAAAGTATGCAACTTCGTTCTGCATACTTTATCTGCCACGTTACTCATTTTCCATTCTGCAGTATCTTTTCATTCTTTTTGTGTCATCATTTAATAATAATAATAATAACAATAATAATAATACATTTCATTTATAAGCGCCTTTCAAAACTCTCAAGGTCACATAGATTTATTTAGATAAGATTTTCTGTGGGTGAGCAGGGCAGCTACACGCGCCAGCGTTCACTCAACCCGGACGTAACTCAAATAGATAGCTAGCTAAAAGATACAGTAATAATAACACATTTCATTTTTAAGCACCTTTCAAAACTCTCAAGGTCACTTTACAGTCACAGGATACAGTTGCTAATAGATTTATGTCCATGAGCCACAGCCATCCATCCATTTTCCGTACCCCTTATTCCTCATTAGGGTCGCGGGGGGTGCTGGAGCCTATCTCAGCTGTCTTCAGGCACGAGGCGGGGGACACCCTGAATTGGTTGCCAGCCAATCGCAGGGCACACAAAGACAGTCACTCTCACACTCACACCTAGGGACAATTTGGAGTGGTCAATGTGCCTGCCATGAATATTTTTTGGAGTGTGGGAGGAAACCGGAGGACCCGTAGAAGACACACGCGGGCCCGGGGAGAACATGCAAACTCCACACAGGGAGGCCGGACCGGGACGCGAACCGGCGACCTCCGCACTGTGAAGCCCGTATGCTAAACAGTCGACTACCGGGCCACCCGTCCCATGAGCCACAATATGTCACAATAAATGATTATGTTATATGACAAAATACCGTACAGGTGCACCAATGAAACAAAAACAACAATATGTATATACCTTAGCCATTGGCCAATCAAAAACACAGATATTATTGTGAAATAGCTTCATTTTTTCCAGAATACAGTGATACCTCTGCTTACGAACACGCTAGCTCACAAACTTTTCGCCTCACAAATATTAAATTCGCGAGCATATAATCTTGGCTAACGAACTAGTTTTCAGCGGATGAACCAAATCACACATGCTGGCTGGTGGACTAGTTTTCCACACTTTCTTTGAGTGCAGACGTGGTTTGTTATCGAGTCGCATACTTTTGCTATTATGGGGCCGAAAAAGACCCCACCACAGGCTAGCCGAAGAGGACACAAAAGAAAATTACGGTCGAGCAGAACAAGTAGATCATCGAAGAACACGAATTTGGTGTGCGTTTGTGTGGTTTAGCGTCCCAGTAACAGTATGCTAAGTCGACCATTGCTACGTGTGGGTGGGGTGTTTCTGTGTTGTCTACGCAACGGTCTCAGGCAATAGAAGAGGTTGAAAAACTTCTGTTGATTTGGATTAATGAAAAGCAGCTAGCAGGGGACAGTGTGAGTGAGGATATTATCGCCGAGAAAGCACGGCAACTTCACTCGGATATCATCAAGAGGCAACTACATCAACGACCATCACAAAGGTAAATAAAATGACTTTATACAGTTTATACAGTTTATTTCTTTAAATTAAAATTATATTCTTTAATTACAATATATTTATATATTGTTAGGGTTTTTGTTGGAGTTATCACCGCTCTATTTGAAGACAAGATACTCTCTTTCAACTCTTTGACAACTTTGTTCTTATTTAACAATGTACAATACATCTTTATTTATAATAATAATAATAATAATAATAATAATAATAATAATAATAATAATAATACATTTCATTTATAAGTGCCTTTCAAAAATCTCAAGGACACTTGACAGTCACAGGATATGAATAATGTTTTGGCTTTGACAAAATCCCTTTGTTAAATATTTTTCAAAATTACAGCATTGTTATCACAACATTTTTTGACCATGAAAATTAGCGACTTTTTATGGCATTTACAAGAATATTTTAGGAAGTTTAATTCAGCCGAATTGCATTACAATAGGAAGGCGAAAAATGTGCTGCCCTTCTCTAAAATAATAATAATAATAATAATAATAATAATAATAATAATAATAATAATAATAATAATAATAATAATCCATTTTATTTCAAGCCCCTTTCAAAGCTCCTAAGGGCACTTTTCAGTCACAGACAAGCATAGATACAATTATAAATAAAATGCAATTATAAATAGAATACAATAAATAAAATACAATTATAAATTAAAAAATACCTTACTGTTCGTACAACTTGGATTTATTATCATTCATTCTCCCGTGGCTGGCTGAGACAAATCACATACCTCTACTGAGGCTTGTGGTTGTGAGTCTTGCATGAGAGAGTTTACTTGTACAGTATGTATCTTATAAGTAGAAAATTGTAGCTGAGGGAGGGGACTGTGCCGGGTTGATTTGCATTTAAAGGATAAAGACAAGAGCCAAGGCTTCTGTTTGCAGGCAATGAAACAAGAAGCCATTAGCGTTTACGCATTCTTCATATTAACCAGTCTGTCTTTTTAAAACGATTTTCCACTTGGCTTTTTTTTGCAGGCTTACAAAATATACAGGTATGTGGGAGTTGTTGGGGAAAGCTGTCAAACCTGTTTTACTTAAAGTCGCTTCTCGCTCTCAAAGGCAAAGTTAAGGTGTGAATGTGACATGTGGACAGAGAAAAGTACCTTATCAAACCGGTGACGGGAAACAAGGTGAGTGCTGTGCCTTTGTGGAAATTTACATATCTTGAGCTTGATACAGTATATGTAGTTTGCATGTTTGTCATATAGGAGCATTTAGGGGCTAAAAGAAGGAAAATTACCACACACACGAAGTGTCCTGCGTGCTTGTTTGAATTCAACCTTTGTGGATGGTATTATTGTGACTTGGATTACAGGCAAACAGCACGGGACAACCCCTCCACCCAACCATTTTAAGCAAACCATGTTTTTTGATGCACAGTCAACAGAGTGAACAAACAACTCTTAACCCTATTCGGTTGTGTCCACACCATACACATTCCCACTCAGTAAAACATTGAGTTCACAGTATCATGTGGCCACATTTTGTTGTTTTCGCTGTCAGATTACTTATAACACAGGACAAATGTCATGTGAGTGATATTGGTATGGGATGGAGAAGAGTCAATGGACTCCCCATGTTTATTTCTGAGTTTTCCATGTGGTTGGTCCCAGATCACATTGTCAAGGTGTTTGTGGCATCCATTTCTTGAGTGGTTTTGAAACAATTGACCAAATAAACGGCTGCCGTTTTAGCTCATGTACCACGATCACGGCTAATGTTAAATATTGTGTTCAAAAACAAATGGCTAACCTAACTAATGATTATTTGACATATCACTCAAGGGTGCTCATATGGTGCTTACCGTTACCGGCTTTTGAGTCACTGCTTTACATTCCCTAACAATAAAGAACACAAAAGACATGGGTTAAAAATGCCTTTTGCCATATAATTTGTCAGTATATCTATATCTATATCTATATATATATATATATATATATATATATATATATATATATATATATATATATATATATATATATATATATATATATATATATATATATATATATATATATATATATATAAAAATATATATATATATATATATATATGTGCCGTTAATAGTCTCAAAAAAATCTCAATGTTAATTAACTGTGTCAAAGATGCATTTGGGATTTTTTTAAGAAAGGGTGTTCGTATTAAGATTTTTGTTTGTCGTTTATATGTAACTACTCTGAAATTTAGAAGGTGGTACATAAAAAGGCCAACAAACCTTTTATCACAATTTCCTAATTTATGGGGGCGGGGCTTCGATGAAGGAGTTCCTGGCGTTGCGTTGCGTCACGACCCAGGTTGCTGATTGGCTCATGAATGTATAATAAGTGGGAGGAACCATTTTGGGAGTATCGGTCGGCATGCGAGACTTTGCGACACTTTTGTTAAAGCAAGGAAGAGGAGGAGTGTCGGGGGTGAATGGCTTCTGTCACTGGTGTCCACTGCAGGTGAAAACTCGGCATTAGGACAAAATATTACATTCTCTCTCTCTCTCTCTCTCTCTCTCTCTCTCTCTCTCTCTCTCTCTCTCTCTCTCTCTCTCTCTCTCTCTCTCTCTCTCTCTCTCTCTCTCTCTCTCTCTCTCTCTCTCTCTCTCTCTCTCTCTCTCTCTCTCTCTCCCTCTCTCTCTGCCTCTCTCTGTCTCACTCTGTGTGCGCCTAATTTAAAATGTCATTTTTCGTACCCAAGTTCATTGCTTCTGTAGCTACTTTACACGGATCGTGTAAATGCATATTATTATATGTATTGTTTGCTCATTATTAAAAATGCACACATTGTACACATCAGTGGAGCATCTTGGCATGTTTTTACCAACTATTGTTAATTATTTAACCTTATACAGCTTCACCTGCTTTGTTGCACGCAGTGCTTGATGGATAGTAAGAGTTTTATGTCGGAAAGATATGAGACTTTAAGTTGAGCTTCTTTGATGGGGGGCGTTATTGGCTTCTTGGCATGTGACATACTCGACATTTGGAGGCTTTCAAGAAATGAGCTGTTTTTTTGTTGTGTTTTATCAGCAAACGTATTAATACGAAATAATGAATAGTATGAAATGAATAGTATTCATGTAATTAATAGTATTGTTGTTGTTGTTCTTATTTTTGTGATGATTTTTGTGATTATTATTATTATACAGTAAAGCGCATATTGATTGGATTAGATTAGCCTTTATTCTTGTTGCAGTGGAGGAAAGTGGAGGAACATTTCAAATGATAAAAGTAAGAGGAAAGGAAAGGAAGAAGTAGAAAAACAAAATACAGGACCTGTGTTAAAGGCAGCCTCTCTCGTGGCACCATCTTGAAGTCAAAACAAAAAAAAAAAAAAACTAAATAACAAATAATTATCCTATGACTGTAAAGTGTACATAAGGGTTTTGAAAGGATTATTATTATTATTATTATTATTATTATTATTATTATTATTATTATTATTATTATTATTATTATTATTATTATTATTATTATTATGTGACATACAACACAAAAGACACAGTCATTCAATTTTAAGCATTTTCTGCACCCTCTTTGTTGTATGAAGCAGTTCTAGATGTATGAGGAGATGATCAAAGTGTATTTTTCACCATGTATGTAGGTAATACAACAATACGTGTATGCATGGATTTTTTATCCTCAGCAAAGCATGTAAAATGTTACTTCGGGTCATTCCAGTTAGGACCAGTGTCTGAAAAAAACCATTAAACTTATCTTAAGTAATAAGACACAATGAACGTCATCATCGTTAGGTATTGTAATGCAATAACTTAAATTGATCTGTGCTTCTTTTGTGTGACTCATTATTAGGATGGTATATTTAAGGTAACAAACAAAAACACACCTAAGAGGTGACACAAGGTAAAAAAAAGTGTTGACACAACAGCTCCTGATGCAAGGATTCAAATGTCAGAGGACCAATGGCAGCGAGTCCTCGGCAGCTTAATCTCACTTGTTCTTGCATGCTAAAGGAATGAAGATTATCTGCACACCAACTGTTAATGGCCTGATGCCATGTGATCACTGTGCGGCATGCTTGAGGTTCTGCGAGACTATTTACTGCAGGTATGATGATGATGATGATGATGATGATGATGATAAGACTGGTGCTGTGATATTCACCAGGGGCGAAAAGCCTCTTGTGTTGATGACATTTGTCTCCCTCTGCAATTATTTACCGCCACTGCTGTGGGCAAACACTGCAGCACTCTTGCTCTTTACTTGGCATCACAATAACAATCATCTCGACTGGTTGGGTCTGGGTCCTTATATGAAGTCTTTTTGGGTGTCGATCACTTTGAGTGAACTTGTGTGGCCCTGTCAGAAGCGATATTGGCCTATAACATTCATGATATGACAAAGTTTTAGTGATTGTTCCATATTGTGCAAGTTTATACTGTAAAAATGCATTCACGATGAGGACTTTGAACTCTAACACCACTAGAGACATTGATATTAATGCTTCAATGAGTATATAAATTTTAATATTAATACAATATCTACTTAGCAGTTGACACTTGCATTTGTTGATTAGTTGAATACCCGAAACTGACTGTTTTCTTGCGAAAATATATCTTGATGACTGACAGCAAAATATGTTAAAACGTGTTACAACAGTAACAGCACAGTGCAGTAATGTGTCTTGTGTTGAGCACAACCGGGTTCCTTGGATTGTTTTGACCCACACATCACCCCCGTCTATCCACCATTCCTTTTCCTACACACTTTTTTTCATTCTTTTTTTGTCTCAAGAGTTAATGAAAATTGATCAGATCCGGATTTATTCATTCATTAGTAATCCACGGAATCATGTGGATTATCCAGATGGCCCTAATTTCTAATTGAAAAGATTTTCATCTGAAAATGCCACTAAGCCTTTTTTTGTCGTTTGCATTTGCTGTTACTGTACATACAACTTCTTTCTACTGTGTGCAGGGATGTTTGTTCATATGGTATGGTATGGTATGGTATGGTAGGGTATTGGCTACTAGTTTTACTTCCAGAATGGACAAAAAAATCACCCAAATGTTGCAGGATAAATGTCATTTACCAGGTGTCCAGTAAACCGTTGCTCAGGGGCGCAATTTATTGCATGTTGTTAATTGTATGTACCTCGTGTATTCCAAGTCCCTATTTGAATGGAAAGATTTAATATATGATTGTCTGATTATGATTATTTTCTGTGTTGTGTTCAGTGCTTTACTACTGCTGTTGTGAAATTGCGATATCAATAAAGTTCAGAGAGCTGTGAATCCAAGTGAGATTGGAACAGCAAAATGCTGCATGATTATTATTCTTGGTAGAAGATAAAGAATGTATGCAAGGGAGAATTCTTTTATTGTTTGTGTGGCTTTGACGTTTGTTTTTAAATATCAGTTGCTTGGCTGCTATTGGTCAATCCCGTCTACGGTGTTTTGCATTGTTAGCTAACATTAAGCTAAATGGACTATATTAATGCAAAAATATGTGGTTGTTGAAGATACACAGTGTACAGTTGTCTTTGTTTTATTTTTAGTTCAATAGTTAAATATAACTACAACAGAATTGTTCTCCTTCTGTTAAACTGCTGCTTGACATGACGTGGTTCAATTGCCACCGCGCAGCACTCCTATCTTAAATATTTGCTTTTAAGACAGGCAAAAAAAAATGCCAATCTGTTATGATTTAAATAAAACATTAAGAATAATTATCAGCTGTTAGCTAATTCATACCAGCAAAAGGATGCCGCCACTGTAAATTTGTCTAAGGTTTCACATTAACTTTAGCAGGTCTGCCTGCATGCAGCTGCTCTCCAAACTGCTTTCTTGTTGTTGTCTCAGATGGGTTGCAATCATGTCAGGTGTATATATAGTGATATATATCCCCAGGCTGCGACCACCCCCCGTCCCATAACATTTGCTCAACTGGGTAAAATGCTCCCCTGTGGTGACCTGAAAGCTATTCTGACATCTCATGTGGAGACACTCTGCTTTCTTGCAATGACCGACACAAGTGCTTAAGACAATTGACTTCAAAGCATAATTAAGAGGCTTGTTGGACAACCTTACCCAATTATTACTTTGTTAAATAATTGTTAATCACAAATGATTTAGATTTTGAAGAATACATAATGAGGCACGGTGATCAAGTGGGTAGAGCGTTAACCTCACAGTCCAGAGGTCGTGGGTCCAATCCCAGCTCCAGTCTTCCTTTGTGGAATTTGCATATTCTCCCCTGTGTGGGTTTTCTCTGGGTGCTGTGGTTTCCTTCCAGATTACAAAAACAAGTTATTTAAACTGAACGGTCCAAATTGTCTCTACCTGTGAGAATGGATGGTTGATTGTCTTTGTGAGCCCTGCGAAATGCTGGCAACCGGTTCATGGTGTCCTCTACCTACCAGCCAAACATGGCTGGGATAGGCTCCAGCACCCCCAACAACATTTATGATGTGTATTTATCCACATTAAAAAAATAATACATTCCTTCCTAAATATTTTATGCTGTGCAAAATTGATTCAATTCATCATGTTATCCCTTATTGCCCTGACTCAATAGAGATTGTGAAACACTATCCTACAGGGAGGAGCTCACCACATGATAGCCTGTTGATCATTTCTTATGGACAGCGACTTTTTATATGCCAGGAACACAAAAATGGCTTCTTGATTGCCATCGCTGCAATGTCACTCAAATCAGTGACAGTAATCATTTGCTGTTCCATACCAAACAGTGGTGAGCTCAACATGCCCTGTTTGTAGTGCAGTGTGGTGCATGTGTTCGCTGCAAGGAAGACCACCCACATTTTGGAATACAATATTAGGACATTTCTTGGAATGGAGCCTTAACAGTGTGTACATTGTTTTTCCATCCTTGGAGAACCACTTTGTTTTTTTCGATGACAATGAATCCTCTGAGCTCAACATAATCCATTCCAGGAGGCTGTTCTTATTCACAATACATGTTAGTTGTTTATTTGAATGAAGTATAGAATGCTTATTTCTTTCTGCTGGTTGATCTTTCATTCAATTTGAAATTCTGTAATTATTGTGTTTTTCAATGCAGCATTATTTTACATGTGCAGTATCTGACCTGACAAAATAGCCTCTAAAACTGTACCTTTCATGCCATAGTTTTTTTTGCACGACATTGAATGTGAATCTATTATTTGAACTGAGTGGTTCTGACATTGAAACTGTGCAAAATCTATTACTGATTAACTCAAATATTAGAAGTACTTTTTAGGAATAACATTTCAGCCTTGATTTGATTAATTCTAGTATTATTGCAGTATTTTGAATGTTTTTTTGCAAGTGGACGTGCTACTAAATTAAAAAAAAACAACGACAACCCAACCCAACCCAACGCAACCCAATGAAATGTATAGATGTCCTAATTTTGTTACTTTTTATTTTAAATAAAAAAAAAATAAATAAAAGTAGATACAGAAATATTTGGAGAAAAAAAAACGTACAGTGCAGTCATTTTTTATTTATTGCATGCCTCACAAAAAAACATTAAAAACATTGTCAGTGATTCTGATGAATGAAATGAAAACTGAAAATTTGGAGATACACACTTCCCATTGGCCAGAGCAATACCAGAGATGCAGGGATACACTAAGAGTTTAACACACCTGTGATCCATCCCTCAGAGCAAGGCATGGCTGGGAAGCCATTCCGGGCCACCCAAATCTGGAGCAGCATCATCTCCAACCTCCACAGTCACGTGGAGGTCAAGCGCCGGCGTCACAATCTCAAGTCATATGAGGACTGCTTTCTCGGCTCCGAGGCTGTGGATGCTGTGTTGGCGCACATTACCCTGAATCGTCTCTTTGGTGACGATGCAGTTCCTCGCCAGAAAGCCGTCCGACTTTGTCAAACCCTGATGGACTCGAAGGTCTTTGAGCCGGTGGGCGTCAAGGTGTTTGGCAAGGAGAAGAAGCGGGACACTTTTGAAGACAGTAGCTGTAGTTTCTACAGGTTCCCGAGCTCGCAGATGGGGTTGTCACCTCTGAACAATACCAAGTCTAACTCCACGGTAATCATAGAGAGCGGCTATGACTCTCCGGGAATAAAAAGAAACAAGAACGGCTATAATCCACTTTGTGAAAGGTATTGAAATATTATACAAATGTTTACTTTCAATATCATATGCTGTTGACAGATTTTATGCTCATTTAACATAAAACTATGGTGCCATCTTGTGGTGTGTTGGCATCAGCCACTATGTGAAGTGAGGTGGGGGGGGGGGGGTCCATTTTGACGAGCCATAGCCCTGTCTAATATAAAAACATATTTTATTTGAACAAGCTACTTTCTTCTGGGTTTTTATTTGACTTAACTTCATGTTCTAGTTGCTAATCATTACACCAATTAGCTGGCAGAATGTTAAAATATTACAGCCCAGTATGATGCATTTAAAACACTATTACGGTAGTCTCAATACACAAAATATTTTAGATCAGCTACCTATAAATGTTGTATTTGATGAAATGATATGATTTAATGATGCTTTAAGTTCTAAGGAACAAAAAAGAATCAGAAAGCCTTTTATAGTCCCACTTTGTGGAAATTTGCAATCTACAGTAGCAAAATTGAAAGGGGGATGGTGAAAAGATAAAAACAATGTATTCTATTCATAATAGAAATGTCAGAAGACTGAAATATATAACTGCACAAAAATGTTTCATGAAAAGAACTGTACATAGTGCAAAGTATCAAAACACAGTATAAAGTATATATGATATATGTAACTGTATTTACTCTACGTAATAATAGTAACTAATATTGCTTCTCTTCCCACCTTTAAATCCCTTCTCAAAACCCACCTATTTAAAATCGCATTCTTTGTATAGATTTATCTCCTCTTTTTATTTATGTATAAATTCATCTGCAGGTTTATTTATGTGCTGGCTTGTGATTGTAAAGTGTCCTTGAGAGTTTGAAAGTCACTTATTATTATTATTATTATTATTATTATTATTATTATTATTATTATTATTAGGTGTTGATCAGAAATGGTTTGGAGAAGGTAATTCATTTGTCAGATTGTCTTAAAATACCAACAATCCAAACATTGCGGTGGAAATCATCCTCCTTGATTAATTGCCATGACGTACCCCTTCCAGACAAGAGATGCCGACCTACTCCACTCACTCACCCGTAAGACGAGGCAGATCAATGGAGGAAGTGCTGAGAAATCTCCACCTAAACTCGACCATCACACCTCAGATGATCAACTTGGGTCTCTCACGGGAGTGTAAGTACCTGTCAAAGTGACAAATGACGCCAAAGTTTACAAAGTCTTCAGCCACCGTTCCTACCACTCTCCACCGCAGTGGTCACAGAAGTGTGGCACCAGCAGGCCGTGTGCAGACTCCTGCAGTTGATTGAGCTCCCGCTGCTGGAGAACTTACTAGGGTGCCAGTGCGACTCGCGGTCTTCACTGCACGTGGTCGACAGTGACTCAGACTTGCTGTTGACAGCGGGCTACTTGGACAGAGAAGTGCTCAAGGCCTTCAGTGAGGCACAGTAAGTGGCAGGAAAAACTCGGAATTATTTTATTTTTCACATGACCCTCAATATTTGCTAACAGGCCCTAAAAATATCTTAACCCATTTCCTCTCATGGCTATCTACTTGTTCAGCCACATTGCTTGGTATCTGGTAGGCCCAACAACATGAGGTTCTCATTGGCAAATTGTCATTTCATACAATTGGATTGGATTAGCCTTCAGTAGTCTTGCAGTGGATACATAGTACATTTTACAGCAGCAAAGTTATGAAAGGAAGAGGAAAGGAAAGTAAGAAGTAGAAAAACAAAATACAGGAGCGACTTGAAAGGCAGTCACTCTCGCGGCGCCATTTTGAAGTCAAAAGAACAAAAGAACTAAATAAATAATATGACAACACAAAGACAGACAGTCATTCAATCCTCTGCACTCCCTTTGTTGCATGAAGCAGTTCTAGATGAAACAGGAGAGGATAAAAGTGTCCTTTTCACCAGTGGATCAAAGACGTAAGGTGGAATGTGCACTTCTGCTACAAGCTAAGTGTTGAAAGGAAACACAAAGCTGTAGCATCCATTGACAAAATGGGATTGTCTCACATCACCTGTCCCATGTAAATCCGCTTCAATTCCAAGCCGCGACAGTTCCACATACACATCAGCGCTTATGCTCCTTTCTTCTCATCGCGGACTCCTTAAGCAGTGCCTTCATCCAGCCGCAGACTGTCCAACAGTGCCGACCTTTCCGCTGATCAAAGCAGGGTTGTGAAAATGCTGCCCATTACAGGCACAAAAAAGCACAATCGTCCCAGAGCTGTCTAGCTATGACAGTCAAATAGCACCAATATTCTTCCCAATCAAAACCAGTGCTAGCATATTCGTGCTGCGGAAAAGGCGTAATCGCTCAGCACAGTCCCCTCCTTGATGGATGTGGCCAAAAATGCTAAAAAACAATCCGTATCTGTTCCACACGACGCACAACAACACAAAGTGACAAAGGAAAACACAAAAACAACACAATAAATAAATAAATAAATAAAAATGATGGGGATTGATGTTTATTCTAGTACTTAACTCATTAATTGCCAGACGATGTGATGTAAAAATGTGTTAACTCCAGTGCCAGGGTTTTTATCAGTGTCACTCTAATTCCAGGACCCACAGAAGATTGAGAATTAGGAATACATAAACATTCAATGCAGCGTAAGAAACCTTAGACTCTCTTCTTTCATTGGAGAAAAATAGTTAATTGGAGTTTTATGAGCTTGAAATGAGGGCGGCTGTCCAAAATACAATGCAATACATACACATTGGTTTTAACAACAGCTGAAGCTGGAACAAAGCGCTAACATGGAAAAAAGGGACATGCTGCCAAAAACATTGTCAGAGGCCATGGCCAGCGCTTTATCCGCATCCAAACAAGAAAAAAAACAACCCGAACAAATTTGGGAATGGCGCTCTACGTCATATTTTCAATTCCCGAATAAATTCGTGAATGGCAGTGAATGAGTTAAGTCTGGTTTAGCTACTTTTCTAAACAACTTGTGGCATTTTTTTTCGACAGGGAGTTTCAAGTACAATATTGTCCAAAAACACAAGCACTAGATTTTATACAAATCTTCCTTTTCCAACATAATGTGATGTTATGATCAGCGTTATTGCACAATTTATAATATATCGGCTATGTCATAATATACACAAGTGGGTCAAAATGATATGACAATGATCTTCAAATCTACTGTTGTATTCATTTCAAATCCTCACTGCTCCTTCTCCTTCAGGGCAGATGAATGGATGTCTGGTGCTGTCGACTGTCTCGAGTTCCTCCCCGACAATAAGGTGGCGGAGGTCAGCAAAGGTCTGGCGGGCAGCGCCAATGACCTATTCGAATGTAAGAGGCTGCTGTATGAAGTCCTGGCGAAGCATTACGCTCGAGTCGAGCAACCGCCACTCCTCAGCAATCACGTGTTTGACATCCACTCGGGCATTTCGGAGCTTCTCGGTGAGAAGACTTATTTTATTTTAGCGCTGGTACTACAGACTTTGCTATTTGTCACTCTTTGTATTAGTGTACTATAACACTGATACATAAAAGATAATTAAAAAAATAAACACCAAAATGTTCAATTAAACCTTACAATTTAAATTGCGTTCCCTTCCCTTGTGTCATCACTGTTTGCTTTCTGTGTGTCCTCAGTCAACGGTAAACTGGAGCAAGCTCTGGAGGCACTGCAGCTCAGCCTGAAGCTGCAGGACTCTCGATGCAGGGAGGAACTGCGGCGGCTGCTCAGGTTCATGGCCATCGCTGGTAGCGCACGGGACATCAAACTCCACAAAGAGGTTATTTTTTAGTTGAAACCATTTTTTCCCTCTTGAAAAATACAGTAAACGTGTTCACAAAATGAATTAAATGCATCACATAAAACATAACTTTATAACTAATTCTATAACTTTATAACTAATTTTTTTTTACGAATCATCAATAGAACTTGCGTCAGCAATTGCAGAAAAGGGCAGAAAACAGACTTTTGGTGAAAAATGTGTGCATTGGTTTATTCATTTATTAATCAAGTAGGAATCAAAAGTAAGAACAAATTGATTATGTAATCTCAAAATTCAAATCAAATCAATCAAATCAATTCAATGTATTTTGGACAGCCGCCCTCATTTCAAGCTCATAAAACTCCAATTAACTATTTTTCTCTGATGAAAGAAGAGAGTCTAAGGTTTCTTACGCTGCATTGAATGTTTATGTATTCCTAATTCTCAATCTTCTGTGGGTCATGGAATTAGATAGCACATCATCAATGACGTGCGGTGAGGTTCATGGCAGGTTAGGCACTGACGTCATCACAGTCAGATTTACAAACATATGAACTCTACAGAGTAGCTTCTTCAACATTTGATTGGCAACAGTTAACGTGTTTTGTTTAACATGTCTTATCAGCATTCTTTATATAAACTGTAGCATAGAAAAAAATAGAAAAAAATGTTATTATCGTGTTACCTTTACTTATAAATGAAGTCCATGCGCCGCTCCTTCTAAAGAAAGGCATCGATACATTCTTTGTAGAAGCCTTCCTTATCTTTCTTCAGTTTAAAAGTCTCTCTATTTCTTTCAATTTAGATATGTAATCTTCCATTCTGAAAATAAGGCCAAGCAACACGAAAAAAATGACAGGATGGAAAAAATGACATATTTCCATGATGACAGATGAGGCACGGCCTCACCTGCCTCCCCTGACTGCATGTCACTGCACATAATTGAACTGGCCTGGACCCACTGGTGAAAACCAGCTCACGCAGATGGTGGGGCGTGAGAGCTCCTCGCTGTTTTCAGAAGGCTTTCGTTAAGACAGCCGGATGTGACGTCATTGACCGGATGTATAATTTAAAAAACGCAAGTCCGAGAAAATAAAATGATGTTTCAGAAAATAAAACGATGTTTACAATATATTCGTATAGCGAATTACATTAAAAATGCACAGCAAGAGTGAATGTTTTGCCAGTAATGTTTCCTTTATTGGCAACTCAAACATCTGAACAGTTCTTTTCTTCTATAAAATGCCAACATCAACAATGAAAATGTGCTTTTGATGGCAAAATAATGATGGCCCTCTAAATCCCCTCCAAAAAAGAGAAAGGTAAATTTATTAGCATGCTATTTAGTTGTAGTAGTAGTAGTAGTAGTAGTAGTAGTATTAATTAGTAGTGTGTGTGTGTGTGTGTGTGTGTGTGTGTGTGTGTGTGTGTGCGTGCGTGTGTGTGTGTGTGTGTGTGTGTGTGTGTTGATATGTTGGCATGTATGCATGTACCTCTATGTACAGTACATACACTACATCATCACCTATACTTCTAAATTGAAACTCTTGTGACACTTTCTGGTCGATTTAATTTTGACAAGCAGTACAAGCAACTTGCAACGGTCAAATTTCCAAATTCAGGATTCTCCATATGTTCATGAGCATGTGCGTTGTCTTCATTTGCATGATCTCATCCAAAACAGACCACATCAGCTTTTTATTTTCATTTTTGTACATCTACATTTTACTGTCCCATCTTAATGATCAAACTAAAGCTTACCAATACTTTCCTCTGCCAACTCCAATACAAAAACAAAAACTACTATCTACGCACTGTGCTCTTGTTGACACCAACGGCTCTCAGTTAGATAATAATGATATAAAATATGAATCTATCAAGTCATTTCCCCAAATAAGTTTCAACTCCTTATTTAGTAAGAGCTACTTATGTTCCATTTTTAAAGTCAGGATGAATTTAAGGAAGACAGTTACCATTCTTTACTGAACATGCGTGTCCCTCAGATCGAGAACCGAATGGCAGTGAAGAGGTCATTCTCCAGTGCCATCGTGTACAGCAGAAGACTCTCCAAAGGCAAAGTGGACCTGATGGTTCTTTTTATGATGGACAACCATTGTGATCTGTTCAAAGTGAGTGTTGTGCATAACATGACAAGAGCTCCTGTACGGACAGTTTAATGTCTTATGCACATCAGGAACAGCTTAAAACTAATTGCATGACTCTTCCCTACCCGCAACCCCTAAAAAAACAAAAACAAGACAGGCTTCCCAACAGGAAGGAGATAATAAACAGGGATGTTATGTAAGAGATGTGCAGCGGAAGGAAAGATAACCATCAGACCTTTGTTTGTACTTTTTGAACCGGTTGGATTCTTCCATTCCATATCTTTTCAATGATCTTTTCAACTCACTAGCCAAAATACTATAGGTACAGCGGCACCTTCTCATGTCATCCGATGGCAGCGAGATCGACCGCCGAAGATAATCTTCCGTTCTGAAAGACACTGACAGAGGCGTATTAACAATTGCTTGTGGTTCTAGTTTGTAACGATAATGGTTTCCGTCTCACGGCAGACATGCTCTTCAAAATCATCTATATTAAAAAATTAAATGTCGACATGATTTTACAGAAAGTATTTTATAATTCATATCCAAAATTATATATACTTGTGTAATAATACAAATTGCGTGCACATTTTCTGTCATCAGGTTCCTGTTTCACTCCACAAGATGGTCAGCGATAGATTGAAGAATATTGTTCAAGGGAAGGATGCAGATATTATAACAGGTGTGCAGATGTCACTTATTATCCTTTATTTGACTTCAATCACAACAAAAAGAGGGTTTATCTTATTTCACATATTATTGTTGTCATTCATTTCCCTCTGTCAATTCAGGCACGACGTATTGCACAAGACAGAGCGCAAAGGCTTATTCGGAAAACCGAGAAACGCACACTAAAGAGGAATTGCGCTCATTACTACGGACAATCCATGAGAACCCCAACATGCCCAACAAGGAAAAGAGACGTCTGCTGGCCCAGTTCTACAAAGGCCACCCAGATATTTTCGTGCAATATTTTGCCAATAAATTATCAAGCATTAAGATGTTGCAACACCAAAACTTATCAGTGGTGTAATTTAATGCACTGAGTGGTTGTTAATATGAACATATGTGGCCTTTGTGTAAATAGTGACTGTGAATGTGCGAGGAGTAAGCTGTGATTTATATGGACTTACCACCATTTCCAGAATATTGAGTGAACCAGTCTTATTACAGTCAAAGAAACTGCAAAAACTCAAAGTAAAATTGAATAAAAAAAATTGTGGAATGAAATAAGTCAAAAATACCTCAAAACTTTTATTTATATATATATATTTATATATGAGTAAAATTAACTGTAATTAAATGTTTTGCATTGTTCAAAGTATCACTGAAAGTGAGAAAAATGAAAAAAAAAAATGTTTTCGTCCTGGTGAATTAATATTATACATGACCTTTGAATATGAGTATATTTTAGATGTATTTATTTTGATATTGATGTATGTCCATACAAAAGAAGGCAGGTAAAACAGTCATTGGGGTATTAGCACATACAGTACGAGTACTAAATTACAAATACTAAAACTAAACTAAAACAAAGCATATGGGACATTTTTCCATCGCTGCTCTCTGATGTGAGGTTAACGCTTCTGAGAAATGGGACACCGCCAAAGGCGGGTACAAATATTGGCAGAATGACGCTCATTATAAATCCATAAATTATCTGCATCGTTATAAAAGATGAGAAGTTCAAAGGAATTGAAAAAAGTTGTGATTTACAGTCTGGAAATTACAGTAATTTATGCACCTTAAGTGGTACGATTAGGAGTTCACCCAAATATGCCTACAGAGGTCAAAGAAAGGTGTTGGCTCAAGCAAACAATGAAAATGTTTTGCTTGTTTAACTTTTAATGCTTTCACAAATGGATTTGCCGTAGAACAGAAAATTTAAATTACTGTGACATAGGAAATGTAGGTCAGCATAGCATGAGCAATAGAACCTGAAGTAATGAGAGAAAGGGAGAGAGAGAGAGAGAGAGAGAGAGAGAGAGAGAGAGAGAGAGAGAGAGAGAGAGAGAGAGAGAGAGAGAGAGAGAGAGAGAGAGAGAGAGACATTAAATGTTAAATATCACTTGGGCAGTTAAAGGACAACCGACATCTCCGGACAAGTTGTGTCCATAATTTGTAAAATAGCTTCAAATGACTTCTGATGAGCGTACTTTACAAAGATTCCACCACATATAGCTATATTTTACGTTTTAAGACTCGTGCTGAATATTCCGGAAGTCTTGTTTTTGAGTTGGTGACGAGTCCGTACGTGACGTCACTAAAGGAACGCCCCTGACCGAAAAAAAAGGACACATTGTAGCAGTCCTTCCACACGTCAATGTATTTTGCTGTACTTGTTTGGTCTGAAACCCTCGTGTTGCACCCAAAAGCCGCCAGAAGCCATGGAAGGAATTTATCAGCCTGTGGAAACTGGCTGATTCATTCCTCACAACAGCTCGGTGGCCATTTTGTGCCTCTTTTTGGGTGAGACATTTCCCCCCAATGTTGCCTCAAAATGGCACGGAATAAATTCTTTAATCGATTGCAAACATGTATGCTTTCCTCTTCAGAACTATTTGAATCATATTCATAACTGGAGGTGTAACAAGAAAGCATATTCTCCGAATCTGAAGCCATTGTTTTGATTCTCCAGCAATGCAAGACGTCTTGGCGTGACGTCACGAACTGGGGGCGGGACTTTCTGAAAATGCCCAATTCGCAGCTCAATTTTTTGCAGATTTTGGATACTTTAAGTCATTTTTATTGGTGTTTTGCGTTTGAATATAAATATCATACTGTGTGTTTTTGGTATTTTAGATGCTATAAAACGTTTTTCTGATGTCAGTTAGGAAACACAAGAGTGACGTCGGTTGTCCTTTAAATATAGTTGTTGGCCACAGAACCAATTAATGTCCTTTACATTATTTTCTATTGCATACTTTGTTTTGAAATCAGAACAAACGTCAGGCCAATCAGCACTGCAGTACTAACTGTTGATTTGGGATGAAGAAAACATGAAGAAAAAGAAATGATGAGAGGAAATTAAAGAGGAAATTATGAGATGACTCAAGATGTTCAGCTATAACAACGTTTTTTTTTTGCAGCTCATCTTAAAAGCTGTTTGTTTTGGATCAAGGCCACGGTCGGCTTCATTGCTCTCCCAAAGCAACGTCATCCAAGTGTGCTTTTATTGCCCTTGTTTGAGAAAGAATTAACTAATTCAATCTGAGGTTGAGGTATGAACCAATCGATATTCCCCAATACTAGTTTTTAAGCAAATATTAGTTAGTCTTCCAGTCGAGCATGTATGTGTGTCTTTTGTGAGAAAAGATCGCGTGTTCCAAATAAACAATGTAATGCAGACCAGCTGTGAGAAAGCTTTCTGACGCTAATTTGAAAGTCTAATGTTGCGGTGTTGTAAATAGTCATGGGATTCATCCCCCCGTGGGCGTTTAAGCGGCAAATAGCCTCGTTTCAGTCACGTCGAGGTTGTATTTCATATGGGGGATCCAGAATGAGATCCGTTTCCTGAAGAAACCGATGCTTAGTTACTAGGTGACAAAAGCTTTGCCGTTGTAAGTACAACCGATCAAATAGTTTGATGCCGTGATTGCACATAGTCTATCAGGGAACATGTAGAATTAATAGACATATTAATCCATGAGCTGTGACTCAAATAATAAACGCTGAATGGAATGCTTTTTTACAACTGTGATTTGTTCCAATTTACAAGGGTCATTGGAGTTTTACAATACCACATACTGCCCCCTTGCGGTCATGGCAAAGATGAAACCTCTGAATGGTCGTATCTGAAAGAATTGTCCTATTTTGTGACCACTTAAAGGACAACCGACGTCTTCGGACAAGTTGTGTCCATAATTTGTCAAATGGCTTCAAATGACTTCTACTGAGAGTATTTTACAAAGATTCCACCACATATAGCTATATTTTACGTTTTAAGACTTGCGCTGAATATTCCGGAAGTCTTGTTTTTGAGCAGGTAATGAGTCCTCACCCTACGTCACTGAAGGACCGCCCCCGACCGAAAAAAAGGACACATTGTAGCAGTCCTTCCATCACGTCAATTCATTTGGCTGTACTTGGCTGGTCTGAAAACTTCGTGTAGCACCAAAAAAGAGGCAGAAGAGGGTGACAACGCTCCATGTAAGGAATTAATCAGCCTGTGGAAATGGGCTGATTCCTTACAGGAGCTTTGTCGCCCTCTTCTGCCTCCTTTTGTGCTACATTTCCCGCCCCCTGGATACCTCAAAATGGCATGGAATAAATTCTTTACTCGATTGCAAACATGTATGCTTTCCTCTTCAGAACTATTTGAATCATATTCATAACTGGAGGTGTAACAAGAAAGCATATTATCTGAATCTGAAGCCATTGTTTTGATTCTCCAGCAAGGCAAGACATCTTGGGGTGATGTCACGAACAAGGGGGCAGGACCTTCTGAAATTGGTCACTTCCGGGTTCATTTTTTTTGCAGATTTTGGACACTTTAAGTCATTTTTATTGGTGTTTTGCATTTGACTAAAAATATCATACTGCGTGTTTTGGTTATTTTAGATGCTATAAAATGTTCTGATGTCAGTTCAGAAACAAAAACGTGACATCGGTTGTCCTTTAAGTGTTTATTAACCCTCATATTACTGTACATAAAAAGGCTCTATTTTACCCGTTTCAATTTTGTGTGCTCTAAAACAGTTAGAAAATATCCCAATGGGATAAAAAACAGGTTGTCTTTCTTTTCGAGTATGTTTATAACATCTCAGAAACAGTTATTTGACTGTTTTGTGTATATTTTTACATACATAAAAATGACCCACAACATAATCAATCATGATTTTTGTTCTCTGAGGGCCATATGACTAAATTATACACTTATACACAAGGGTATGAAACTCATGACATAAGTTACCAGGCACCAGGGCAGACAACTCTGAAAAGTTGCCTGCCCGACCTTAAAATTGCCTGCCCCATTTTTCACAACTTCAAACACAATAAGATGACTAATCGCGAAAAAATAAAATACATTATTGCAAAGTATTAAGGATTTTTTTAATGAAGGATGTACCTACCATCGTCTGCTACAAGCCACATGAACTCATCGTTTCACGGTTCTTATAATAATAATAATAATAATAATAATAATAATAAATTTAATTTCTAAGCGCCTTTTAAAACTGTCAAGGACACTTTACAGTCACGGGATAATTATACGTTTACGTTTTGTAGCGTCATAAATTTTGTTAGCTTCTTTTGAATCTTTCTCCTAGGGCTGAGGTTCTGTACGTCTACTTTGGAAAATGATATGCAAGTGCACGACCTTATAACGCTCGGGAAAGTCCGAAGCACGAAGCAGGCTTCTGATTGGCTGCTGTGCCGTATGCAAATTGCCAAACAAACTGCTTTGTTTTCTTCCTTCAGCGATCGGTATTCGGCGAAATTTTAACCCGGATCCTTTCTCAAAACGGTTCGTACAACCAACAACCATCGTACTAAAACGCGAAAACTCATTCATCAAAACCAAAAATGAAACACATAAGACTACAAAACAATGATCGCACTCGCTGACAACTGTTGTGACTTGGCTTTCTGCCGACCGGAAGTGAGCGGCCGATCACATGAGCATAACAAATGACATCAAGCAGGCATCTCCTATAACGCTCGGGAAAGTCCAGAAGCTGGCTTCTGATTGGCGGCTACCGTGCCGAGTATGCAAATTGACAAACAAACCGAAATTCAGAAATTCCCAAAACGAATGAAGATTTCGAAATCTGATCAATTTATTCCTTTTTTGTTTTGTTTTGAAGAAGTCGGCCACCTGGGTGGAGACATTTTGTAAGTTGTACGCCCGACGTAAAAGTAGCACACCCCGGGCGTCCGGGCAGACGTTATTTCAGACGCTGATATAACACAAGGAGACAAAATACATGAACTTCATGTACACTTTTATTGAGAGAACATCTGTCTCCCCCAGTTATCTAAAAATATTTGCCATCACTGGAACAACACAAGGCCAAAAACTGAGCTGTTCGCCACAACCAATGATGGTTGGATTAAAAACTTTGTACAGTATAAGTCAGTCTTTCAACATAAAAACAAAAGGACACTCAGGCTTAGGTTTGTGTGTTGCTGTACTGAGGTCAAGTTCTGTCGAACAAACACTCTCCAAAAACAAAGATGTTACGGTACCTCCTTTGGCCCCCCTTTCACAGTACATTCTTGTAAGCCCCCCCCCCCCCCCCCATTCCCATCATGGCCGTTCTATCGAATCCTCTTCTGCTGACGAGCGCGGTAGATGTCGTGGACGGGCGGAGCCACCGCTCCTTTGTCATCTTCTTCATCTGAGTCTGCATTGGGTCTCTTGAGTGACTTGGTGATGGCGTGGTTTTCCACAGCGCCGTTGCCCTCGCCGCCGCCTGGCAGTCTGCCAGTGATCAGCTCCACAGCAGCCTCCATAGCTTTGAAAGAGGGAACATTGGTGAGTATACATTAACTCGTTCACTGTCATTCCCGAATTTATTCAGGACTTGAAAAGCAGCACGTGGAGCGCCATTTCCGAATTTCTTCAGCTTTTGGTTTTTCTTGCGTGGGGTGCCGATCAAGGGCTGGTCAGACCTCTGGCAATGTTTTTCCATCCCACGAAGGAGCAGCATTTGCCTTTGGTCCATGTTAGCGCTTTTGTTACATCTTCAATATGTATAAATATGTATGTATTGTATTTTGTACACCTGCCCCCATTTCAAGCTCAGATAACTCCACACTCATATAACTTAGAAATTAACTATTTTTTCTGATAAAAGAAGAGAGTCTACGGTTTCTTTCGCTGCATTGAATGTTTATGTAGTCCTAAAACTCAATATTCTATGGGTCCTGCCATTTCAGTGAAAATGACAAAAACCACGGCACAGGAGGGGACACATTTCTGCACATCGTCTGGCAATGAATGAGTAAAACTACAGCTTATTCATTGTGCGGCAATTGTGAATTCACCTGTCCTCAGTCGCTTATTAACTTGCTCATATTATTATGTCATTTAGTGCAATATTTTTGCTGACGTTGCGAGGTTGAATTGTCTGTGTTTCACATGTTCCTTTTGACAGCTATTGTAGTCTATTTTGCCCAAATTCCCTTATATTCCTCACGGTGTGTAAAAGTAAAGTTAGTGCGCCGACTAATATTACTGATGAACTTCATGTGACGGCAGTTTGGTTTGTGTTGAATAACTGCACTTCTGCATAGTAGTTTATGTAACATGGTTTTGAGATTGTACTGTATATGTGCGAGGTGCATGGTGTTGATACTTTGACGGTTATTTGTCGATCTTGTCACATACCACAGTAAATAAATCAACAGGGAAAAGGGCACCGTTTTTAAGACCTTTGCCACCACCTTGTGGTAATTACAAACCCATTCAATGTGAAACGGCTCGAGGTGCCTTGTGTATGAAACATGCTGTATACATAAAGCTCGCTTTGCTTTTATGGGAAGTGTCAATTATTCATGCTTTTTTTCTGTTCACTGTGGGGCTCGGTCTGGCAATAATAGTGAAGAAGATCAGAGGGATACATGTAGAGATTGATCGAGAGACTCTGAGAGCAATACAGATTTTCCAGTGTATAAGGCGCACCCCCAATGAATAGTGTATTTCAAAAATGTTTCCATATATATGGCACACCGTACTATAAGAAGCACCAGAGTGTATTTCCAAACCTTTTCCATATACAGTCAAGTCTTGTTATATCGATATCGGATATATCGATAGTCCCGGTTATATCGATACTATTTCTATGCACGCACGGAGAAAATTACATGCAAACAGGGTCGGATATATCGATAGTCCCGGTTATATCGATATTTTTCCGGACTCCCTTGAATATCGATATAACGAGACTTTACTGTAATAATAATAATAATAATAATAATAATAATAATACATTTCATTTCTAAGCGCCTTTCAAAACTCTCAAGGTCACTTTACAGTCACACGATAAGTTGTTTTTGTGGGGGAGCAGCGGCAGCCACACGCGCCAGCGTTCACTCAACCCGGGAGTAACTCAAATACATAGAAAGTTAATAGATAGCTAATAATAATAATAATAATAATAATAATGAGAATACATTGTATTTATAAGCGCCTTTCAAAACTCTCAAGACATTAGCTAAAAGATAGCTAGCTAGATAGCTATATTGCTAATATATTGCTAATATTAATAATGATAATAATAATAATAATACAGTAAAGTCTCGTTATATCGATATTCAAGGGAGTCCGAAAAAATATCGATATAACCGGGACTATCGATATATCCGACCCTGTTTGCATGTAATTTTCTCCGTGCGTGCATAGAAATAGTATCGATATAACCGGGACTATCGATATATCCGATATCGATATAACGAGACTTTACTGTACATTGTATTTATAAGCGCCTTTGAAAAACTCTCAAGAACATACCTAATAGAGCTAGCTAGATAGCTAGCCAGTTAGATAGCTATATCGCTAATAGATAGCTAATAATAATAATAATAATACATTGTATACTGTATGTGGCACACCGTACTATAAGACACACCAGAGTATAGGGCGCACCCTAATGAATGGTGTATTTCCAAACTGCCCATATACTGTATAAGGCGCACCTTCAATGAAAGAAAAGAGTTTTCAAAATATAATATAGAAATATATAAAAGTTTTCAGAATATAAGTGTCACGGTTTGCGAGGTGGTGATGGCGGGTGCGGATCCCAAAAAGCTGGCAGGAGTGTCGTCGCTACCCGTTGGTCGCCAGTCTGATCGGGATGACCAGCACCTGTGCAGGTGCAGGCGGGACCGACAGCGCCCCCCGTTGGTCGCCAACCCGATCATGACAGTAGCTGCAGGCAGGGCTGACGTCGCTACCCGTTGGTCGCCAATCTGATCGGGACGACCAGCACCTGTGCAGGTGGGGCCGACAGCGCCCCCCGTTGGTCGCCAACCAGATCATGACAATAAGGCACACAACATTATAAGGTGCTGCACTAGAGGATGGGGTTACGCACGACTTATAGGGTGAAATCGAGTCGGTGGCTGCTGACAAGTGTTACAAGATCTGTTGTGGCTCAATATTACTTCACATACAGAGCACACCAGCGTATAAGGCGCAGGGCCATCCTTTGAAGAAAATGAATGATTTTGGGTGTGCCTTACACATCGGAAAATACGGTACGAACAGAATAATAACAATAATAGAGACAGGAAGGCAGACAAAGAGATATGGCGACTTACTTTCCGGAAGTGTGCATCTCCTAAAAGTCTCAATGAGCTCATCCACTTGAACGAAAGGACCCTGCAGAGCATTGCGGATCCTTTTATATATATGCAAACAAAGCAGCAAAGCATTATGTGTGTTCACTATTACTGACGTTGAAACATGTTGGTGGAGGAAGCAGCTTCATTAAAAGGACAGCCACCGGAGGAACCGGGAACACTCCGCCGGATACAGGGTGCAGGCCCGGAGCTGCGGACACAAACAACAGGCGGTCGTGAACACAAAGCGTCGTAACTGGTGAATTTGAAAGTGACACAAAGACTAGGTACCGGCCATGTGCCGCGGCTGGAAGGGGAGCATCTGATTGGTGTCCGGTTTGGGGTACTCTGGTTTTCGGTCTGTTTCGTCCTTCAGGGTGGGCGCAGAGGGCACCGCCACAGCCTCGGGAAGCAGGGCTGCCAGTTTGGCACGAGTTACATCCTACAAACACAATTCATCGACAAAGTAAGATGATTATACAGCCATATTGTTTCACAGTGATGGTGAAAACGCACACCTTATATCCCAGTGCCTTGAGTTCACTAGTGGAGCAAGGATACAGGTCCATGAACTTGTATCTGTCCACGAGCAAGGCTGTCTCTTTGCCCTCGTATTCCTCCTTGAAGGCGGTGAAACGCCGCCGCTCCACCTTTAAAATACTGGCCAGGTCGCCGATGTTGCTCTCAAAGGCGAGAAAACGAGCCCAGATCTCCCTGGGCGTGGAGACAGATGAAATACGATCAAAAACGAGGCCAGCAAGATCAATTGATCAATGAGACAATATGAAAAACACTCCATGTGTACCCTGACTTCTCTGGTGAAAGGTTTCCGGAGGTGAGTACCCGTTCAAATAGAACCCTGGTGTTGTTATCCTCTGTCGGAAAAAAAAAAACATCTATTATGTAACGACTAAAAGTGATTTTGCTTCACCGGTGATTCTCAACTGGTGTCTCTGGAGCAAAAAACGATATATGTGAAATTGTTGCACCATATTTTCCGGTGTATCAGGCGCACCCAAAAGACTTGATTTTCTTCAAAAGATTTCCCTGCACCGTATACGCAGGTGCGCCTTATATGTGAGGTAATATACTGTATCACAACAGGTCTCACAATTACTGTTACATAACCAGCCGCCATTTTTCATTTTCCCCTGTAGAAGAAGTCGTGCGTAACCCCAGGCTCCACTATAGCGCCTTATAATGTGGTGTGCCTTATATTTGGAAAACTTGTATCTATTTATATAGTATTATATTTGGAAAACTTTGGGGTGCGCTTTATACTCCGGTGCGACGTGTATATGGAAAAAGTTTGAAAATACACCATTCATTGGAGGTGCACCTTATACATCAGAAAATATGGTATTTGTCGTAAGTAGTAATAGCTGGTATCGGTGATGGAGTCAATAACTTGTATAGAACTAATGCGGATATCGACCCAATACTAACACTGTTATTCAAAACTCATCTCATTTTCCGTACCGCTTATTCCTCATTAGGGTCGCGGGGGTTGCTGGAGCATATCTCAGCTGTCTTCGGGCACGAGGCGGGGGACACCCTGAATAGGTTGCCAGCCAATCGCAGGGCACACAAAGACATACAACAGTCACTTTCACACTCACACCTAGGGACAATTTGGAGTGGTCAATCTGCCTGCCATGCATGTTTTTGGAGTGTGGGAGGAAACCGGAGGACCCGGAGAAAACCCACGCGGGTCCGGGGAGAATACACAAACTCCACACAGGGAGGCCGGACCGGGACGCGAACCGGCGACCTCTGCACTGTGAAGCCAGTGTGCTAACCACTCGGCTACCTGGCCGTTTATTCAAAACTCACCCCATCGCTAATACGTGTGTTTACAGAGGCTATTTTTGAACAACACATTTTCCTTACTGTTCTTAATTTCTAAAACAGCGGGTCGCGATTTGACAACAGCTGGGTCCATTTGAACCAAACGCCAAAAAGGAACAAGTCAATGGAGGCAAAACTTTACTGTGACTTACGTCTGTGTAAGCTCTCAGTCGTACAGGAGTGGTCCATCGATGAAAAGGTTTCTTCAGCCGTCATCTGTACTTCTTTGAAGGTGTCAGACGTTTCGCTTCTTATCGAAGAAACTTCGTCAGCAAACTAAAGTCTTATTGGTAGCATCAGCCCTATATATATAGCCCTACTATCCAGACATGGCGGTGCCGGACTATGATAGGTCCCTGCTCTCAGGTTGGGGGGAGAAGAGGACTACTCCCTGCCACTCCACTGATTGTTCCTATTGTCCTGACTAACGACTGGCCTGAATGCCTCACTTCCACCAGTATCACCTCATCAGTATTCCTAATCCTATTTTGCCTAAGTAGGCTGTTGTACGAACGATCCAAATTGAACCTCACCCCACCAAACCAGTTTAATGAAGGATTTAGTTGTTTGAAAATTGAAAATTGCTTCTTTTACTCCCCTTTCAAAACATCTATGTTCTATCGCTAAGATTTTAACCTCATTGTCGTCAAATGAGTGGTTGCTAGCTTTTAGGTGCATATGTACTGCCGATTGAGGCCCACTAGTATTATCCCTGCGATGTTGATAAAGTCTTTTTTTGAGAATTTGTTTAGTCTCCCCAATGTATTTCTCTTTACAATTTTCATTCTTACAATGTATTGAATAAACTCTTGGATAAGAAGCGAAACGTCCGACACCTACAAAGAAGTACAGATGACGGCTGAAGAAACATTTTCATCGATTTACTGTGACTTGTTCGCACCTGCTAACCATCAGTCTCTAATTTGTCAGGGGTTACGTTTTCACTTGTCTTGTAAATGTAACTTTTTTTTTTAGCAAAAGACACTTGAATTATAATTACCATATTTTCCGGTGTATAAGGCGCACCTCCAATGAATTGGATTGGATTGGATTGGATATGCCTTTATTAGTCTCACAGTAGAGAAATTTACATTTCACAGCAGCAAAGTGATGAAAGGAATGAAAGTAGAAAAAGTAGAAATGAATGGTGTATTTTCAAACTTTTTCCATATATAAGTCGCACCGGAGTATAAGGTGCACCCTAAAGTTTCCCAAATATAATATATAAATAGATACAAGTTTTCCAAATGTAAGGCACACCACATTATCAGGCGCTATAGTAGAGGCTGGGGTTACGCACAATTTCTTCTGCAGGGGTTAATGGAGTCGGTGGTTGCTGACAGTAGTTCCAGACCGGTTGTGGCTCAATATGACTTCACATATAAGGCGCACCTGCGTATAAGGCGCAAGGCCATATTTTGAAGTAAATGAAGGATTTTTGGTCCGTCTTATACACGGGAAAATACGGTATGTGAATTATCCCTTGCCGAAACAAAAGGCTCCTACCAATGGTTGCCTGTGACTCAATGACAAGAACAAAATAAATGAAGGAGAGAACCTACCATTAAGGTGAGAGAGGTAATCAATGTACGCAAGGATGTACTCTGGAATGTCTCCATATTTCTTCAAACCAAGCTCAAAAATCTTAAAGGCAACCGATTTATCCTGTTGGGTATGAAAGACCAAAGATTAGACCGATTCTTGAAGCATTTGTGTCAGCGTCTGCTTACCAATACAATCACGTATCACCTTGCTGCAATAGTACTCCATCAGAGCTGCAGTGACGTAAACGTGGTGGCGTGTGCGCAGATCCTCGCGGGCCTTTTTGAAGATGTTGCGGCCCGATTTGATGCCCTCCGCCCTCCTGGCAAACTTCATGTATTGTATGTACACCAACGTGGGGTCGATGTCCTCGATGGCCAGCAATTTATTGTAAATGCTGTGCACCTTCTCGTGCTTCATGCGACTCTGTCAGGATGGCGAAAAAAGAAAAATAAATACAAAGGATGGTCTCCTTTATGTCTCACATTTGTTTTGAAGAGATTTGACGGTTCCTTTAGTGACCCACTTCTTCGTAGTCGGCAAATGAGAAATAAAGAAGCATATTCTTCTTCAGTAGTGTCCCGATGGCACGTTCATAGATGTTTGCGGCCTCGTCGCTGAATATCTTGGAGTTATTCATGTCCTGTGAAGAACAAAATGTTAATATTTCGTTCATCACATTTTTTGTCACCACAGTAATAATTCATAACAATGTCTCATACCCCTTTCTCTGCCAACAATTTGCTGGACTGCTCCAGGTACTGAGCTGACTCATACCACACATCAGGATGGTGCCCCAGCACCAGCAGGCACTGCTCATAGGCAAACATTACTGCAACAAGTAAAAAAAAATAAGTCAGGAGACACAATTTCTTCGGCAGCTACAAACTACTTGTCAGAGTCACAAAGGTCAACATGTCATTGACCTCTCTTTGTGATAAGCGTCTGATCTTCTGTGCGCAGCGGGTTGCTTTTTTCCCATTGAATGTACTTCTTCCACATATCCACCTGCTGAGCCTCCTGCGGGGAGTTCTGGGGTGCCACGGAGGGCGCATTCCTGTCCAACCCTTTCATCACCGTCTCATACTCCTGCGCGCATCGGGCATAAACAGATAAGGTGAGTGTTTCTTGACATTGAAGGAAGCAGGTCGGTAACTCATTCACTGCCATTCACAAATTTATTCGGGAATTGAAAATATGACGTAGAGCGACATTCACAAATGTGTTCGGGTTTTGTTTTTTCATGTTTGGGTGCCCATAAAGCGCTGGCCATGGCCCCTGGCAAATTTTCCTTTCCACAAGGGGTCAGCATTTACCTTTTTTCCATGTTAGCGCTATGTTCCAGCTTGAGCTGTTGTTAAAGCCCGATATAAACCAATATGTATGTATTACATTGTAATTTGTCCAGCCACCCTCATTTCAAGATCATATAACTCCAGAACCATAAAATTTAGGAATTAACTTTTTTCTGATGAAAGAAGAGAGTCTAAGATTTCGTATGTTGCATTTAATGTTTATGTAGTCCTAAAACTCAATATGCTGTGCATCCTGGAATTTGAGTGAATGGCAGTGAATGAGTTAATTGTCATTTTTATTCTTCCAAGTGTCCTACCTTTGCGACTCTCCTGGCGTTCGTGTAGTCTCGGCTTCGATCCTCAATCATTTTCTTGGCCAAGTGTATATTGATTCCCTAATGTACATACATTACATAACCAACCGTCAGCATTAATAATGTCGTGAAAACACACCGAAGCTGTATCAAGATTGACGACTTCACCTCCTCATATTTGCTATAATCTCTCCAGAGTTGCTCGATGTTAATCATGGGATTCACACAACCCCTCTGGTAGACCCTCCGCACTGCTGTGATGCGCTGGTTCTCTGCATACGAACCCACAGCCTCACTAATGATGCACAAAACAGCATTAGCATCAATGTCTGCTTACATGGACCATACAATGATAACGGCAGGGGAAATCACTCACACTCCCTTCAGGAAGTTAATGTAGTCCACCCAAATCTGTACCAAAAAAAGGACCACAAACCATTATGGAGCAGTCGTCAATGTACATTTAAAATATTTTTTTATTTCATCTACCTGATATGACATGATTTCCATGCCAATTTTATCCAGGGCAAAGTCGTACGCCTGGGCCATCTTCTCCCTGAGCAAAATGGGTCTTCAATTTTCTTGGAATAGTCATAACCAAGATTTATAGGTATCACGCAAGCTTACTTGTAGCTGGGGAGCTTTCCTTTGGTCTCTCGCACGTATGCAAGGTAACATTTCCAGAGGTCAATGTGCAACACTTTCATCAGGCATCGCTGAAACAACTGCAGCAAAGAGATTGCATATTGTATACACACAAACATGCACGTCAAGGAGGTATTAATGGTTTTATGTTTAAGAACTTCATTTTGAGAATATGATTGGTACTCTTCTCTGAAAAACTTTTACATAGTCTCATCTACATGTATTTCAAGTGGCATTTGGGTATCAGATGAAAAGCTGAATCCAAATAATATCAAGGTGCATGAACAGAATATGAGCCGAATGACAAATATATGCTCATCATAGAGAAATTAATAATCGAGAAAATGCTGCAGTCCACTGCATCAAATATTCATGCGGGCATTTACTCACCTTTTCTACTTTGTCATAGTTTTTCGCCTTGACCTGCAAATAAGACAAATGTAAATGGAATATTATTTCAAGTAATTTAGAAAAAGAAAATCATGGCTGCCAGGAACCATGAATCCATGCAAAATTCAGCACATACACACACACACAAATCAGCAGATCAACAAAGTGAAATTCACACAATAATGACAAAGTACAGTAAAGTCTCGTTATATCGATATCGGATATATCGATAGTCCCGGTTATATCGATACTATTTCTATGCACGTACGGAGAAAATTACATGCAAACAGGGTCGGGTATATCGATAGTCCCGGTTATATCGATATTTTTTCGGACTCCCTTGAATATCGATATAACGAGACTTTACTGTATTTGTGTCAAGGGGTTTATTATTTTTGTAATATGGGTAAGATTGTGCCTCAAAACCATAATAAAATGAAAACATAATTTGAAGGGAAGGAGACAAGGAAAACAAAACTTGTTTTGGGGTGTAATAAAATAAGACATTTCATTTATAAGCGCTTTTCAAAACTCTCAAGGACCACAATATCTTATATTTGTTGACATACGAGATCATCTTAAAATTCATATCTCGAGCAACAAGAAAGGGGCATAGCGTTGCTTTTATCCCAATAGCTCTTCAGATCAATTAGATGCCACCATTGCAGAGTTGTGCCATGAAGAAACAAAAACGGAACAAATACAATTCCACTGTTGGAGGTTGAAAGCATTTTTGGTGTGAGAAAGACAAGGCCTGTCAGTGGAATTAAGACTTTATTTGATGAAGCTAAATCAAGCTAATTTTACATGACAGCTACATGAACAAATAAGTCACTGAAACAAACATTTGTAAGTTTTACGACAATGACAGATTCTCAATATATCCCATTGATTTTTTCAAGCTAAAACTCGGTGTCTAGATCAATTTTTAGGACTTCATTTTAGGTCAACACATTAATTAAGAAGTTATTAAGAAGTCCAAGATGGCGCTCGGCTAGGCAACCGTGTGCCCTCATTAGCCTTGCTTTTTTTTGTTGTTTTTGTGTTTTTTTTGTCACTTCAGTGTCGTGTGGAATGGATACAGATTGTTTTTCAGCATTTTAATTGCCACTGCATTCATCAATGAGTTGACTCTGCTGAGCGGTTGCGACTTTTCGACAGCACGAAAATGCCAGCACTGTTTTTGATTTGGGAGGAATGTGAGTGCCATTTGACTGTCATGGCTGGTCAGCTCTGAGGCGATTGTGTTTTTTTTGCGCCTGTAATGGGCAGCATTTTCACAGCCCCCCTTTGTTTAGTGGAAAGGTCTGTGCTGTTGCACAGTCTGTAGCTCGGTGGATGCATTGCTTGAGGACCTCGCAAAGGGAAGAAAGGAGCGTTGATGCCCATGTGGAACTGTTGCGGCTTGGAATTGAAGCAGATTTACGTGGGCCAGGAGATGTGAGACAGTCTCATTTCGTCAATGGATGCTACAACTTCATGTTTGCTTTCAACATTCAGCTTATAGCAGATGTGCACGTTTAACCATGACGTCCTTGATCCACTCCTCTTTCATTTAGAACTGCTTTATACAACAAAGAGGGTGCAGAAAGGACTTAAGATTGAATGACTATGTGTCCTTTGTGTTGTGTCACATTATTTATTTTGTTGTTTGACTTCAAGATGGCGCCGCGAGCATGGCCGTCTTTACAGCAGCTCTTGTATTTTATTTTTCTATTTCTTCCTTTCATAACTTTGCTGCTGTGAAATTTGAATGTCTCCACTCTAAGACAAATAAATAAACACTCATCCAATCTTAAAATGTATCCAAATTAAATCTAAAAACAAACCAAAGCACCCACGCAGGTTGAAGTGCAAGCTTTACATTGTAGAAACATGAACAAGGGGAACAAAAATGGTTGTTCTTCACCAAATCGGGCTACATAACGACAATGTTCTTCATGATAACCTAAAGCTAGCGTGAACATAAAGCATGGGCATGAAGAGTGTTGATTTACCATCAATTAGTTTTCTGAACAAATGCATCAGCGCTGGGAAATGACATTCTATATATGCAGACAACTCAAGTTCAAAACAACACTACAGCATTAGTTCAGAACTTTGATATCCTGGTTATCTATTCGAATACTAAGAAAATAGACCGACATGTTATTTTCATGCAAGGAAAAACTATGATACAATTTATTATTTCAATGGCACAATTGGAGCGAAAGTCAATGTTGCGCTACCTCTTTTCACCACATTGGCATTGGGGAGGGACATATGAAAGCAACTCTTTTAATTTATAACCACAATCAAAAGAAACTGCGCAAAACAAATGTGCAGATGTAAACTGTTTTTGCACAAGTTTTCCAAAAATGTAGGTGCTTACAAGTATATGGACTGTGACCAGAGGCTCCAGGTTTTTTTTTCCTCTCCAAGAATCCATAATGAGATTAAAAAAAATCTACACATCATCCCTACCCAAATGCTAGGTTTTTGTGATGCTAAATGTACTAACATCAATAATGTGAAAAACTATTTCGAGCATTTAATGCAACTGAATAATGAAACGATGACCGGGGCATGTTTTTAAGAGGGGTGGGGGGGATGGGATAAAATCTAATCTAAAATAATTGATTATACAACAAGGAAAATCCTCTTAACTGTGAAATGTGGTTGTGTGTAATATTTGAAAATATCTGATAATATACACATTGACCGTGATTCTTAAAAAATCTATTTCACATCATCTAGTGCACAGGTGTCAAAGTCAAGGCCCGGGGGCCAAATCTGGCCCGCCATGTAATTTTTTTCGGCCCGCGAAAGCAAATCAAACGTGAAATTCCATGCTTGCTAAAATCCTAGTCGAAATTTCATATTTTTGGATGTAAACCACAACAAAAAAATATCCTGTGACTGTAAAGTGTCCTTGAAAGTTTTGAAAGGTGCTTATAAATGACATGTATTATTATTATTATTGACTTCAGATTTGAAAACTAATTATTAATTTGTTGTGCGCTCTATATGTAATATGTGGAGGGGATTAATATTCTAATGGCTTCCCCAAATTCATAACGGCCCTCGAGAGGAAACCATAACTATAATGTGGCCCGCGGCAAAATATGACTGACACCTCTGATCTAGTGGGTGTTTTTTTCTGCTTTTGACAGCCATTAGGCAAGTTAATACATCCTTCACCAGTTTAGTTAAAGCTAAATGAAAAACATTGTAACCATGCTTCACGGTAGCTCGGATTTTGTTTAATTTCAGTTATTTTTTAATAGCAACTGTTCAAAACAACATTAAAATTTGGAAAAATTGCCAAAAAGTTTAACACCAGCGTTATAGGGCCATAACACAACTTTTCCATGTATTTTGGGTGATTTTGTTGTGGTCTGGAGAAACCCAGATTCCATTTTCTGTGGGGTTCACACTTCCAAAAGGCACAAACAAGACTGTTCATCACTCAAAAAAAAAAAAAAAACTAGTGAAGCACTGTGGGCCATGACATACTTCGGGTCTAATTTTATTCACGGAAGAGTGAATTGGGATGAGTTTGAAATAGGAGTCACTGACGGCACATGACATTCAGATATCTAATAGAAAGAAAACCTACAGGAAGATCTAAAATTCATTTGGGGTTAACCAGAGACATTTTAAACTTTTTAAAATGTGGTGGGCTCATTCACATTTACTATGAAGTTGAATGTAATTAGTTAATTCTGAATTGAGCAACATCGCGGTTAAGGTGTGGACATGTGTGTATAGCCAGATTATTAAAAAAAAAAAGAATAAACATATTTGGACCAGGTTAGTTTTTATGTCCACTGTATGACTAATTAAGTGAAAAAAAACCCACAAATTATGGGCTCACATGCACAAGCTAGTATAAGAGTCAGACGAAACTCATTTGATTGACATGTGGCCCCACAAGCACGATATGTATGAGGGTCGAGAAGCTTTGCCCATTCTAGATGAGCAGCTCTGTGCCGACTTTGACGTCCTTGCTCAGCATGAAAAGGGGAGGTGACATTCAAACCTTAAAATACACCACAAGTCAACAAATGACTGAACAGGAGTTGTTCAACCTGACGCTAGGTAAAGGCAATTAACACCACAATGAGCCAACTGCAAAGTCTTGCTGAAGAAAACGTATTAACACCATCATACTCAGAATAGCCTCCACACAACAGCTGTGCACCTGCCTAAGTAAATCAATGAAGAACATCAAGCAATCAGAATGTTCACAAAGAGATCATCAATAACCAACCAAAACAATAACTCAATTCAATTTGACCGAATATCATCTAGCTGAATAAAATTATTGCTGGAGGGAAAAGCTGAAACTATAATCGTAAAGGCTCACTGGCTTAAATATTATTGACAGCAGCATTCAAGCAAAGCTGCCAAAACGCTGCCTCCTCAGCTTTTGGCCTGCATTCTGCTCAAATGAAATTCCAAGGTTGGGTACTCGAAAAGGAAAGTTAGTGTATTCCCCATTCGTATAAGGATATCTTCATTAATATTGCCTTTAAAGAAGAACCAAAAGGGCCAGTTGCTTTTATCTATCTCAGGCTGGCGGCCATTTTGCCTTTGTGCTGCTACTTACTGTCAACTGAAAATGACATTTCAGTCCCGAATGCTCAGGTTGCAACGGTTGCGTGACGAAATGAAGAAAACAGGTGGGCTGTGACTCCCACCCAACCTGAGCCTGTAGGTACTTTGATGTCATTTTCCGTTGCCAGCAAGATCCAGTATAAAGAAAGCTGGATAACAATAGAAACTGATGTTCCACAAAAAGCAAGATGAATAATCAACATTAGAATGGCGGGTGCACATAGCACATGATGTATTTTTTGATTTTAGAAGTGGAGAACCTTCGACAAGTGGCCATTTTGGACCTAAGACAGCTTTGGATATAGCTCACTGACAATTACCAAATCAAACAATATCGGTCAGTTAAAAACCGTACGTTTTTTTGTGGCCCCTCTGATCTGAACAGACATTCCGATTGACACTGCGTTTGTAGAATATGAATTAAGCAACAAAATCCAATTTGTTATCTTTGCTGCTGTGAAATGTAAATTTTTCCACTGCGAGACTAATAAAGGCAAATCCAATCCATAATTGGCCATTACCTGAGCAACTGTCCTACCATTTTTAGTTGACAGGAAGTGGAAAATGGCTTTCAGAAAATCATAATTGATGCTTTGTTTTGGATCCAATCAGCTTTGTCTAGTAACCAACGATAAGCAAGACGAACAACGTGGTTATTTCTGCTACCTGCTTTCTGCAGTCCACTGGATCTTGCTGCAATGGTCCAAACAGTTTGTTCGGTTACTTGAATGGCTGTTTCCCACATTAGATGTGCCAGAGTGGGTCAGGGGACAGACTTAAGTTTACGCCTAAAACAGGTGAATGTGATTTTTTTATGTAAAAAACAAATATACATATACACAAATTAAAGGGACTTTAACATGTCTGTGTCTGCCTGCCTCTGTAAAATACTGTAACAAAAACATACAATGGTAGACACTTCTTGTTTCATTCATTCAGTGGGAAGGTGGTGGGGAATGTCTCAAAAAGCAGATTATTTGTTCATCACATTCCAAAAGAAATGACACAGGAGGCAATAAATTGACACGACAAGTGAATAAAAGGCTAATGCACTCCAAATACCATTTAAATTGTTTTAATACTGTTGCAGACCAAACATGCAACAAATTCACTTTACCCCATTTCAAAGAATATTATGAGGAAAATATTAATTAAATCCTGGGGGAAAAAGCCTTTCCCGTTTTAATGTTTCAAGGCACAACCCTCTTAAATATTGATGTACATCCTATGGAAGAATGATATTTTACCAACAACAAGAATTGCGACTTTAAACCCCATTGACGCCTGAAACAATTGGTGTGAAAAACACATTATTGATCATGGAAGGAATAAAATAGCATGCATACGAGAAGTGAAAAATTATTAACCTCAGCTTCAATGAAGAGTTTCCAGAATCTGCCAGAACTTGGAAACTGTGTGACAAGTCGCTCATATGTCTTTCTTGCTTTATCAATAGGTTGGTTCTAGAGTGGGAGAATGCATTTCCATCCACACAAATGTGAGGAAGAGATAATAAAGGCTTGCACAAATTATTAACCCCCCACCACTACCCTTAATCTCGTTATTTGATTTAACCCCCTATGCAGTAATGCAACTCTTAAGTCACTAAACCTGTGCTTCTCGAATCAGAATGCTCCAAGCGTCAAGGTCATATGGGTTCTCTTCCAACTTTTTCTCTGCCTTCTTCACCTTCTCCGGGACATACTCGGCCGCCGCCTGCAGTGAAAGGACCGAATGCATTAAAATGAATCAGGGTGATGCGGAAAGGAGAAGAAAAAAAAAACGCAGACAGTGATGGTGGATACGGGGGGGAGGGAACGTTCGGTTTTAAAAGTTAAATCTTTAAGAGCCCGTTTGTGGTAAATTAATTACTGCAAACAATCTTTTCCTTCATATTTGATTTAGCAACTTTCCTATTAAGCTTTTGGATCTTAATCATTCATTACCGCAAACCAGTGCATTTGAATTTAATTGCAAGTTTCCGTGTACAATAAATGGGTAAGTAACCCAACCACGCCATAGCAACAACGAAACTACGTGCTACAGACAATATAGCGTGCTTTGTACGGATATATCGTTATCTAAACGAAACCGTTGTGATATATTGAGGCATTGTGACATCACCAAGATAAAACATAGACACTTTAAACAACAATAATTGTTGCAAAGACAACAAATGATACGCGCTATTAGCAGTAGCATTTCCGTATGGGCCTTTGCGACATAAGCTAACGTTACCTGTTCGGTTGCTGCGTCTGTAGACATGGCTGCAAGAGTAATAAAGTGTTCTAGAAGTACTACAGTATGAATAATGATTATATGCTAACGGGGTGATATTTTTAAAGCGGCTCCGTGACAAGCATTTTCTTTAAATCAAGCGATCGCGTTGTCCTCTAAGAACTTGCTGCTCAGTCACAAGCCGTTTTTTTTTTTCAAAATGGCGAGGCAATTCACTTCCGCTCTGCACAGTGCAAAAACAATACAACTTCCTGACCCGAACCTTCTAAAATAAAACAACATGTTTCTCAAAATCTAAAGGGGGAGAATGACTATTTATTTTCAAATAACTATCAATATGTTTTATACATGTATTTATTTTTGCAGGAGGTAGCACAAAAGTAAGGTGTTGCGGTTTACCGAGGAAGTGACCAGATTGCACAGAACCAGGAATCATTATATCAGAGGTTGAACTCATATGAGAGGTATTGGAGAGAAAGTCAGAAGTTTCGAACTCTGCAGCTCTGCACTGAGAGACAATGTGCTAACCACTTTTCACCAGACAGCTAGATTACAAACATCCATCTATCACTTTTCAACACTGGTTGTCCCGAAGAGGGTTACGGGATTTCCTGGAACCTACCCCATCTGACCTCGACCGAAAGGTGGAATGACCCCTGAACTGGTCGTCAATCAGTCGAAGGGCACCATAATGACTGACACCGATACACACCCACATTCACACTATCACTGCCCGCACCCAAACCAGGCAGCTGTATCACTGCACGATCAGACATATATAAACAATACAATATATTTTTAAAAACACGTCACATGATGTGTGCACAAAACATTGCACAATTCTAAAACAAGGTTGGTAGTTGAACAGAACTGAAAAAAACTACTTGAAGTGCCACGAAATGCCATGGGGACTTTCCCGGGTCAAGTTACATGACTGTTAAATTACACCCGTTTGTACTGTTCCCCTCTATGACCAGCAGGGTGGGACATATGACAACCACGGCGAGGCGCGGGTAAACCTGTCTGACTCCAACCGGAAAAAAACTAGACTAAAGAAGAACATCCCCGAGTGATCAACCCTCTTTTTCTTTGGTTTGAAATCTCTGCCGCCTTCTCGTAAGCCCAACTATCATACACCAATAATTGTATACAAACTGTGTATATACTGTTGAAATTATACATTGTTACATTTTAAACAGTGTTGATGCATCGCATGCTCTCTGTGATTGATTGGTACGGCCTGGTCAATGCCGTCAACTCACAAACATCCACTCTGGGTAGAAGACAGAGGAAAAGAGACATGTTGGAGGTGAGCAGGGCTCCAGAACAGCGCGTCTTGACGTGGGGACTTGCACCATTTCCTAGATGGGCTACCTCTCCCTAACTGGAGGGAGACACATTAAAACTGCGTAGCTCTCCCCGCGAGCACGACTTGATATTTCTGGATGTTCACATGCGTGATTGGCTTGACGTTTGCAATGTGGGAGATGGTGGCGTTACCGAGGGGGAGCTCTCCTTCCTTGTCGTCTCGGACAAGATGGCAGCAGGGCAGGCGAACTGTGCATGCTATGGATTTATAACTCCGTAACATGTTCAGAGAAACCCTGGATTATATTTATTGTGACCCTATGTGAAGGTAAGTGAACGGGGGCACCGTGTGTGCGGTCAAATTCACATTTTAAAAAAACAGTTGTATAGTGACGTAACACTACCGTGACTTGCCAACAAACTTGGCTAGCGCGTCTGGTTGGTTAATATCTCGCATGATCTTGATTTTTGTGGGAACAAAACAACCGCTTTGCCTCGATAAACCATTTGCTATGCTCGTAGGAAAATTCATTGTATCCATACGTTCCCGTTACGTTGGTTGTAATGATTAACGTGACGGTGTTGGACAATCTTGCCGTTTTATTTCCGTATTGTCATGGTGAACCGTAAATTTAGTACATCGTGATGACAATAGCAAATTCTAATACGTGGATGAAACGAACCGAGTGATTTATAAATTGTTAATCCCATTGCGTTATAAGTGTCAATCGATTCTTTGTAACATCGTAAGACGTCAAAAGGCAAACTAACACAAACACAGAAGACCTTTGAGCTCAGCGAACCATAGCTTGCATTTCAATAACTCGCTAGCAACTTTTCTGGTTACTTCCCAGCCATTGTGTTACGTACACGTAGATTCTCAGAATAGAAAAAAAACAACTGCCTGACTGATTTTCTCTGAGGCAATTTGTTGTTTTTCCCCTCCTACTCGGTGGCCACAGCATTAGGTGCACCACATGAACCCCAATTCAGGAGATGGTAACTAATTTTAACTAATTTCATGGCTAGCTGCACTGATAATAGTTTCAGTGGGCAGCGTGGACTGACTCGTAAATGTACTGTCCGCTCGACAAGTAGAAAAAGTGCACCCGTATTGAATTTGTTGCCTTATGGATTTTTTCCTTCGTCGAATTGCCTTGGAAGTCAGAAGTAATGGAAAATCGTGACAGCCAAATAGAAGTACGAATAGTGAACTTCTGTTAAGAAAGTACTGTACTGTACTTGCTAAAAACGTAGTTTTAAATGTTTGTTTAAAAAACAATTTTTTTGGGTCCAACAGAGAAAACACTAACTGGGTAAACAACTTAAAGTGTATTATTATACAGTATTTGTAAGTATTGCATTTGAGGAAAAATTCAACACAATCAGTCCACAGTGTATTTACGAGTTTGGACAGAATGTCCTGATTTTGGGATATCGTTTTTACTAAATATGTTTGATCAATGAGAATTACTATCAACAATCATTAAAAAAAAACAAAACAAACCCAGAACATTCTTTTTCTCTCCACTCTCTATTAGATAATGGGATGTGGATAAACAATTTCGGGAAATCTGATCACGATTTCCCATCCCCTCACCTTGTTAAAAATTACGATTGTCATTTCATATTTAACAATGAAGTAATTTAGCAAAAAACAAAACAAAACAAAGGGTAAGCATGAAAGAATGGCCACACCCAATGTGTTTTCCTTTCACTGCAAGAAAATCGTGAATTGATAATAGCCGAATCTTGTTTGCTGCTGACATCAAGCATTGAGGTTCCAAAGTTCACCTGTGACTCAAACAGCTGCACATAAAGCAAGACAAAAACAAACCATGCAAGACTCATTTAAAAAAATGTAAATCGAGGTTTCTGTAAGTCGATGCAAAGCCGTATTTGTTTGTGACCAAACGCAAAACTGCCACCTGGCTGTTTTTTGAAAATAAGACGAAAAGGTTGAGTTGCTTCTAGTTTTAGCTTTCCTGTCATCTCATGACGAGTGTCATTTAAGACTCCAAACTAATTCCTGTTAACTTATCCTCGGTTCTTTATTATTTTAAGTGAGGGACTCCTCTTCCCTTCCACCTACCCCCCCAAAACTGGTCATAAATCAGCAATTTGGTGCTTTTAATTTTTACATAGACGCCCCTCTCCATGCCCCATGTATTGCAATATTTAAGTTCTCAATAGCAAGGTTTTCCGGAGCTCACAGCAGGACAGACATTTAATGACACACCACCCTGGGTGTGAAATGTGTGCCTGCACGAGCTTTGTGCAAAAAGAACTGGTTTCTCGTTTACGTTCTCTGCATTTAAGGTGGAAAATATGACAGTGAGCACCATAATAAGCTAGGGATTGCTGTGGAAAGCTGCACAGATCGGCGGAACATTTCCAGCATAAGTAAACATTCAACATTCTTTTAGCCACAGGAGGACAGGCACATTGTCTATTTGAAGAACTGTCAGATAATTGGATTGGAATACGGGTGTTTTTTTCTGGGGGGCTGGGGGCATGGGGTGGATGGCCACACATGTTGATCACAAATTATTACTTCGTTATCAAGTATTTCAGAGTTGACTAGGGGTCATGATCCTGCTTTTCAAATGGTTTAAACTTAAGTGAAGTATAACTTTAAATGTGACTCGAATGGCCACTCGAATGGCCAGTCAATGAATAAAACCTAATCTTTCCATTTCAGAATATATATATATATATATTATATGTTTTATATATATATAAAAAAAAATCCTCGTCTCACCCACCATGGGTGGTGTCTGTCACCATTTCAGCTCGGGTCCTCTACCAGAGGCCAGGAAGCTTGAGGGTTCTGCGCAGTATCCGTGCTGTTCCCAGCACTGCGCTTTTCTGGACCGAGATATCCGATGTTGTTCCCGGGATCTGTTGCAACCACTCGTCGAGTTTGGGGGTCACTGCCCCAAGTGCTCCGACCACCACAGGCACGACTGTCACCTTTACCTTCCAGGCTCTCTCCAGCTCCTCTCTGAGCCCTTGGTATTTCTCGATTTTCTCATGTTCCTTCTTTCTGATGTTCCCATCACTCGGGACCGCTACATCCACGACAACGGCTTTCCTTTCCCCTTTATCTATGACCACGATATCTGGTTGGTTGGCCATTACCATCTTGTCAGTCTGTATCTGGAAGTCCCACAGGATTTTTGCTCGGTCATTCTCCACCACCTTGGGAGGTGTTTCCCATTTTGACCTTGGGGTTTCCAGTCCATACTCCGCACAGATGTTTCGGTAGACTATGCCAGCCACCTGGTTATGGCGCTCCATGTAGGCTTTCCCTGCCAGCATCTTACACCCTGCAGTTACGTGTTGGATTGTCTCAGGTGCCTCTTTGCACAACCTACACCTTGGGTCTTGTCTGGTGTGGTATATCCCTGCCTCTATGGCTGTGGTGTTCAGGGCCTGCTCTTGGGCAGCCAGGATGAGTGCCTCTGTGCTGTCCTTTAGGCCAGCCCTCTCTAGCCACTGATAGGACTTCTTGAGATCAGCCACTTCTGCTATGGTTCGGTGGTACATCCCGTGTAGGGGCTTTTCCTCCCATGATTGTCCCTCTTCCAGCACCTCATCCTCTGTTCCCCATATATATATATATATATATATATATATATATATATATATATATATATATATATATATATATATATATATATATATATATATATATATATATATATATATATATGCATTTTGTTTTTCTACTTTCATTCCTTTGCTTTGCATCTGTGAAATGTAAATTTCTCCACTGCGAGACTAATAAAGGCAAATCCAATCCAATGTAGCTATCAATATCAAATCACTGCTTATTGGATAGATCTAGCTTTGATGACAATGCCACATGTACAGTACTGTGAAGAAAGAAACTCATTGCATCATAGCGTCTCAAAGTGAGCATACCATATGGAATCAAACCTTAATCTGACTGAAAAGAATCAAATCAAATCTTTCTTACTTTCGTCACCATGTCAAGATATGCATCAAATTGTCTTTTTTTGAAGGGATACCCACCTCTAATCATGACTTAAAACATATCATTTCGATCCCATGTGAATGTAATCAATAAAAACATACAGTCAAGTCTCGTTATATCGATATCGGATATATCGATAGTCCCGGTTATATCGATACTATTTCTATGCACGCACGGGGAAAATTACATGCAAACAGGGTCGGATATATCGATAGTCCCGGTTATATCGATATTTTTTCGGACTCCCTTGAATATCGATATAACGAGACTTTACTGTATTTGTTTTAGGGACTAGTGAATGAAATGATGCACTCGTGCTTCCAATTGCAATGGGAGTATAGAGACACTGCAATTTATTAACATTCGAGTTACGAATAACGGTACATACGAACATTTTTGCGTGTACATTATGTCGAAAAATGTTCGGACAGAGATGTTGCAAGTTAGATTTTGTATTGCGCGCCTTTTTCCGGCTGAGCTCACTGGCGATTGGCTGCGTACTGTATTTCACACGCACGCACACAGACACATTAGAAGTTTCAAGTGCTGGATATTTTCGTGACAGACACCAAGGTTGACCAATTTATGTTAAAGTGTTGCCACCGAGTTCAGGCCCCGATCCGCCGAGCTTACTTACTATTGGCTGTGTAGAGTATGTGGGCGGGGAGGAAATCCTTTTTCACAGTTGACTCTCCACGAGGACGCAATGCATAACAAAACGTAATGGCTGTTCGCTTGTAATTCAGTAATGGAATTAAGTAACGGAAGACCCAAGGATATATGTCGTCATACTTCAGTAGACGTGAATTTATCTTATGACTTAAAGCGTCTGCGTTTTATACATACTTCCGCGTTGAGTGTTTGACTTAAACATACATTCCATACAAAATATAGCACTGAAGCAACTTACGAACAAATTCACCTCACGAACAACCGCTCGGAACGTATCTCGTTGGTAAGCTGGGTAGCGTCTGTATTATTCCCTCAGCAGTAGCAACATGTGTACGAATTACATTCTCTACAGACAATTTCATGATGGTCATTGCAGCACTTAAAAAATACGCTGCACTTTATGGTCAGTATGTATGTTATTTTCGAAGCAAACAGCTAGGGCTCAACCAGTATGGGATTTTAACAAGGCCCTAACCGATTCCTAATTAGAGGCACGGAGTGTCACGCAGCAGCAGTGTTGGTTTAGTGTGATGCTGCATCTCGGTTCCAGCTGTCCCTTTTACACAGATGTCAGTTTATGCCGTGTCCTTCCAAGGGCCCAGTGGCAGAACATTCTGCTCTTTATATTGGCTGTGAATGAGAAGTAATCCATCAATGTGGGGATTTCTAAATGTTAGTAATAAGTTCACAATTGAAATGCCACGTGCTCACATTCCTTGGAATATAGAGGGGCTTTTGAGAAATGAAGATCTTTTTCACGAGACTTTAAGGGATTGAGTTGAAAATACTAGCAGTGCCCCCTATTGGAAGACAGGGGGATTGAGAAATGCTCACGGTTGCAGTCTCAATTGGAGTTAGTGATTCTTAAATGTCATTAGCCATGTCTAACACTGTTTCATTGTTGAATGTGATGAATATGGAGTTGCCTTTCACGTAAACCAAGTCGCGAGAAGGCCTGTTCATTTTCATGCACCTCTGCTTTACTTCGCATTCTCAGAGATCTTCTTTGTGCTTACAACTCTCGATGGGCATAATAATGGATTATCCATCCATCTCGATGAGACAAAGTGGAGTGCATTACTTTAAAGGCCGTATCTCACTGAGCGGTATAGGTTTGCAAGAGTTTGCGCCCGTAGCGAATGTTTTTTTCCCCACTCAAAATTTTCAATTTTTTTGTTTGTTAAAACAACAACCTCTTAGTGACATTTTGGATATTAAAAAATGTATAATTTCATACCAGTGAAAATATTTATTGTTGGCCTTGGGTGATTGCTTTGTCAGAATCCAGCCCAATTAGCATTGACATAATTCATGTTGTTTTTAACATGTTCCAGTTACATGAAAGAAGTCAGTTCAAAGTCAAATGGGCAAAAAAAAGAAAAGAAAACAAACAAAAAAACCAATTATCTTTGGTTGCCTTCCAATGATACGTTTCCCCCCTATTGGTTGCCTAGAGACGTGCAGTAGGATGTATTGCAACCACAGGGAAAGGTCAGGCAAACCTTTGTAACGTTAGTCATCTTTTGTGTGGAGGTGTTGGTGGGCTCATAGTGGATGGATGAGAGTTGAAAGGTGCTCTCAAGTACTTCACCGCAGCTTGTTTCTCTTGCTAGTGATGGAAGGGTATCATCAAGTGTTATTGTGAGGTTGGTGAATTAAAAGAAGATGGCGATATATGAGATCAGCAACGCCTTTTGACTTGGCAAATGGCAGTAACCAAAATTTATTGTTCATTTGAGGGTTCACATAAAAGGAAGGGACCCCTTCAGATGTAGCAATAACGGCAGTAATGTGATCTTAATATTGCCACAATATGGCTAGCAAAATGTCATGTCACTATTTTAAAAGTGACACATCTGTTAAAAAGGCCAGGTTGTTTTCCATTTGTGCAGTTCCAGCACAGATTTGTCACTCAAACTGCACTAGACCCCTTGGTTAGTTTATTTGAGCAGTGTAATTAAAATTTGTCATGTTTTGCTAATCTACATTCAAGGTGAAGGAGACTGACCGTTGAGCATTTTAGTTCCTGCACGAATAGACTCGATTCACAATGTGTATGTGATTTAATATTATGTGGTATTCGTGATTATAGGACGGTTGTGTACATTAATGTTGCATGTGGTGTTTAAAGTATGTTTATAATTACCCCAACTAATTAGCATTGTGTACATGAGGCATGAAATGCAATTACTCGTGTTTAGTAGATTAGCTTTATTTATTGATTTATTTTGCCTGCTTTGTTTCACTGTTGTGGTAATTGGCGTATCATATGGTGCAAATTGTGATATCGTATTATGACATTTGGATATGGTTATATTCAGAGTGCCGCCACATCTGAAGTCTCTGCTTTCTCTGATTCAAATCACGATTGATGGACTTGTAATGTCTGTTTTCACAAAATATATGTTCTGCATGTACTGAAATCGGTCATTTGAAACAAGAGACATCACTGTCTTCTCTGTTGAAATGCTGGCACAACAAGTCTACAGAATCGCAAGTGCTAAACAATAACGTAGTGCTAATAAACACAACTTGTGCTCTCAGAGAGGAGGAATGACATGTGCTTTTACAGTCATATGTTGAACTGTATCTTCTGTATTTTACATCCCCTCAATGAAAGTAAAAATACAAGTCACTTGACCTATTTTGATCAGTTGGGAGTACTCATAGATATCTGAATGTTTAATTTTCGAAAATAAAAGTCTGAAAAGGGGACCTTTTTGATCCCTGTGTATGCTCCTTGTAATTTTTTTGTATTGTTTTTTGAACAATCCATCTCTTCATTTTCTATCAAGCTATACTCATTCAAGTTGTATTAAAAATAAAAGAATGTTATATCAAGTATGCATCTTATTGACCTCCAATGTTTTTCTTTCTTTTTCTCCCTTCCAGGTATGGCCTCACAAGTCTTGGTTTACCCACCACACATTTATCAAACCCAGACAAGTGCCTTTAGCAGTGTGAAGAAACTCAAAGTTGAGCCCAGCAGCTGTGTGTACCATGAAAGAGCACATCCGCGGACTTATCTGAACAGGCGAAACCTTGGTATTTTGCACCCAACGAAAGCCTGCTCGTTCTTGAGTCGCGACTTGGCGGCGGACGCCAAAGTGTTTGGAGGACAAGGTTACCCTGTGACGACGGTGATTGTACGGGGCGTCCAGAGACAACAGCCTGGGAAAAAAGCTGGAGGATTGGGCCCAGCTGCGATCCAGAGCATAAGGGTTGTCCACAAGCTGCAACAGAATCATCATCATCATCATCATCAGCAGCAGCAACAACATCAGAAGACAGTCACCGCAAGTGGGAGCAGCAGTGGAGCAACAGGGACAGGAGGAGGGGGAAGGGGAGAGGGCTGCAGTGGAGGAGGTGAGGGTGGTAGAGAGGAGGAGGAGAAGGGAGAGGGGGAGAGAGACACAGAATCGGACTGTGGAGTTTTGGACTCGGCTGACAGCTCTCAGCGATGTGGACTGAAACGTAAAAGTCAGGAGCTGGATAATCGAGGGAGCACCATGCAGATTGTGGAGGAACTTTCAATGTTGCCTGCAATGTTGCAAACAACGAATGTAGGAAATGCAGCGGCGACTGCGCCTGCGGCCGTTGCCGCTGGAGGGGGGACTTCCAAGCCGGCCATGGGACCTGTGGGTGTGGGTGCATCAAGGGGAGTGGGGGGATGTGATGGGGACTACCAGGTCGTCCAGCATGAGGTTCTTTGCTCCCTGAAGAATAAATATGAAGTGCTGGATTTCTTGGGACGTGGAACCTTTGGACAGGTTGTCAAGTGCTGGAAAAGAGGCACGGGCGAGGTTGTTGCTGTCAAAATCCTGAAGAACCATCCTTCGTACGCCCGGCAAGGTCAAATCGAAGTTGGCATCCTTGCTCGTCTGAGCGGAGAGAACGCAGACGAACACAACCTGGTGCGAGCTTTTGAATGTTTCCAACACCGCAGCCATACCTGCCTTGTGTTTGAGATGCTCGAGCAGAACCTGTACGATTTCCTGAAGCAGAATAAGTTTAGCCCACTGCCCCTGAAAGTGATCAGACCAATATTACAGCAGGTGGCCACGGCTCTGAAAAAGTTGAAGAGCTTGAGTCTGATTCATGCCGACCTCAAACCTGAGAACATTATGCTTGTGGATCCGGTGAGGCAACCCTACAGGGTGAAGGTCATAGACTTTGGCTCAGCCAGCCACGTGTCCAAAGCAGTATGTTCAACGTACCTCCAATCTCGGTACTATAGGTGAGTGCAAAGCAATAAACATTCTGGGCTGTGCTTATGACATTGATTGTTTTCACAATTCGCTGAAGTGCAACTGCGTTTTAGTGTAACTTTGAGGTCATGCGGTTGGGTTAAAAATGTCCTTCCTTTGGCAAAATAAGGAAATATCTCCTATGCTGCACAACATGTTGCCAACTGAGCAGCCACACGCAACAGCAGTCTGGGGAAAAAGCGACGCCATAGTGCTTCATATAAAAAAGATTTACATTGCTAACCTCAACATTGTGTAATTGGTTATATGATAAGCCCAAACAAACTTATTAGGTCATATCCATTTGGGAAATGTATAGTTTGTTTACTTTCCCAAGGCCTTGTGGAAACTCCAATGACTAACTCTGCAGGCACAGACTTTCTTAATAAACAAAACCCTGTTTTAGTTTGTGGGTGGCTTTAGTCTGTTTTAAGTGACACGGCTAGCAGCATGAATGTTCACTCATACCAAAGTGAATTATTAAATTAATTCAAACAACAAAGTACAAAATAGCACGAACTATATTTTAGATTGTTCTTATGGGAATTAGGAAAACATTTGAGGAAGTTTGTTTCCACGAAATATGGCTGCCGCTGTTCACCCACACAAAAGAAATCCAGTGACTGTCAAGTGTCCTTGAGAGTTTGAAAGGCACTTAGAAATTAAATGTATTATTATTATTATTTTTATTATTATAAATCTTATGAGGTGCAATACAATGACTGTCAATGCTGTACAATTCTCACTAGTACGACTTGTTCCACCGTTACTTTTCATGTACAGTACAGTAGTACATATGGATTTGGTACTGTCAACTAAAATAGATTGAAAGAAGAACGTGTCACAATCTTCAATTGGATTGCTATGTGAATGTCATCTGGGGATGATTTCCATGTGTCGTCAAAATGTGTTTTAGACTCTAATATGAATCTACAGCTTTGCTTCTAAATGCATAATACATTTTCAGCAATTATTCAAATGTGTACAAAGACTGACAAGAATATAATTGAATCATTGTCACATAGCGCAACATTTTTTCCTCATTATTTCAGTGGTTTCAGTAGTGGCTATTTTGTTTTCACGTAGGTTTGCATGTTTACGTGGTTATATATTTTGGCAAACATCTGCGGGCTTTCCGACTAAGGCTTAAGGGAATGTTTGCACAAAACCTTAGTCATCTGATGTGAAATTGATAAAACAGGAAAGCATGTTTTGATTGGTTACATGAAATTCCTTCTGGTCTTATACAATTGGACTTAAAAAATATTTACAAACTAATCACTGGACATTTTCTTCAATGGACTTTCTTACACAATCCTTAAAAAATGAGGGCAGATATATCGAGATGTGAGTACCTCTCCAAACTCCATGAACTTTGACGTCACTAATGCTCTTTGAGATGAAATGGCAAAAATCTCACAGACACACGTGAAAATGTTGTAAAAGCTTCCCGAAAGAGTGCAAACTGCCAAACGCCAGCCACGTTTGTGTGTTTGTGGTCTTATGTTGAAATACCAACCCTGTAATGTACCTGTAAAACTTTTTCTGGCGTTATCTTCATTTTTTTTCACCAACACAATTGCATACCCGCTGTTTCAGAAAGTTGCCCAAAATAGAACAATTTATTCTTTGTTGTGCTTTTGTTAGGCGGGAAATACAGAGCAGCCACTTGTCATTGCTGTCAGCGCTGTAATTTCAGCGCTTTTGTGACCATTCATGACATCAATACAGATGCATACAAATAAATGTGGCTGCAATGAGACATATATTTAAGGTGTATAAGTCATGGTGAAATCAAACGACTGCATGCTCGGTAAATAGCTGCTGGACTAAAAACATTAAACTCCGTCTGCTTTGTGGAAACCATGCAGAGTAGCATGTTTTTGGATGTGAGTAAAGAGCTGCTTAAAATAACAGGGCGGGATGCTGGCCAGTTTGCCTCTATAAGATGGTGAAGCAGAAAAAAGGATATGAGCTTGACAATACAAATCAGTTCTCACCTCATTCATGGGAAAATCTGGGTATTTTATTCATTGATGCTGGTCAATCATTCACTTCCACTAATGGGGAATACTGTTGCACGGCATGGGCCACAGTTTGCCAAAGCAGATTGCTGGAAATTATTAGATTTGAATCCCTGTAACAAAAAAAGAACATTCATATGCATATACACATACACATATGTACTTGTTTTTTTCTTCTTAAAAAATGTCAAATGAATTTCAGAGAATTCTCTTTGACACACATGTCCGAAACATATTCAAATACAATTTGTATCAAATGTGCATTTGCACACACTGTCCAAAAAAATACAAAAAAATAAATAAATCTGCAAACAATCCAATCACATGAAGTACTATTCTCATTGCAATGTTCTGTTGGAAAACCTGCAATAAAAGGCTCATACGCTTTCAAAAAAAGCATCTGCACTTCTATTTCGCAATAAATGCTGACATTTCTTTGACGAGCTACTGGCTCCAGCACCACACATAATGAACAAATGCGTGCACATGTAATCAGGAAATTAAAACTGGACAGACAGATCAACTTACCATTCCACAGTGTATAAATAAATATACACGGTATAATAAGTATCAATAAATTAATGGTTTGTGGTCGACATGGGGAAGTAATACATGGGAAAGTTTCACCTTGAAAATGAGATCAGTCATGACTAAAGGCCCAGCCATGTTGTTTGGCAATCTCAAGGTAAATTGTTGCCAAGGACAGAAAAAACATCATTGTCCCTGAGCCTCGTTTGAACGGAAACTACCAATATATTAGATGGGCTGTCACAAAGAAACCACCTTGTATCATGAAATGCTAGTTTTGTAATTACATGTAGCCATAAATAAAGATTTGGTAAAGCAATTTTGCCTTTTTTTCCCCATCGTTATATGTTATGCTCTTAACCGTACTGCCAAAGCTGCCAATACAATTACAAAGTAGAATAGCCAGCCTAATGTTGTGTACTTTTTTTTTCGGATTTGCCCCAAAATTCAATTAGTTTCTGTTTTGCACCATTTCGCAACTCGTTTAGATGAGATCTAAATGGGATAAAAGTTTACACTGTGGCCACCCTAGTTAATTGTAATGGAATAGGTCCAGTACCTTTCCATTCAAAATGTAATGCCTGGTGAAGGGGATGGGCGTCAGTTGGAACAAAGTCCATCTGAAGTGGGACAAAATCTTTCTTTAACTTTGGCTCCATGTCAGCTCATTAAGCACATTACATTGGTCGCACACACCTTAAGCCATGCACCCTTAATCCAAGGTCTAGGCCGATCAGAGCAAAACTGTGGCCCGTAGTTTTACTTAATTATTCTACATGACTTGAAACTTAGTGTGTGGAATTGCATAGTGATGCCTGATTTTAACAATTTCAACTGATACCCATAATTTCCTGCTTTCTATGTTCACATTGGCTTTATTTGTTATGTATATATATATATGATTTCTCTCTCTCTCTCTCTCTCTCTCTCTCTCTCTCTCTCTCTCTCTCTCTCTCTCTCTCTCTCTCTCTCTCTCTCTCTCTCTCTCTCTCTCTCTCGCTCTCTCTGTCTCTCTAGTGTATGTAATGTAAACTGTTAAAAGAAAAAATCAATCCTACAAAAACTGAAATGATTGAAAACATCACTCACTATAGCTACACCTCGAGTCATTGCTGTTTGTATTACAAGTCCAGAAGAGCACAATGCAGTGTCATCCATACATTTTCAGAACCGTTTTAGATCACTGTTAACATTTCGCTCGGCTGACCATCTTATCTTTGCGTTGCTTTGGCCACATACCAGACCTGGCAAGTCTACAGATGTTTCTCTGGTCACCTATCTTGTTCGGAATGTTGAAAAGGTCTTAAAGCACGTCTACTTGTTCCTCAGAGAATAATTTATATAAACAAGCTATATAAGGTTTCTGTAAGCACAAAACAGTACCCCTTTGTCCCGCCACCCTTAATTGCAGGTCGGATTCCACCTTAACCATTGGTCATCCCTGATAGGAGACAGCCCGGTGGATGAAGGATCTATTTCTGGAGTGTGCGATAACAGCCTCACTTAAAGTTCTGTAAAGGGAAACAAAAATAGTTGTGCTACATAACTGACTGTCGCGCTTTATGGGCTGCAGACACCAGTTGGCTTGTTGGTTCTGTCATTTCACAGTAAATCTGGATGTACATGACACATTCATCATATCGGATTACGCAAACTGACATCTTGTTCAGTCATTACATGGCACATGAGCAAGTATTTATCTGTTGGTTACGAAAGCACAATACTTTTGGGAGGCCCATAAGGATGGTATGATATTTTTTCAAATTTTACCGGTCTGATAGTTAATTCCTTGTTGATTAGAACTGTTAATGACATCCTGATTCATTTGAATTAGTTTCACTCCAGCAGATATTTTGAAATATTTTTTTTCTAGTCAATTTACTTTATATTTTCTCAATTTCACATATTTTTCTTAAGATGGGGGGAGGTGGAAATCGAACGTTCTTTTGAAAGAGAAGATAGACTTACTTTAATTTACAACAGATTATTTTCTTACAGTGTTTTTTAGGTGTTCAATTACCTGACATGTTTCGGCGTATACTTCCGCCTTCGTCAGAGTGTCCATTGTGATACATGTTTCAATCATATCGCCAATTTATACTGTACATTGATTTTTTTTCTTCATCGGTGTGGGTATAACGGTGCTCCTCAGTTCGTAGCACCTCTGTTTCTATGGTATATTTATCAGGATGGATAATAGATTTTGTTTCAACAGAGGGCAATGTTGCTTGGTTTGCAGCTTTGGTCCCGAGACGGTATCCCCTCCATCCTTCCCGCCCGCATTCTCATTATCTGCACAACCCATCTAGTAAAGCCCCAAACAAGAGTTTTATCCTCTGGGAAATCCTCCCCTATTACTGATGGGCTGTGAAACTGTTGGCCTGACTCCCTGTACTATTTTTTTTATTTTTTTTCAATGTTTCTGACTGACCTAGATTTGGGATGTGGTGCACTTATTTAAGGTTGGTTTGGTTTGACCACATGATCAAAATTGTCTGCTTTGTTTTGGTTTAGAAGTAATCCAGTCATTTTGAGTTTCCTTAGTCAAGGCATTATATTTTCAGATCTAACTATTTGACCCCTCATGCATTTGTTTGACAACAATCTTCAAAATATTTTTTTTAGTTTGTGTCTGATTGTAAAAAAAAAAAATCCTGTTCACATTGACCTTCTAAAAATGACAAGAAAACTATTTTGCATTGTCAGTCATACTTGGTGATATAATGTAAAAAGAGATATTTCCCACATGCTAATTGCATGGTTGTACCTGCAGATGTAGAAGTAATGCTTCTCTCCTCAGGCATGTCGTTAAGTAAGTTTTTGTTGGCGAATCAAATAAATATAAAAGCCATCCTATGGTCTAACAAAGCTGTTTTGGTGGTGCTTCTGAAGATTTAATACAGACAGATGCCATTTTCATGAAAGCAATGTCTGTCCTAAATGTAATGAACGAAGAAATGATGTAAATGAAGAAACGAATGCAGATTTTCTGAGTGGATGGAGGAGATTTAACTCTAAATCCTCATCCCAGCCTGGCTGACCTCCTAACCCACTGGCCAGGCCTGCTCATGCATGGCCAATCTGGCTCAACTAATAATGCACACCATTTCCCCCCTCGAAACCATTTGACAGCCATCATGCGGAATCCTATGATATTGTGCATTGAGAATTGATTACTTTTCTTCAAACAATAATCACCAACATGAAAGATATAGTAAGGTGAAGTCTGTATCTTTTTCAGATTGCCACTTATTGGTCATATCTTAGATCATTAATAATGAAATGAAAGTACAGTCATTTTTAATGTAATTGATATTGTAATGCAATTTTGTCTTTTCCACAGGGCTCCAGAAATTATTTTGGGATTGCCATTTTGTGAAGCCATAGACATGTGGTCCCTGGGCTGTGTGATAGCGGAGCTTTTCCTGGGCTGGCCCCTTTACCCTGGGGCCCTCGAGTATGACCAGGCAAGTAACTATATTCTCATGACAGTTTTTATCTTACGGTGACTTTCTTTTTACTTATTAGATGTTATATGCTGTTATTGTCAAACTGTAAATCAAACTTTTTTCCAATTGTTTGGCTGGTCTTATGATTAATACTGTACTTGGGTCTTACTTCATTCCTGGATTCTAGTCCAGGTAAGCCATTTAAAAAAAAAAACAACAGTTTATGTTGTTCAAAGCTGCAGTTTTGTCTAACCATAACTTGTTTGATATGGTCAACATAAGGTTTGTTTGGAATTTACTCATAATGACTTAATGACACATTGTGTCTTTGAAGAATCCGAGTTAGCTCCCCTTTCATTAATTTACAAACACAGCCTGTGTAATAAAGACTGCAGCTTGCTTTTGAACTTTATGCTTTTTCGTTGTACCACCTGCTGCAGTGGGCTCCAACCCTCCTTTACGGGCACTCTGAGCGTTCATTTCTTCACTCCGAGTGTTTGAAAACTCCTAACCTTCTACAAGTGACTTCTTTTACTTTCGGCTTTTCCCTACAAGGGGTCGCCACAGCAAATCAGTGCCCTCCATCTTTAGAGGTTTGATCCGAATGTTTGTTTTGGCCAAGCTTTTATGTTGGATGCCCTTCCCGACACAACCCTCTGTATTTACAGCTTTGAGCTTGGGACCGGCACAAGAAGACTTGTGTCCCTTTGTGGCTACAGAACAAGCAACCGTTCAGTTATTCAGAGTGCCCGTAAAGGAGGCTTGGACCCCACTGCAGCAGGTGGTCCAACGAAAAAGCATGAAGTGCAAAAGCAATTTGCAGTCTTTATAACATAGGCTGTGTTTGTAAATATTATATCACAGTATATTTCCGAATGTACCCATAACTAAGGAATGGAAATTTGTGAGGCATGTATGGGCGCTACCGTTCTTCGTCTTGGGTTTTGTAAAATACATCTCCCCCCACAATTCGGCTTATACTCAAGTGTGTGATTTGTATTTCAGTTTTATTTTTTTTGTTTGATTTGCCTTATGTGGCTCTTCCCCCAATTTAAATAACTTTACTGCTCAATAAGCTAATGATAAAAATAGTTGGACATCCAAAAATGTCTATCCAAGCCAACATAACTATATCCATGTGTGTGTCTGGGCAGCAGAGCATCACACATTTCCACCTCATTTGTTTTTCCCATTCCTTCTTCAGTTTGCTTTTCCAGTGTTCATATAATTTTCCAAATGTGACAGTCTACAGTCATTCTGACTTTCCATTCTATTCATTTAGAACAATATATTTCCTTGAGTTTGATGAAGATTTTGGCAGATGATGTCGAGACTTCTCTTGAGTTTTGTTGTGATAACTTAAAGCTCCGACCAAAATGCAATAATGGTCAAAGGGAAAACTGGTGTTTAACTCTCAGATCGATTTTTCTTTCAGACACAATAAAATATATGTAACTTTTTCCAGTAGGAATGTAAATTTTTTTGATTCACCAGCCAGCTGGTGTCGGGTAAAACAAGCAGAAATGGATTTTAGTCCTCTCAGTGGACCTCTGATGGTGTCTTCCGGGAACCAGACTGACCAGGGCTTAAACTGAGCCGCTTTTCCCTATCCCCTCAAAGTCTGACAGCAAAGCCTCTGTGTGCCATACTGCACCCTACCTGATGGGGCTTAGGCTCTCCACAACTTCCACCGTATCTCATGACGTTTATGTATTTATTATGGTGATGATGATGATTATTATATTATTATTATATTTTGTTTAATGACCAGCTTTTAAAGTGTTTCATTTCCTGGGCAAGGAGAAATCAATCCACACGTCTAAACATATTTGACTTTTGTCATCAACACAAGTAACAAAATTAAAGTCTTATTTTGCAATAGGAAGGCTGCATATCATAACGTTGCCTTAGGGCAAGGGTCGGGAACCTATGGCTCGCGAGCCATATATGGCTCTTTTGATGATTGCATATTCTCGCTTTTTTTCTGTTCATTTTCTGTTGAGGCTGCAGTTGGCGGAAAGCGCAATTTTTATTTGATGACACTGACCTAGGTTGGCAGAAAGCGCAATTTTGAAAGGATGATACTGGCCGTCAGTTGAAACAGGTAAACGGCCCTTTAAATGAGCCCGACAAGTAAAAACAAAGTACAGTGGGGGTTTGGCTTACGAACTTAAATTGGTTCCCAGACAGTGTGTAAGGCGAAAAGTGTGTATCCCCAAAATTAATTTCCCAGAGGAAACCATTAAAATGAGAATAATCCGTTCCCTGGTCTCCATAAAATAGAATTACTAAATAACTACTAAATAAATAAATAAATAAACTTCACACAATATACCTTATTCTATGTATAATAAATGCTATCGTGTTGTAATGAAATAAATACACTGCATTGTATAATAAAGTTACTTTATTTACATTTGTGATGGTTGTTGATGGCTCTTAATTGACACCTGTTGCTTTCTGACTTGTAAGGTCTTACGAAACAGAGGCATCACATTATCATTCATCATGTTGATGATTCTCATAGCCACAGTCTTTTCTGGATGGAACTGTTCAATAAAAGCCTGCACATCATTCCACTTAGCCAACATTGCCTTGATGCTCTCACTTGATGCTGCAGCCATCTCCTCCTAAGCCCTCAGATGACAACTCCTGAATTGCTTGCTTCTGCTTGTCCTCTTGAACGCAAATCAAATCCTCTGTGTTGAGGACCTCATTATGCTCAGCAACAAGCTTCTCGATGTCATCTGCATCCACTTCGAGTCCCGTAGGTCCTGGCAGAGATTTTCTGACAACAAAAGTCACGGGTCCGATGATTCCATAGACCCGGAATAACGCGACAAAAGAAACCAAAAAGGGTTACACCGAGTAGGCGGGCGGGGCAGATCCATCCAGCCTATTAAGCTAGGCAAAATAAAATGGCACACGGGGTGCAAAACCTTGCGATCCCAGAAAGCAACGAACTTACGCGATCGCTGCTAACGATCACCTGGGCGAAGCAAACCCTTGTGCTGTCAAGTCCAAGACATCCGGCACTGGTGCCAGCGACTTGTTTAAATGTCCTAATGTCGTTGATTAGGGGATTGACAGCAGCTGGCGGTGGTTGGGAGCGGCGGCCCCGCCCCAGCTGTCAACTCGCAAGTGACAAGTTCGGTGTCATTAGTCACGTGAAAGCATCGAGTAAATAAAGCCTTTGTGTAAAGCTTTGTTGCAAAGGATGGTAGCAATGGTGGACTTAGCATATCGGTACTAAATCAGACAAACGCACACCTCGTTCGTGTTTCTCAATGAGCTCCTTCTTCTCATCGACTGTAATGTTGTGGCCGCGCGCGGGTGTGTGTGTGTGTGTGTGTGTGTGTGTGTGTGTGTGTGTGTGTGTGTGTGTGTGCGCGTGTGTGTGTGCGCGCGTGTGCGTGCGTGCGTGTTCTGGCTCTCACTGAAAAACATTTCTAAATATTTTACTTTTATGGCTCTCTTAGTCAAAAAGTTTCCCGACCCCTGCCGTAGGGATATTTTATGCGAGCATCCTCTCTTCATGAAGAGAGTCCTCGGAGTCGGAAGTCTCCAATAGGCAGATGAGTTTGGATAAAAGTTGCTAAAAATAGATATGAAAGTCCACTAAAAAGAGGAAGCATGACAAATGGTGAGAAGGAACTTGAATTGTAGACTGGTTCACAGAAACAGTCTTCATTGTTTGGTTTGACAGAAGTGAAACATCATTGTAAATACTGTATATTTAGAATGCTGCTGGCTTATTAACTTTTGATTAAAATCACTTGAATAAACATTATTTGTAGGTTAGTATTCTGGTTTTGTACATCCATGTCCAATGTTCACCATAAATAAGTGCACCACAACAGATTTGTTAGAAAATGTTGGGTTTCCTTTGAGAATAACTATTTATTTTGGAATATCAAAATAGTTTGTCTGCTCTTTATTTCAAATGGAAATGTCAGTCCAGATTCACGAATAGTAATTGCTATGATAGATTAATTAACAGAAAAACTTCTGCTGTGACATTGAGTTTTGAAAGGTGCTTATAAATGAAATGTATTATTCTTATTCTTATTCTTCTTATTATTATTGCAAAAATGAATGCAAATTCATACATCGAGCCAAAATAAGTCACACAAATGTGTCTCACTCAAAATACCAGTAGTTATTATGTTCAGTGAAAAATGTCTTAAATTAATCTGGATATTAGTTGATAACATTAAAGAAACACACACACACACACACAGTTTATGGGTGATCAGCGAGTTGCTCCTATTTGTATTTTCAGGAAAATCCACTTGCATCTCTGATTCTGAAATGTTTCAAAATCTTATTTACAAATCAACGTTTGAAGTTTGTCGAAGTTGCATGCAAATTAATCAAGTCCAATTAAAACATTATGAACAAAACACAAACATTTTTTTGAATAATTTGGGGCATCTTACAAAAAATACTATCAACAAAAGGTGAGTTTGTCATTTCAGTATCCTTTTGTTCATAAACAGTGAATACACAGTTTAAACAGCAAGTAATATAAAAATATAAAATCTAAAATAAAGATGCCACAGTGAGGCAGCTGCCTGCTGGTGTGAGGTGTCATTCGCTTGCCATGGAGGGGAGCTGTCTGGAGCCACTCCTTCCTTTCCATTTTGTACTTATCTTTCTGCATGGAGTCTGGTTCCATCTTAAACAGCATATTGTATATTTATAAGTCAGACTCTTCCTCCTCTTACCTTCCTCTTCCTTATTTTACAGTTCCTTTTAGTTCAATTTGATTTCCGTATTCAAGCATGAGAAACAACTCTTGTGTGGTTATAGCGGGTTCAAAGTAGCGCAAATACTCTAGTTTTCAATATTTTCGAGTACCCAAATTAAATGGAATTAACTGAAAAATATTTTTGTTCAAAACTTTGTTTGATAGACTCGTTTCTCAGCCTTACAAAATTAATGCAAGACTTTTCTCCCCTGTATCATTGTTACTTTTTTCAACTGCTTGATGTTTTTCCATTTCAAAAACATAATCCACAAGAGTTGATCCTTTAGAAACATTACATATGCTTTCTACCATGCAAAAAGTGTGATATAACAGGATTTTGTCATTTGGGGTTACACCGGTGACGCAATGATTGACATCATGTGACTCATCTCGCTCACTGTGTGGCTCCATGAGTCTTTGCAGGTCTGAATGTGAAATGTGTGTTGTCCTTAACGCTGAAGTGTGATTGACGTCAGCGAGGCTTCTCACTGTTCTCCTTGCATAAACCTGCGTGTGTGTGTATGTGTGTGTTGCGCACTCCCCCGTCAAGCCATGATTACCAAGGAAGGCTTCTGGCATTTAGCGCCAGAGAACCTTGTTATCACAGCTAACTTGCAAAGACCCTGACACCTGTCAGACATCAGCCCAGGGATATTTGGGTTTAACTGTTTCACAGGAACTGTAATCTTCAAGGTCTGTGATGCAGACAACCTGTACCCACTGACTCTGACTGTCAGGGACTTTACAGAAGGATGTCACTGTTGTTGACCTTAACAGTAAGCACAGTGTCACTGTGTGGATATTAAATTAATTTTATTTCCTTGTAACTATTAATACAATTATTGTTTATTTCTCCCTTGTTTTCTCTCTCCCTTTTTCTGGACCACTAGATTCGCTACATTTCTCAGACACAAGGTTTGCCTGGAGAACATCTACTGAATGCAGGGACAAAGACAGCGCGTTTCTTTTGCAGAGACTCAGACTCTCCTTATGCAGTCTGGAGGATAAAGGTGAGCAGTTTGATCTGCAGACACTCCACTCAGCTTCTACTACTAAACGTATTCTGTCTCCACAGTCTACGGACGAGCATGAGGCTGAGGCGGGGATGAAATCAAAAGAAGCGAGGAAGTACATCTTCAGCTGTTTGGATGACATAGTGCATGTATGTCCAACTCAAATCTTTAGTGTAGGGTTCACCAACCTTTTTTAAAGTGAGAACCACTTCTTGGATACTGATTAAAGCAAAGATCTACCAGTTTAATCGAAACAAAATCTTTACTTCTGCTCAGGTAAACATTCTACAGGAAAAAAAACCTCAATAATTTTTAGTCATCCTTTACTCAGAAGACAGGAAGCTTCCACACAACTGCAGGTTCTAATCCATGTTTCAACAGGTTTCACCATGGATAATTTCAGGAAACATGTACAATAGTACATTAATATCATGGCTAAATGTATTTTTCACCACAAGACTGAGTTGAGTTCAATATTTTCTTCCAGGTGAACCTTGTGTTGAATCTAGAAGGCAGCGACTTAGTTGCAGACAAGGCAGATCGCCGGGAGTTTGTGAGTCTGCTGAAGAAAATGTTGCTCATTGATGCAGATGAGAGGATCGCTCCATCTGAAGCTCTCAGTCACCCCTTTGTGACAATGCAACATCTGCTCGACTTCCCTCATAGCAACCAGTAAGTCCACTGACACTCACCTCTTCAGACATAAAAAGGTTGGGCGTCAATTTGACCTCTTTCACCCCGTGCACACAGTGTGAAGTCGTGTTTCCACATCATGGATATTTGTTCAACCCGTCCCACTTATGATGCAACCAACAGAAGCAAGGGCCCCTTCGTTCGACCCGTGGCCGCTTCTGCTGCAGTTACAGTAACCCATCCTTTCAACAAAATGACTGTTGTCCACCCTCAAGTAAGTCGCCACTGAAGTATTTTCATTACAACTCACTGTCTACACCTGTGTCTTAGTATTCCATTGCCTCTCAGTGAAAATGATAAAGTCCTGGAATTATTTGAGTGAAATTTTGTGTGAAAATGTGGATTTTCAACAACAAAACCTGTTCATCTACATTGGTATACCGTATTGGAAACACTTGGTATATTTGGATTGTGATTAACATTTCACTGCAGGATCCTCCAAATGCTTGCATTTGGAACTACAATAAACAAACCTTTCATAACTTTGCTGCTGTGATATGTAAATGTCTCCACTTTGAGACCAACAAAAGTAAATCCAAACCCAAAAGATATGATATATTAAAAGACATTTCGTACTATGAGGGCACCATTGTGCCCATTGACTGCTGTATAACAGTGTGCCGTCATTGAGAAGAACTAAAGTGATCAGTGAAGTGAGACAGTACCATGACGGTTGTGCAGTTAGGGCAGATAATGCTTGCACCGTTCTTTTAAGTGAACAGTAGTAATGCTATTACACAGAAATTCCTGAAGTGTTCTAGATTTTTTTGGAGTGAACATATTTAAAGAAAATGTTTCATAGCCTTGCCCTTATTCTATTCAAAACTGCAGACCTGCCCATCTTAAAGCCTTGTAGCACTGCTGTCATGGCAACAACATCACGTCATGTTGCTGAGGTCATGGCAACGCTGCAAATCACTTGTTGCCGGGGAGAAATAAGGAGCTGACCACTTTTCTGTCACTGCCACTCCATAATGCAAATCTTCAAATTATGGATTTGTTCAATGCTATCTGTAAACAAGAAAACATCAGATTTAAGGAGACCCGGATTTATGAATTAAGCCACTTTTTTTATATTTCTAAGGTGTCTCATATATTTGTCTGTGCCAAAATAAACCATTAATCAAGAATAACAGCACACTTTACATGAATCTAATTTGACCAACGCTGAAGATTTGAAAAGCAGTGTTGGTTCAACACCACATTGACCTCTTCACTAAACTATCACATGTACCGCTTATCAGAAGCAGACGCTGTTAGCTAAAGCATCATAGTCTGCTCATCCAGCAAAACTGAATGCACCACTACTGTGTAGACTTGCTATCACTTGCACCAACATGGGAAGTTACTGGTGGACAAATGCTCTTTGGGGTAATAGTTCATTTTAAAATCTGTCTTCAAAATGTATTCTCCTTATTACTTGTGTCATAGGCATTAGCACCATCTGCCCCCTCTGTGTTGCACCCCGGAATGCCATTACAACCAGGAAGTGGACAGTTTGGAGCCAACGATTCTTTTCAGCAGGCACTTATCTTATGTCCACCCACTATTCAAGGTATGATGTGTACATTAGACCCCTATTTACAGTATATATCTCATTTATAATGTAGTGTATGTGTCATTTGATTCCTTTTCACCTAATTTCGCTTCTGCAGTGTCAATTCCAAACAAAAGTTATCACACGGTGTTTTGCAATTGGAGCAGCTCAAGAACCATGTTACCGGTATTTTATTTTATCCATTCAGGAATACCCACCAACACTGTGAAACCAGCGGGCTACTCTGTTAGAATGGAGGCCTCCGTACCCCTGGTCACTCAAGCGCCCCCAATCCAGCCCATCCAAATCAGACCAGGAGTTATCACGCAGGTACTACAGTATCACAATTTTGACAGCAGAGTTTTTTTGTGAATGACATAAAAAATGCCTTTGAATGTGTTCGATAAGGTGATAAATGTGTCCACTGGAAAGGCGCGAGTGGCTGCCTTTCCAGCAGCCCGTGTATTTTGTTATTCTACTTCTATTCTTTTCATCACTTTGTTGCTGTGAAATGTAAATTTCTCCACTGCGAGACGAATAAAGGCAAATCCATCCATCCATCCACTTCGGATTATCTGCACAAAAACAGGCCTGGTCAAACCGAGCCCAGCAGATTTTGGTGCCCACATGGCAGCAGATGACGTCAGTTCCTCCGGCGCCAGGCACATTGGCATCTGACACGGTGGCTGGCCGACCAAGAGTGGGTGACTGGGGGTAAGCTAAATCTGAAATGTTAGTCATCCCCTCTAACAATAATGCACTTCAATGCATCATTTTGAACAATTTTAGCTACATAATATCATAGATTATTGAAAGTAAGTGTGTCATTATCTTGATTTACTACTGAGTGGGATTTGGGACATAGAAAGTCTTTGACTATTAATGATTGGTGAGTCATATTTGTGTCCTTTGAGACTGAGACCATTTTGCCAGTAATGCTGCAAAAGGCTTTTGGCTCAATGTGCAATGTTCTTCATACAGGAAAGTGCGTCCCCATGGTAACCATTACAGCTCAATGATTGCCCACCCACAGCCGTTCCTAACCAACCAAATGACCATGCCTGCCCACCAGCCGATAAACATAGGCATTGCACATGTGGTGTGGCCGCAGCCCGCTGCCAACAAGAGAGCAAAGCCTTCTACCAACAGGTATGTCATGCAAGTTGCTTTATTCGGTGAAATTAAAATCACCTCACACATTGTGTTCCGTTGACTAGTGCTGCCCCTGTTGCGCCTCTCTTATGATCTGAAATATGCGGTAATTGCCATTCAGAAACTCTGGTTGTAAATACGCAGTTTGCAAAGTCAATGGCAAATTCCATCTAAAAAACACGCTCAAGTCGTGCAACGGTTGAATGTCACTCACTGGGTGTTTTCCAGTTAATCTGCAAATGAATTATTTTGTATCCAAAAGCCCTTTGAGGTGTCCCAAAAGCAAAACATTAGAATTTAGAAATCATTGTTGTGCTTAACATGCTTCTTTATGGTCAGAAACCACTGTTTTAATGTCACACCCATGTTCCACTGCCATTAGTAATGAACAGAAAAGGCTAAACTTCTGTTCTGTCTGTTTTCTGATGAAAGAAGAGAGTCTTGGCTAATTCAATGCTCATATTATGACAAAACACAATAATCTGAGGTTTGAAAGAGCAGTCAAAATTCTCTGGAATTGTTGCCACGATGCGGAACTGCTTTATAAAAATGTGGCAGTGAAAGAGTTAATACATGAATTTGATGTTATTGGATATTGGATATTGGATATGCCTTTATTAGTCTCACAGTGGAGAAATTTACATTTCACAGCAGCAAAGTGATGAAAGGAATGAAAGTCGAAAAACAAAATACATGAGCTGCTGGAAAGGCAGCCACTCTCGCGGCGCCGTCTTGAAGTCAAAAGAACAAAAAAAAACTAAATAACAAATAATATGACAGCATAGAGACAATATGACAAAACAAAGACACAGAGAGACATTCATTCTTCGGGACTTGCTGTACCCTCTGTGATGACATGAAGCAGTTCTAGATGAAAGAGGAGAGGATCAAAGCGTCTTTCCACCAGTGGATCAGGGACATATGGTGGAATGTGCACGTCGACTACAAGCTAAATGTTGAAAGCAAACACGCAGCTGTAGCATGTGCGCCCAGTGCGGATTTACCTTAATTATCAACGCCATTGTTCATGATATGATGGTGACATCTGTTTTTTTCTTACCACAGAGGCAGCAGCTTTTCCCAAAACACAAACATCCCAAATCTACCATGCCAGTCCCCAAAAATGGCTGATACGGCAAAGAATGTGGAAGTGGCAGCAGGAGAAGAAGCAAGGCACCCTGCTTTACAGGAGCAAGAAACAGAGCAGGCGGAAGAGGGAGACAATGACAGCTGCTGTAAAGTAGAGCCGGACAGTGAGGATCTCTCGGTTTCTCAAGAGCAGCGGCATGCCATGGTGATCTCGGAGCTCACCAGCCCATCTGTCAGCGTCATCAGCATCAGTAGTGACGAAGAGGAGGGTGCACAAAGGCACTCAATGAACGAGTTGAGTAGACAATGCCAGGTCCTGAGAACAAAAACAGCTATGGCTCAGGTGTAAATGTCTTTTTTTTCTTTGTCAGATGTAAAGGCAGTGCAGATTGTGAGGCTTGCCAGAGCACCATTAATATGGAGAGAGTGTGTTCCCTCAGCAGCCCCGACAGCACGCTCAGCACCAGCTCTTCAGCCTCCGTGCAGTCTAGCACATCACCCTGCAAACATCCCAACAGGTATGATCAATACAGACTATTGCGATAAATCCCTGAGCAAGTGTGTTTTTCCTCCGTTCCTGCAACAAAGTGTTGTCGGTCATGTTTTTCTCCTCTTCCCCCTCTCGCCGACAGCATGTCTGATGATGAACAGGAAAGTGGGTGCGACGCAGTGGACATTTCACCTGCCACCAACGGCAATAACAACAGTCCCTTTCCCGAGCGGCGGTACATGCCAAACAGCAATCAGAACTGCAAGCCTCGTGTCACTTGCGTTGCCCTGGAAACCGAGGCCAGCAAGCCAGCTGTGCGTACGGCCGCAGTTCCTCCAATGAGGGTACTGAACAACAACACCGGCGTCGATGAAACACCTGTCAACACAGGTAATGCTGACCGCATATTGTGCATGATGCGCTGGGCCAATAATGACTTTGATGTTCCATGTCGAACTGACTCATGCAGATTTCCGTGTTCATATATAATTGAGTAATGAGCCCTGAATTCCTTGGCCACACCTCAGCAGCAAGTGCTCGATCACGATAGATCAAAAGTCTAGTCACGACTGCTGCTGTCTGCTCTACAGGTCACATGGTCTGGGATTACGCCATTTTAGTCGGCCACAGAGGTTTTCCCAGGTGATTATGGGTGACCTGACTGATTTATCTGCGCCCATCTCCGGAATGGATGTTTATTTTTTTACCACTAGTCTAATTCCAGACTGACTCTGCTACCTTGTGTATCTGTGTGGACTTGAGCTTCATAAAGCTACACGTGGCATGTGGGATTTGCTTTGCATTAAATATTCAAAAACATGGATGACAACTAGTAAACATGTTTCCTGGATGTCATCAACACAAAAGTTTGAACATTACATTCATTCGCTCGCATCTGGAAAAGGTTTCCACACGCCATGAGTAGGTTTTATAACAGTTGTGGCCAGTGGGACATCAATAAGTCCTGACCTAATGTTGATTTAACACTGCTCTGCCCCTCAGCACTATTTTTACATGCTCAAATTGGGGCGAGGTAAGGCTGATATGTAAATCCTTCACAGAAATCATTCAGTCGTCTCACCTTTCACGTCAAAGTCGTGTCTCACCTCCAACAAGCAACTGTGGCCCCACATAAAAGGACACGGCTTGCTATTCCGGGGATACCAGCTATATTTATAGCTGCTGAGCTGGCATCTCTTTAAGCTCTATAAGAGAGCTTAGTTACCAGTTCCTCCCTGATCCTGCAAAAATGTCTATTTATAATCTTTGATGTCACATTCAGAGGTGCTACTCTACCATGTTGAAAATTCTGAGTTGATCAAACGAGCAGACAGCTGCTCATACCTTCTGCCACAATTGTTGTTTGTCATCTACTTTTAACAGGGGCATTCTTTTGCTCTTCTGACTTTGCCGTACAAATTATATTTACGCAAGAAATGAATGTCATCCTCGTCTCAATGTCTCTCCCTCATTTCTCACTTAGTTTTGGAGTCTTCATACCAATCCAAAGGGAGAGTCCCTTCTGGGCGGCATCATCACCACTCCACTCCTCTTCTCAACCGTTCCCAAAAGATCACCCCTTCATTCCAGCCCCAGCAGCAGCAACCTTTAGGTTTTGGTCAGGTGAGAACTTGTAGCAGTCACACCCTCGTGCTTGCATGCCACTAAGTGTATTGTTGAACTTCAACTGATATTTCCCAGAAGAAGGAGGAGTGAACTAAAATGATTTTACCCTAAAACGAAACAAATATGTTGTCCATCAGTGGCTCTCCCAAGTGCGGTATAATTAAGTACATGAAAGATTCACTTCAATAAAATACAAAGAATGTATATACAGTAAAGTCTCGTTATATCGATATTCAAGGGAGTCCGAAAAAATATCGATATAACCGGGACTATCGATATATCCGACCCTGTTTGCATGTAATTTTCTCCGTGCGTGCATAGAAATAGTATCGATATAACCGGGACTATCGATATATCCGATATCGATATAACGAGACTTTACTGTAATTTACAACTGATACTTAAAATAAAATCAAGCATCAGTATAGTACAACACACGAGCATTTTGTTTTTCCACAGTTTAGTACATTTTTATAACTGCAGTGACCATGAACTAAATCACGATATAAGTGAACTATTTTTTTTCTTTTCCATATTTACACTTAGTACTAATGTCCAAGTTTGGTCTAAAAACTTTGACACCCATTGGTATTAAAAAAAAATGCCAAAATGCAAATTGGTAATATTCATACTGTTCCAGCAGCTTTGCATTGGATTTCAAAAGTTGAAATGAAAACCCTGGGAAACACCACCATCTAGTGGCAAAAAATGATATCGTTGCTGTTCAAAACTGTTTTTCATCTCCTCTAGGTCCAACATTTCACTTCCTGCCACCAGGAATGGAACGGCAATTTTCCCCGCAGACCGCAGGCTTTCATCCCACCTACCATACACGGGCCCACATTCACCCTGTCCCACGGCAGTCCGAACCACTCTGCAGGCCATGCCCACCTTGGGGGGCACCCGCACTCCCAACCCACCTTGTTGTCCTATCCCCCATCTGGTCCTTTGGTGACGGCCGCGCCGGTTGCCCACCTCTTGGCCTCCCCCGGGACTTCGCGCCCCGTCCTTCAGCCTGCTTACAGCATCTCTCACCCAGCAGGCATCGTGCATCAGGTCACCGTGGGCATCAATCCGCGGCTTTTGCCCTCCCCCACTTTGCATCCCCAAGGTCAATTCAAGCCCCTCTTCCCCCCGCATTCCTACATCGCCTCGCCGGCCTACGCCGGTTTTCCACTCAGCCCCACCAAAATAAACCAATACCCCTACATCTGAGCATGAGTACCGATGTACTCTTCTCACTACCCGAGGGCTAAGCGCACGGGGCAAATTCTGTCTTAAACCACAACAACATGGTTTTTCATTTGGGAAAACCATGGCACAACCACAGAGAAAGCAAGATATTTTTGAATCATGTCAACTTGGGTGTAATTGAACTTTAAGCTTTAACAGGAAAAGAAAGAGAGAAAAAAAAGAACAGCGTTGGAGATGATTTGGGCAAAAGAATCTGAAGGAAATAATGTATGAATGATTGAATGATTGAGTAGTTTAACTCACACTTAATGTGTTTTGCACATTTGATATACCTTTGCATTGGATCTTCTACGAATACTCCTCAAAACAGGTAAATAATTGGGGTGGTGTTGAATAGTTTGATGTTGCACCCCCGATCCCAGCTATTTTTCTATATTGCCTTCTTACATGAGCAAGACACACCCACATTTGTAAAGCCATCCCAGTCTCTAGCTCTAGATTGCCAGATGTCGTCTATGGTGTTTGTTGTACCGCGTTCCGAGTATTTGTACTTTTTCAGTGTCTTTTGGTGTTTGCAATGTCAAATGTCCATTGAGCAATTTAAAATTGGGTCGTTCCTCACGCTGCATGTGGTCTTGCATGAGCAAAAGTGTAAACTGAACGATCCATAGACGTGGCTCTTATTGTTTTGTGTGACATGACTCGCTGCATTGTGTAACTGTCCCCAGCCATAGTGCCTTACCTATTGTTCATGTTACTACTTATATATGACTATATACAAGACTATTAATGTACTGGACTGCAGCACTTGAAATTCCAATCGCTTGATGCATCCTAAGTGTGCGTGTGTGAATATACATATACAGTGGTACACCTACTTACGAACATCTATTTCTTCATTTGAAATTTTCAAGTTATACAATGTCTCAACAGGAAAATATTGCTTCGATTTACGAATATATTTCAAGATACGAAAGGTAAAAATACAGAATGCTCTGCTCCTCGCAGCTCTATGTATCCTGAGTGCAACATAATTATTTATAGCTGCTCTGCCATTGGCTATTACTGAGCAGCATCCTGGCATCCCATTGAGATCCCTAAGAGTGACTATGCTGTGTCTGGGCCCATATATAGATAGATATGTGTCTATTCGGTGTCCTCGTCATTCATTTTCATTAATTTTACGTAAATGCGAATCACCCAGAAAAACATTTCACCATTCGGGTTACTAGTCATGTTTGCTTTGGACATTTTCAATGGATTGTTAAAAGTTGCCAACACAAACATCTTTACATCAGTTCTTTCCAAAACGCCAGACAAAAAACACTTTTTACATGGAGAACATGAACATGAAGAGATTAAAAAAATGACGACGACGCAGTTAAAATTGAAATGACTATCAATTTTATTCTTCTCACGAATCAGTTTTTTTTACATTTTGCACAGTTGTCATTCATTCATTGAGCCATAATCTCACTCTAACGTGTATTTGTTACAAATTTGGATGCATTTTTCAATTTTACAAAAACATTTGTCTGAGTTTTTATATATATTTTTTTGGGTGGACCAGCGCTACACCCTTAGCAGGGTTCTCGAGGCTGCATGGGAATTCACCCAACCAGTCTACATGTGCTTTGTGGACTTGGAGAAAGTGTTTGATCGTGTCCCTGGTGGAGTTCTGTGGAGGGTGCTTCGGGAGTATGGGGTACACGAGCGGCTGATACGGGCCGTTCGGTCCCTATACGACCGATGTCAGAGTCTGGTTCGCATTGCCGGTAATAAGTCTGCGCTTTGTCACCGATTCTGTTCATAACTTATGGACAAAATTTCTAGGCGCAGCCGAAGCATTGAAGGTTTCCGTTTTGGTGGCCTCAGTATAGCATCTCTGCTTTTTGCAGATGATGTGGTACTGTTGGGGCCTTCAAGTAGAGCTCTCCAACTCTCGATCGAGCGTTTCGCACCCGAATGTGAAGCGGCTGGGATGAGAATGAGCACCTCCAAATCTGAGACAATGGTTTTCAGTCGGGAAAGGGTGAAGTGCCCTCTCCGGGTCGGAGAGGAGATTTTGCCTCAAGTGGAGGAGTTTAAGTATCTGGGAGTCTTGTTCCTGAATGAGGGTGTGAGGGAGCGAGAGGTCGACAGGCGGATTGGTGCGGCGTCTGCTGTGATGCGGACTTTGTACCGATCTGTCGTGGTGAAGAAGGAGCTGAGCCAAAAAGCAGAACTCTCAATCTACCGGTCGATCTACATCCCAGCCCTCATCTATGGTCACGAGCTATGGGTTGTATCCGAAAGAACAAGATCCCGGATGCAAGCGGCCGAAATGAGCTTTCTTCGTAGGGTGTCCGGGCTCTCACTTAGAGATAAGGTGAGAAGCTCGGTCATCCGGGTGGGGCTCAAAGTCGAGCCGCTTGTCCTCCACATAGAGAGGAGCCAGATGAGGTGGCTCGGGCATCTGATTAGGATGCCCCCAGGACGCCTTCCTGGTGAGGTGTTCCGAGCATGCCCCACTGGGGACGACCCAGGACACGCTGGAGAGACTATGTCTCCCAGCTGGCCTGGGAACGCCTCGGGATCCCTACTGACGCTGCTGCCCCCGCGACCCAACCCTGGATAAGCGGCAGAAGATGGATAGATGGATGGATATTTTTTGGGTGTGGTAGTGGGTTGGAACGAATTACAGCATTTTTATGGAAGATGCGTCTCTGCTTATAAAATGTTCTAGTTATGAAATTTCTTCCAGAAACAATTTTCGTAAGTAGAGGTACCTCTGTATATACATTGTATATACTTTATATATACTTTACTGTATATGTATATATGTAGAAATATATATATATATATATACACACACACACACACACAAAATATGTGTGTGCATGGATGTGATGGATCGCGGATAGCGGTGCTTACACTTTAGAGTCGTGTGTATTTCAGCGTGACGTAAATTCCTTCTCCGTTCATGCAAGCATACGTTGCTGTTAGGTTACGGAGCAAAAGCAAGTTTTGTTTCTCTTGAATGAACAAGTGTACAAAGTGCAAGTACTGAGTATTGCTTCATATTTGATAATCACTTTCTATTTAGTGAAACTCTGATGACTAACAGTATTTGTACCGTTTGACGAAACTGCAATACAATCTCAATAGTCGCCTTTGCCCCCTGACGCGTCTTCATATATTCATTTGGACTGTTTTGACATGAGTGGGCATGGCTTTGACTAGGTAAGGGAAACAATGCAAATTAAAATGAATTCACAACATGGATTTTTCTAAGCCTGAGCAAACCATGCAGTATTCGATATACACATATATGGACGTATATTATAGAGCTAGAGTATTTAGTACCAATGCTTGATGAGGTGTGAGTTAATTGTGTGCAATTCTCTCATTTATGCATGTGTGACAAAGTTAAGTTGTCCCTTACATTTATTGATGGCTAAAGGCTTCTCAGTGTCGACTGCTTCTTTTAAACATTCCGTCAGGGAGGATATATGTATACATATATAAATATATACGGTGGGAGCAGGTGTCAGCAGTCTACATAGCATATATGTATGTAGATCTGTGTGTGTGTATATATTTTCCTGTTCATTTTTAGAGTTACATTAGTTGTGTATAATTTTTGTCTTTAATTTTAAATGAAGTTGCTTGGCAGCACCAAAGACTGTAATTCATTTCCCGAGCAAGGTAGCTACTCTTTGCATCAACCTCACTTAGGACATAGTCGTAGAATCTGGGTGGATGAATCAAAACACAACAAACATACTTAAACGCGGCCGAGGTTTTTGTCTAGCTTATTGGGCAATTAATAAGTCGGATCATTTCTTTCTTGAATGTATCGTAGATAAGCTGCTAAATGATGATTGCCACTTCCATAGCTGTGAAATTAGGTAATTTTTCTGAGTTTGAACCAAGCGTTGTGTGTGTGTGTTCCTAATTACCTAAAGTTGGAGTGGTTTTGATTTTTTTTGTGTGTGTTCCTGTTTGGAGTGTCATTGTAACTACTGTATTGCTGATAATGAACACTAGTTACAGTTGTCGTTTCTCGAGGTGTGTGTGTTTATGCATCAGTATTTTATCCTTTTTCAATCTATTCTTTGGGCTCATCCTAGCATTTAATCGATGTATCGACGTGTAACTTAATTTTTGTATGTTTTCATATTGACGTCTCGTACACATTTGGAAACCGTAGCTTGCAGTATCTATTTAACTTGTACATTAAGAATATTCTATCAGTGTTTGAGCACTGTGAGAGGACATCTTAAGAAACATCATTGTGCATGTCAAACACACCTTAGACTCACCACACAGGAGGACGGATTAGACGAGTTTTCCAAATATGAATGAGTTTCATCCCTCCAAAAATATTTGAACTGATTGAACCTAGTATTTATTGTTAGAATGTTTTTATCTGTTTAATGTTATATGAATATCAGCTTTGCCTTGCGTTCCGATCGTTGCCCCACCCTCAATACCCTTCCTCGCGCTCTTCTCAATATTTTTAATTGGAAAGCCTCATTGTCGTGTGGTCTTACTGAAACTGAAGCAGTGTGAGCAGCACTGCCTCTATGTGCCTTGAGATTCAGAACATTTGAGATGCATATTGGAGCCGTAATTTAGGCCTAGAATCCATTAACTCTGTGAATACGCTATTAGGACAAGTCCTGGGAAATTTGCTTTTGCCCATAGTTTTTGCCTGGCTCACAATTAATCATTCGGTTGACCTCGAGATCATACTAAAACTACCTCGTCAGAGGAGCTACTAACATAGTATCTTCATTTTATTCATTGAGCACTAAAAATCAACAAAAAAATCAGATTAAAGACTCAAGTCTCATTACTGTGATTTAATGTGTTTAAGACTTGTTTTTAAAAAATGGACAGCGAAGGGACCGATCTAATGTCTACCAGGAGGTCATTCAGTCTTTTGGGAGTTGCGATGAGGTGAAAAAATCTCATATGTGAGATTAGAAGACATAGAATCTTGAAATGAACTCTAAATTGTGTAACAGCCGGTGGTGTGAAACTGGAATGAGAGGTCTTGTTCTCCATTTTATGTGCTCCAGTTCGTAGATTACTCTGAAGTATTTTGAAGCAACTTGAGACCTTTGTGAGGGAACATGCTCACTCCAAAGTAAAGTGCGTTACGGTCATCTTGAGGTGATGAGAGCAGGAAAAAAATGCTTCGTCTTTGCCAGCTGCTTGAGGCAGAAAAAAGCCCGATAGCACCCAATTAGCTAAGTTTGTTTAAAATCAATGCCATTTTGCAAATGGGATACATATATCATTTTTTTAGAATGAAGACAATAAATACGTTTGCTTTCACACGGTTATACAGCATCGCCTCAGTTCGATAATCCGATGAGTGATCACATCAGTGCCAGGCAAGGCCATTTGGGTCGCCTTTTTTTCATGTCACAACAGCAACTGGGCAAGCGGCGTGAAAGATTGCAGTGTTTGATGAGCTTCTAGTCAGGCCTCTGGAATTCTTCCAAAGTCATCCATTCCTTCGTCAAATCATTGTTTCATGCACCGTGCACAGAAAACAGCCGCATCTGTTCTCAATGTCATGAAAGAATAGAGCTGTCTTCTTAAAATGGGGAATTAAGATTGTAAGGGACCCTCGGGATACTATCCAACCTTGATTGACGACTCACTATCAGGAGACATGTCCCAATACATATAGATGACTGACTGTTCTGATCAGTTTCTAGAAACATGAGAAAATGGCGCCAATCACACACTCAAACCCAGTTCATCAACAATTATGGCGTCACCCATTATTGGATTGTCATTGGCTTGAAACAACAAGATGCAATACTTTCAACATTTCTGCCGTCATTGCACCACACAAGTGTTCTTAGATGAGCTGTTTATTGACGTGAGCTTGCATGTGTGTGTCACTTTGGTTTTCGTCAAGCACATCCGATAACACTGGCTTTGGGAGTTCATGGAACTTTTCTTCTTGCATGTTGATTATTTTTTTTCCTCGTCGTTGAATTAAGGAGATTATTCTTACGGATTCACAGCACGCTCACAGTCGCAAAGTGTTTTCCACACTGATTTGGTTGTATGCTTTTATTTTCTTTCTGACGGATCACGATGATGTTTAACTCATTCACTGCCATTCCCGAATTTATTCGGGAATTGAAAAGCTTGACGTGGAGCGCCATTCTCGAATTTGGTTTTGTTTTTTCTTGCGGGGCTGCCGATAAAGGGCTGGTCAGACCGCAATTTGTCCATGTTAGTGCTTTGTTCCAGCTTCAGCTGTTGTTAAAGCGCTATATAAATCAATATGTATTGTATTTTGTACAGCCACCCCCATTTCAAACTCAGATAACTCCAGATCCATATAACTTGGGAATTAAATCTTTTTTTTCTGATGAAAGAAAAGAGTTAGATTTCTTACGTTGAATTGAATGTTTATGTAGTCCTAAAGCTCAGTATTTTGTGGGTCCTGCAATTTTAGTGAAAATGACCAAAAAAAAACCTGGCACTGGAGTGGACATATTTTTGCACATCGTCTGGCAGTGAATGAGTTAATCTTTTCTGCGACAAGGCATGAACTTGGCAGATCATGACTTCTTAAAAGTTGGCCAAGAATGCGCATGGGTAATGTCATCTGTTTTGTGGTTACTCCCAAAGTATTCACCAGTAATGCGATGCATGAGGAGATGAAACTTAATGTTTGGAATCCGACCCCCTCATCCTGCTTTCCAGAAAGGTGTGTGTTTTTTTTCTTTTGGGAGAATCTGTGTAATATTTAACATATAAAAACAGTTTGGAAACTGTTGTAGTTATGAGTTGATGACGAACAAACACATCTGATGTGATGTTATCCTTTGGAGCTGTTAATTCAGGGTCGGTATTAGTCTTGGTGTGCTACTGTGTTCCTGTTTTGATTTTCTTTGCTTGATTTTGTTTTTGTGTTCATCTCTTTCTGCCGCGTTAATTCATGCTGCAAGTTATGGAATTATCTGTCTAGATGGTTCATCAAATACACTTGATTATGAAATCTGAGCTATTACTGTTTAAAATAACCTGTAGATTATTTTGTGGCTTTGGTGTATTTTTTTCATCTATTTTATTTGCTTCTTTTATTTGTCTGTGCTACACTAGTTTGCCATGTAGCAATTGCACTGTGCAATATTTACAGTATGAGAACTGGGAAACTAATATGGATGTGATGTCTCTTTACAGTTTGCGTTAGTGTTTCCTTTCTAGTTCTCAGTGATTTTAGGTGTGACCAAGCCTTCTCTACTTAGTCACATTAAGCGGGTTTTCCAGGTGACTCTTTTGGTGAGTGTCGAAGTAAGACTTATAAATGGTGTATTATTGTTAAGATTCACTTTGAATAAAAAAAAATCTATTGACACAGTGTTGGATAATTCCTGCTTGTTTATTCATTTAGTTCTGAGTGGTCAGTGGATGACTCAGTCATTTTTTTTCTGTGACTCAGAATTTGTTTCAGTAATTGTCAGTGAAATAACCTAAATTCCAAATCAAGTTTAAATATTGTGTTAAACATCAATATAAAAACTGCAATGATTAGTGTTGGACCGAATGGTTGTTTCTCTCTATATGCCCTGCCATAGGCTGGCAACCAATTCACCGTGTCCGTCGCTGAATACCCGCAGACAGCTGGGTTAGGCTCCAGCAATCCCTGGGACCCTAATGAGGAAGAAGCGGTACGTATAATGGATGGATGGTCAATGATATGTATAAGGCGCACCCAAAAGCCTTTTTTCTTCAAAAGATGACCATGTGCCTTATATGCAGGTGCGTAATATTGAGCCACGACAGGTCTTGCAACGACTGTCATCAGCCACCGACTCCATTTCCCCCTGTCGAATAAGTAGTGCCGTAACCCCAGCCTCTACTGGAGTGCCTTATGTGGTGCACCTTATATTTGTGTCACGGTTTGCGAGGTGGTGATGGCGGGTGCGGATCCCAAAAAGCAGGCAGGAGGGAGCAGGAGGTTGTTTGACAAATTGTATTAAAATAAAGTCAGCAGGAACAAAATGCAAAACATCAAAATCATCTGAATGGAAAAAAAATACAAAGTAGCAAAAGAAGACCAAAAGTAAAAGTCCGCCAAGGTTAAACAAACACGTACACTATGCATGCAGCAACCAAGCAGCAACCAAACAATGAACCGGCACCGGATGATCGCGCCGGGTGTCCTTTTAAGTGTCAATGATTAAACGACCAGCACCTGCGAGGCTGCAGGCAGAGCTGACGTCGCTACCCGCTGGTCGCCAATCTGATCGAGACGACCAGCACCTGTGCAGGTGTAGGCGGGGCCGACAGCGCCCCCCGTTTGTCGCCAACCAGATCATGACAATTTGGAAAACTTTTATAGATTTCTATATTATACTGTATGTGGAAAACTTTTTTAATTCATTGAAGCCTTACCTTATATATGGAAAAAGTTTGAAAATACACAATTCATTGGGGGTGCGCCTGATACGCCGGTGCGCCTTATACACTAATACACAGTAATTGAATGTACTGCGTGTTTACCCCCCTCTCATAATTGTACTACTCAAAGTCAACGGTGACATGGCACACTGCACTGTTTGATCATAATAATCTCAGTATACTAATTAATTTTTAATTGCCATGATTTGCAGCAGGATGGAAACAAGACTACTTTTATGATGCTCTATACACCCAACTTCATTCAGCACCAAGATTCCACCAGATGGTGACAGAGCAATATTGCCTGAAAACAGCAAGGTGAGTTTTACAACGCTTAACAGAGGGTAAATTCACATGGGGAATTAGAAACACCAAATTGTGAATGTGCGTTCACTCTTTGCATGTCAGTCCAGTCACGGTATTTTCAGTGGCAAGATCAACATTTGGGGTTTACTTCAAAAGTTGAATATGATACTGAAGTTCATAAAACCAATTTTTTTTCATCACACATCAAGATTTAGCACATTTTTCATAGCCGCCCACTTGCAAGTGCAAAAGTATTGGGACACGTGCCTGGTGGGTGTTTTTTGTTATGTGCTCAAATTGATTGCTTAAACAATTCAATCGTGATTGTCAAAATGAATTTGGGATTAAGCAAACATAGAGGCCTGTGACCTGACTTTGAGACGTCCATAAATCATTTGTTAACTCAGAGAAGAGGGAATTTCAATCAGAGTGATTGCGCAAATATTGGGCATAACCAATGCAATAATTCGGAATGCCCTGAAAAAGAATAAATCTGTGCCAGCAAGGTATTATGAGGGAGGCAATAAGATTGAATACCCCTCCATATTTCTTGTAAATATTTTTGAATCAGTGCTTTGTCATTTCCTTCTCGTGGTGACCTCTCAATCGTCACAACGATTGGTGTTAGCCAAAAATGAACCTGAACGGTTGTTGTTTTGAAGTGCACACGAGTCCACTTGATGACGATGGCTCAATACTGCGTTCACAAGCATGCTGCTTTATTTTTATTTTTATTTTTTTTTGGATCTGTCCTCGCCCCTAGTGGACAAAAGAGGATACAACGGCTAAATCACGTTCCAATGAATTTAATCTTAACCTGTTTGTATAACAGGCTGTACTATATCTTGTTGTTGTTGTTTTTTCAATCATAAACCATCTAGCTAAATATATCATATGTAGATATCGAAAGGTGTAGCACAATTTTGGCACCGGCGCGCGCCCTGCACCACACGCCGATGTGATGATGATGATGATGAAGATGATGATGATGATGATGATGGGTGGACCGAACGGAGGTGGACCGGTAGGGCTCATTTCCTCATCTGGCTTCACCGCAGCGTCAGGCACCCCGAAGCCCTTGCGCCCTGCATCCCCCCTGCAACGCTGGGCGCAAGACCGGATAACAAACCCGCAGAAGCCTGATCCAATGTATTATTTACGCGCCAAACTTCAGCAACTCATCCACCGGATATGGCTGCCGGTCTGAGAAAGCGTGCGTCAGGGGCAGCCTGGGCAGGAGACCCTGCACCAGCGAGGGATGCCGGAGGAGGAGGAGGAGATGAGGGGAAACGTGCAAGAAGAAGGAGCCGGCGGAGGAGCGGAGCGTTGGGAATGCCTGCAAAGTGTGCGATCTCGGCTGGGATGTTTTTTGTCCTGCTCCGGTGTTCTTTGGCCGCTGAGGGTAAGCCACACACGCACGCACACACCATGCAGATGGATGCATCGTCACCATGCGTCTCCTGCTATGAGTGAGTGTTGTTTCACACGGCATTGTTGTGCACACTATTTGCCTCTGGCTGCACGACTCAGTGGATGAATCTGAGCTCACCTGAATAGCTGAAAGATAATACGCTGAGTGTCGTTTGTTAACAAACTCTATCACCTTATCAGGACACTTTATGGGGTCCAATACTGGAGAATTCTGTGCGTTTAACATAGTGTTTATTGTTGATTGTAGAGGTGCCCTTCATCATTCACTTGAACAAAAACGATCATTTGGATTTACTTAAATAAACTCGGTGCATTAATTTTAAATTATATGCAACCGAAAGCCAAGGCTTCTTTGGATGTACTGACGGATAGGCAGAAGTCAAGATATAGAAACCACTCTGTGTGATGCAGTGCAGCAGTCAAACATGTGAGAGCTATTTTTTTAGAGTAATGACCATTATCTAGCAAGAAGTATAGTCCTTTTCAGATTATCCCAAGACCAGACAATATTGATGACATAAAATAAACAATCATGAACAAATGCACCAATCCATCAATTTTCTATACTGCTTGTTCTCATTATTCTGATAAGCGAGCTGATGACTATTTTGCTTCGTGCAGAAGGCAGAGTACCCTGGATTGGTTGCCAGTCAATTACAGTACACACGTGACAGCGGTGCCTTTCGGTACATGTTGAATTAATTCCATGGTTTCATTCATATCTGAACACTTACATCGGAAATAATCTTAACACATTGAGATGAATGGAACAGCTATCAATCTGTTACACCCTCCTACTTAAAATGTGTTATGTATTTTCATCAGGGGGAAAATATAACTTGATAATATTGTAATTCATACAAATATTAAGTTTTATCATAATTGCACATAATGTAGGAAATTAAATAGTTTACATCACAATTTAACGATCTAATTCAATTAACTGTGATGTTTCTGATGGTGCGGCCACATTGGCCACTAGGAGGCAATATAATGCAGTCCTGCAGACAATGAAAGGGTAATAGGATTTCTATCACTACTACTACTACTAATAAATTGTATGAAAGCGCCTTTCAAAACTCTCAAGGACACTTTACAGGCACAGGATAAGATTATTTTTCTGCGGGTGAGCAGCGGCGCCAGCGTTCACTCAAACTGGAAGTGGTCTAAATCACTCACTCAAATATAAAATGGTCATCCACACAATAACAATCAAATAAAATAAAACTACTCACCATTTGATGACAATGCTCTGATCATACCTTGAAATGGGCATCTTTCTTCCTTAATTTCTAAACGCTAGATAGCTAGGACACAGCTTGCTAGCTAGCAAACCATGCTTACTGTAAATTTTGCCCTTAAGGTCTTCGCCGGATAACGGAAACAAGTACTCAACGATTTAGCCTTTGAAAATTGGCATTCCAAAGCTTAGAGAAGGTTTGACTGCATTTCAGGCAGGTTTTGAAATTTCGAGCTTTAGTTGTACAAAATACTCCGACTCTGTGAGATGCAGTAATCGTTTTTTTAAAGGATAAGGAACATACTGGATGTCTGTGAATATTACAACACAATCTACAACATTGCTATTTTAAGCCGTCTCTCCATTTATTCATTTTTAAACCCCCCTATCCTCACGAGAACTGGTCCATCGTCCAGCATAATAGCTCATTGACCAATTCAAGATGAATACTCCTTTACGAATTAGTCATATACTCTGAGACCACACTGACGTAAATGATTTTAAATAGTCTGATGTGACCCTTGAGTTTCTCTTGCTTCCCTTGAATTTGCCTGGAGTTGTGTGACTTTCAGCATCCGGTTGTCACAGTTTGCGAAGTGGTAATGGTTGCGGATCCCAAATAAGCGGGCAGGAGGGAGCAGCAGGTTGTATTTGACATATTGTATTAAAATAAAGTCAGCAGGAACAAAATCTAAAACATCAAAGTCATCCGAACAGAAAAGTACAAAGTATCAAAGAAAACCATGAGTAAAAATCTGCCAAGATGAAACAAACCTGACAGGGTGAAGCAAACACATACAGTACAATACAATGACCCGACAAGGAATGGTCGTGCCGGGAGTCCTTTTAACTGCCACTGATTGGAACGACCAACACCTGTGCAGCTGCAGGGGTGGCCGACAGCGCTATCCGTTGGTCGCCAACCAGATCGTGACACCGGTTTTTCTGGACATTGTTCACAATGTAGCGGTCATTAGCCTGCAATGTAGCCAAAGGATGTTCGCTTCCTCCATACTTCTGTGATTCTTAAAGACTCTCAGTATTTCACTTGCACCCTGCAGATGTTACTCAGTGACATTTGAAGCGCTGCGGCTACTTCTGTCTGAAAATGTTCTGTTTTAAACATCACAATGGCAAGGTACTGATGATCCATTGTTAGGTATCGACTTGAGGTCAAAACGGCTGTTTAAACACTGGCTCTAATTGATCCAGGACTTTTATTAGTGGATTCAAGGATCAAACACTTGCTGTCAATTTTGCCGTTAAGGTCTTCGCGGGATAAGGGAAACAAGTACTGAATGATTTAACCTTTGAACATGGGCATTCCAAAGGTTGGAGAAGGCGAGAGAAAGTTTTAATGCATTTCAGGCTGGTCTTGAAATTCCACTTTAAAGCCAAATATCACTAACTTTTTGTGAGTCCTGCAATTGTGTATTAGAGCCACCAACTGATAATGTGCTTCCACTGCACAGAAACCAAGATGAATTGATGGTGCACTCGTCACACAAACCATTTTGTCAGCCTACAAATTACACCTGCTTTGAGTAAAATCCTATTTGTCCTTAAAAATACCTGACATTAACTATGAGCATTGTCTGTAATAAGCTGAAGGGAGTTATTATGGGAATTCAAGACGCATGCGTTTCAGAGCTTCTGGGCCAGCACTAATGACACGTATAATGCTGCCAAGAGTAGGTTTATCTCTGGGGTCAAGGTTGCCTGTGAAAACCAAGCTTGCTCACTGATTAAGCTGCATATTGTTTTCATTCTGACGTGACTTTGACACAACACGCAACATTTGCCACAACCAATCAAAACAAGTGCATACAAGTAAATGGTGGAGGTGCACATATGTAATACGACTGGATATGAGGACTAGAGGACTGACTAGGAGGAGGCGATGATGTGAGAAGCGGTGCTTGAACAGCGATGACTTACCACCACATCACAACTGCGCACAGACTGCAATACTGTCATGTAGCATTAGAAACAATGCCCTGCAAAAATGTTCATTACGTATACTGCAATGTTATGCAGGGGCACTGAGTGTGCCCCTGCATATTCCCAGATTTTGTGTAGGGGTGGGATGTTGTGTCTGCGCAATTTTTTTTTGTGACAACTTTGTATCAAGAACTATGTTCCAGTGAGTTTTAAGTGCTTTATAATAATAATATTAATACATTTCATTTATAAGTGCCTTTCAAAACTGCCAAGGACACTTTACCGTCACAGGATATCTTTTTCTGCGGGTGAGCAGCGGCCGCCACACGCAGCAGCGTTCACTCAAACCGGACGTTAATTAGACAAACGCATTGTGGCCATCTTTTTGCAATTTAATACCAATGACTGATGTTGACTCGAATTGAGTATCTTTAGTTAGGCAAAAGTAGTGCTATGCTGCCATCTTGTTACCACATAAATACACAAATTAAGTAGAGGAACATAATTTCTTATCTTGTGGCATCTTTGTGTCAATGAAAAAATGGATTGGATTGGATTATCCTTTATTAGTCTCACAGTAGATGGATTTACATTTCACAGTAGCAAAGTGACTAAAATAAGAGGAAATGAAAGGAAGAAGTAGAAAAACAAAATACAGGACCTGCTGTAAAGGCAGCCACTCTCACGGTGCCATCTCTTAATAATCATAATCAAAACAACAACAAAAATCTTAATAACAAATAATGTGACACAAAACAAAAGACAGACAGTCATTCAATCTTAAGCACTTTCTGCACCCTCTTTGTTGTATGAAGCAGTTCTAGAAGTACAGGACCAAAGCGTCCTTTTCACCAGTGGATCAGGGACATCATAGTTTAATGTGCACGAAAAGAGACTGTCTCACATTTCCTTTCCCACGTAAATCCGCTTCAATTCCAAGCCGCGACAGTTCCACATACGCATTGGCGCCCCGCGCTGATGGTCCTTTCTTCTCTTAGTGGGCTTCTCAAGCCATGCATCCATCCAGGTGAGCTCAGATTCATCCTGTGAAAATGCTGCCCATTACCGACGCAAAAAAAGCACAATCGCCCCAGAGCTGACCAGCGATGACAGTTAAATGGCACTGACATACCCCCCAAATCAAAAACAGTGCTGGCATATTCGTGCTGCCAGCAGGCTCTCCTCCTTGATGAATGCCGTGGCCAAAAAAGCTGCAAAACAATCCGTATCCGTTCCACACGACGCACAACAACACAAAGTGACAAAAGAAATCACAAAAACAACCAAAAAAAGCAAGGCTCGCTATTCGGGGCCATCTTGGACCTCTGGACTTCTTCAATGCTGAAGTGAGTTTGACTTTAACCCTTTCACGCATCAATAATCATGACCTGGAACCTGATAAGATGAAAGGCTGTCCACTGTAGTAACCGCTGTCCCTGAAAGACTTCAAAGAAGCAGTTAACCCAGGAGCTGCACATCCGTCCTCTTTTTGCCTTTTATTTTTCTGCCTCTGCCAGCGTGACTCCTTTCAAAGCCCTCACCAATGTTAAACCTATTTCCTGGAAGGCAGTTTACACAAACGATCACCGTGACTCACCGTCAATAGCACACGGCCGAACGTTTCCCTCATTTTACCTCGCCACTGTGATTTAGTGCACAGCGGTTAATTAACTTGGAAGTAAGCTGAAGATGAATGTGCCTGATCCAGATCGATGTTTGCCTCCGTAGATGCAGCTTGTGCTTCATCGCTAAATCAATATGCAGGCATGTTAAAAACAGCGACACGCTCTTCAGAACGGCAGCGTTTCGATTCCGCTCACACTCTATCTTTCTGGGGTTCTTGCAGGCCAAGCGTTTTAAACCCTAAATTGAAAATGCCGATGTCAAATAATTAAACGTTTATTGGTGCTGGAAATTATCTCAGAGAGGTTCTTTGTCATATCTTAATGACGATTAAAAAGGCGAGTTTGCCTGAGTGGAACACCCACACAAAACGAGAAAGGCAAACATGGCTTCTAATTAGTACAGTGTACCATCTGCTTGGGTATTATCCCCAGTATAGTTCAGTGCGATCAAGGGAATATTTGTTCTTTGTGTTATAAGCTACATCCATGTTTCTCTCCTGCCTTATTCTGTGCATTTAAGTGTTTTTTCATGGAAATGGCCGACAAAGCCTTGGCTGTGGTTCTGCCACATAAATACCAGTGGTTCTAATTTATAGGCATCCTAAATAAACAAAATACTTTGGTCTTCTTCTTTTCCTTTCGGCTTTTCCCTTCAAAAGGTCGCCACAGCGAATCAGTGTCCTCCATCTTCAGAATTTTGATCTGCATGTTTGTTTTGGCCAAGCTTTTACATCGGATGCCCTTCTTGACACAACCCTCTGTATTTATCCGGGCTTGGGACCTGCACAAGAAGACTTAGGTCCCTTTTGGTCCACAATGAAAATCCAAATAAAGTGAAGACATATTAGAATATGATCAATTAGGACTTTTTTTAGAACTATTGTGATTCTGATAAATGGTTAAAAATATATAATATTCAATTAACTCATTCACTGCAATACGATGTGCAACATGTATCCACTCCAGAGCCAAGGTTTTTGTCATTTTCACTCAAATTGCAGGGCCCACAGAATATTGAGGTTCAGGACTACATAAACATTCAATGCAGCGTAAGAAACTTCAGACTCTCTTCTTTCTTCAGAAAAAAAGTTAGTTTGTACGTTATTTGGGTCTGGAGTTATCTGAGCTTGAAATGGGGGCAGCTGTACAAAAGGCAAATGCTGCCCCCTAGTGCGAGGGAAAAAACAAGTCTGACCAGCGCTTTATTGGCACCCCTCCTGCAAGAAAACCCAAAACAAATACGGGAATGGCGCTCCACGTCATGCTTTTCAATTCATTAATAAATGTGGGAATGGCAGTTAATTGGCTGATTTAAAAAATGCAAAGCATAAAATAAGTTCTGTTTTGATTGCTTAACACCAACAGTCAAAGTTATGCATTACAGGCAGATTGTTTGACTGTTTTATAATAATTTGGCCTGCAGTACTTGTTTAACTTTACAAGTGAAAGGATTATCAACAAATCTTAGATTTGTTATTTATTTACCGCTATTTATTATATTTTTATTTATTTTTGTGGCGTGGTGTGTTCTTTGTGGAGGGTGGGGTCATTCGATGTATCCTTTTTTTGAAAAGAATCATTGCCCCTTTTTTATTTTTAAACCAACACAAGCATAGGAATGAATGGCCGGATTTGAGATTCAATACCAGAACGCTGACCGTGAGGCGCACATGCTAACCACTCCTGCTATTTGCTGTTGATCCACTGCAACCTATTTTGCATGAAATATATTCCGGTCACAGCATTTTAATTCGAGATTGTTGTGAAAGGCACTTTGTTTTTTTCTGTGACCTGACCTGTTTTTGCGATTCTCACGACCACAACTAACAATGAAAAACAACAATGTTTTGTAAAGATGCAAAATGGAATTCTTTTGTGTATATCAGTTCTATTGTTTTACAAACATGCTGGGATGGGGTTGTTGGGGTCGGTATCTGACCTGATGACGTAGTATGTCTGAACCTTCAAGTAGTAGTCGGATTTGAATTGATATTAAAATACCTGCAATTGGCTAGGAACTGGTTCAGTGTGTACCCCGTCTTTTGGTCATCTGGAATAGGCTCCTGTACGATCAGAAGATGAACGTCTCTTCTGGTCTTTTACATTAGCACTTTAAGATGAAATGAGCAAAACCATGGCACGTAACGTCCTAATTACCCATCATTCAAGGAGATTCAGGTCACCATTTCAAGAAAAATACGATCCTCCTTCATGGCAGGCCATATTATCCCTACCGCCCCTCAAAATATTTCAGACAGTAGCTTTAAACTAAAAGGGGAAAGGAAATATTCATGATATTGCAATATTAATTTCCATGATTTTACACAGTCTTAAATTATTCTGGCGCTTCAAAGTTTCATGGGATTTCATTACATGGACTAACACGTAACCTCAAGAAGTCATGAGATGACCCCATGTGGTGTCCTCATTCAGTCCCTGAAGTTTGTCTGAGAAAGAATGACTTATACCAGTTGTTTCAATTGCATTTTCTTTTTTTTTCTTTTCTTTTTTTTTATTTAAAGTCCCAGCATTCCCGGTTTTAGCAATCATGTCAAAGCGATAAGTGGAGGAACCCATTTCCTACATCAGTGCCAGCGAAGCATCACAAACTTTCAACACATTAAAGGGAGAGTTCAACACTTGTTGAGGTCTTATTAATGAGTAATCCAGTTTTTTGAAAAGTCTTTCAACCTGCATGTTTAAACACTTTTGAGTGCATCTCACATTCCGAAGTAATCTGAACAATTTTCACCAATGTACTTCCAGGACAAAATTACCTTTTTCTTTGCCTCTTCCTCACATTTCTGCAAAATTGTGTCAATACTAAAGTGTATTTATGAAAGGCTGTTTTCCTACAAACAACAGATTCCCTTGGTGGAGGTAATCATAGTTTTTTTTTTGTGTTTTTATTTTATCGCTGATGCTATCTAATGGTAGCCAGTTCCACCAGCCTGCACAAAACCACATGTCGTCGCTTGTATAGCAATTGTTTGATTCATGACTTTCCTTTAGTGCTCTGTGGTTGCGGCATCTGTGTTCAAATGGCACGACCGACTCCCAGAGTGACAGGTCATCCCAGGCTTAATCCCAATGTGCTGTTGCAGCGCTCGGGAGAGAAGCTTTTTCTCCAGCCCTCCCTCCCTCCCTGCTTTTTTTTTTACAAGCCCATCAATTCTGCATGCTGCAGTGTAACAAATAATAGTTTGCCTCCCCTCATCCAACGGGGATGCGCTATTACATCATTTCATTGTGTGGGTGTGATGTTTTTCTGAGATTGCCACTCCCATGACTTTGTGTAGAGATGGGAAATCATCCTCCTTGGACACCTTGGATTTATAGGTATTCATTTGCCACTATCTTTTTGGTCTGGAATGTGTTGTGTGTGTGTGTTTTTTAAATAATTTCACATAAAAGGCCTGATTTGTAAAAGGTATATATGATTGTTGTGTTGTACTCGCTGGATTGTTTTTTTCTTACCCTCTCATTGAAATGCAGCATGCCGGTCTTTGTTTGCATTTTAGCAGTACAACTCGAGCAGGTCATTAGAGGTGAAGAGCAGCATTAGATAGTGATAACCTTTTCGTGTTACCCATATTTATTTCAGTCATGATATTGCAAGTCAGTCCCCTTATTCCTTTATTCAGAAGAGACATTCACTGCCATCCCCGAATTTATTCGGGAAATGAAAATATGACGTGGAGCGCATTCCGGGTTTTGTTTTTTCTTGCGAGGCGTGCCGATAAAGCGCCGGTGAGACCTCTGGCCATGTTTTTTCCCTTCCATGACGGGGCAACATTTGTCTTTTGGCCAGCTGCTCCCACTTGCACCTCATATTACTCCAGAACATATAACTTCTGAATTAACTCACTTTTTTTATGAAAGAAGAGAGTCTAAGGTTTTGAATGCTGTATTATTGAAATATTTATGTAGTCATAAAACTCAATATTCGGTGGGTCCTGGAATTTGAGTGACAATGACAAAAACCCTGGCACTGGAGTGGATACATTTTTGCACAGTGAATGAGTTAAGTTTTGTTGATCGGAGCAGGCAGAGAGATACACAAGTTCATATCAGACCATTGAGAGAATTACACAAAAGCAACAATGGTGATGATTAGGTACCACATGCACGTACCTCTCATATATGCCACAGGAAAATTGGCCTGTAGCAAAGATACAAATTTACAATGTTTTTTTATTTTTCAAATGGCATCTGAGATTAGCATTGGACATATCCATCCATCAAACATCTTCATGATCTGGCTTCGTTATTATTCAGAAAGAAACTTACCATCCGGACGGGTTACTGTGTACGCCTCTTTTCAGTGTCTGTCTGCCTCTGAGCTCTGAAATAAACCCACAGCACTGCTATTGCCATACTGGGCTGAGGACATTCAGTATGTGGTATTTAAAACTAAAGCCCTGATGTTCAGTTTAATGACATTTTCCCAATTTAATCTGACAATTTAGCAAACGGTTTCGCCTGAGCTCTCATACATCAAGATCTTCCCGTTCATGACATTAGAATAATCTAATATCTACTTTTATTTATTGGAGATCTAATTTATTCTTTAGTAGTAGTCTCTGAGAAGCTGCATCACATGTTTGAGCTTGTGGAATCATGTGTCACATTAAGTTTCGTCATAATTGATCAGTGTATATTTAGTGTAATATTCTTTTGTGTGTTGAGCAACGCCGCCTGTACTGAGATTTGATGGATATTTTGATTCCAATATAGTTGTCTCATGGACACCTTTAAACACTTTGCCTTTAATTTCGCGAACATAACTGGCTAATCTACAAGGGAATGCAGTAGTAGAATGTACATCTTTTAGACATTCTTAGCATATTTATTTTTGTAAATCATTCACTGCAATTGCAGAATTTATTTGGGAATTGAAAATATGATGTGGAGCACTATACTCAAATGTGTTCGGGTTTTGGTTTTTCTTGCTTGGATAAAGTGCTGGTCAGACCTATGGCAATGTTTTTTCCCTTCCACGAGGGGGAGGCATTTGCCTTTTGTACAGCCGCCCCACTTGCACTTCATATTACTCCAGACCCATATAACTTAGGAATTAACTCTGATGAAAGATGATAGTCAAAGGTTTTTTTCACGCCACATTGAATGTTTACGTAGTCCTAAAACTCAATATGCTGTGGGTCCTGGTATTTGAGTGAAAATGTCAAAAACCCTGCCTCGGTCGACCACACCCGGCAGCGACCGCGCGCAGCCCCAGGAGGGACTCTTCGAACCGATGGTGATAGGGGGGGGAGACGACCGCGCCAACCCGAGGGCTCGTCGCGCCCGAGGCCCCCAGCCTAGGACCCACGGCCAATGTAAGTCCCCGCCGAAACGGAATCCATTGGGGGCTAAATCCACTACACGAGCCACACGGTTGGAGCTGGAGAGTGAACTATTTGGCCCCTCCAGCTCCCAAAGAGTGCGGGCACTAGTGGACTCGGGGGCCGACGGGTGCATTATCGACCCCCACCTGGCCGACCTGCTGGGCTGCCGACTTTTAGATCTCCTTCCCCCTAAGGAGATCGTCGACCTGGATGGCCGATTATTAGCCCGGGTCACCCACCTCACGGCCCCACTTAAGCTCCGAGTGGCAGGCAACCATGTGGAGCACCGCCAATTTCTTGTTATGCCCTCCCGGAACGCGCCATTGGTCTTGGGTCTCCCCTGGCTCAAGGCCCATGACCCATCCATTTCTTGGGAGGGCCCCACCATTCAGGGCTGGAGCCCCTACTGCTACGCTAACTGCCTGCGGTCGGCTACGGCAGGGCGCAACCCCTCCCGCGGTGGCCCGCCCGAGGCCATCTGCCTCAAAGGCGTGCCACATTGCTACCACGACCTGCGGGAGGTGTTCAGCAAAGACAACGCCCAATCCCTGCCGCCCCACCGACCGTATGACTGTGCTATAGACTTGCAGCCAGGGGCTCCATTACCGGACTCCAGACTTTACCATATTTCACAACCGGAACGGGAAGCCCTGAGCACTTACATAGACTCCTCTCTAGCGGCAGGACTCATTCGGCCGTCGCGTTCCCCGCTGGGCGCAGGGTTTTTCTTTATCGACAAGAAGGACGGATCCCTGCGCCCATGCGTTGACTACCGGGGCCTGAACGACATCACCATCCGCAACAAATACCCTCTCCCCCTCATGGATTCGGCCTTTGCGCCCCTTCAGTCCGCCACCATTTTTTCTAAATTGGATCTTCGCAGCGCCTACCATTTGGTCCGAATCCGTGAGGGGGATGAATGGAAAACAGCCTTCAAGACGCCTTTAGGGCACTTTGAATACCTGGTGATGCCGTTCGGGCTCACGAACGCGCCGGCCGTATTCCAGAATTTAATTAATGATGTGCTCAGGGACTTCCTCAATGTTTTTGTTTTTGTTTACCTCGATGACATTCTTATTTTTTCTCGCTCTGCAGAAGAACACCGGCAACACGTCCGACGGGTCCTGGCGCGGCTCCTGCAAAACCGGCTCTATGTGAAGGCAGAGAAGTGTGACTTCCATGTCCGCTCTCTGTCGTTCCTGGGGTTTGTGGTGGAGCAGGGGCAGCTCAGGGCCGACCCCGCCAAAACCAAGGCGGTGGTGGAATGGCCGATCCCAAAGACGCGCAAGCAGCTTCAGCGGTTTTTGGGGTTTGCCAACTTCTACCGCCGCTTCATTCGCGGGTATAGTCAGAAGGCACTCCCCCTCACTAACCTCACGTCCACCAAGCTCCCTTTCAGGTGGACTCCCGATGCTGAGGGGGCTTTCAACCGCCTCCGTCGTGCCTTCACCAACCCCCCCGTTCTGCGTCATCCCGACCCGGATCTCCCGTTCACGGTCGAGGTTGACGCATCCGAGTCCGGAGTAGGGGCCGTCCTTTCCCAGCGCTCTCCCACCGACCAGAAGCTACGCCCCTGCGCCTTCTTCTCCCGCCGGCTCAGCCCCGCCGAAGCCAATTACGACGTCGGCAATCGGGAACTGCTGGCGGTCGTCCTGGCCCTGCAGGAATGGAGACACTGGCTTGAGGGAGCTAAACACCCCTTCACCGTCTACACGGATCACAAGAACCTGGCGGCCATCCGGTCGGCCAAGAGACTTAACTCACGGCAGGCCCGATGGTCACTCTTCCTCACCCGTTTTGACTTTTCTCTCACCTACTGCCCAGGGTCACAGAACACCAAGCCCGACGCCCTATCCCGTATCCATGAGCCGGCAGAAAGGGAGGAGACTACCGCCAACATCCTGCCGGCCCAGCGCATCCTGGGCGCCCTGAGGTGGGAGGTTGAGAGAAAAGTCCAACAAGTCCAGGGAACCACCACCATCCCCAGGGGCTGTCCCAAGGATCGCCTGTTCGTCCCCCCCCCCCTACGCACTGAGGTGCTCATCTGGGGGCACACATCTAAGATAGCTTGCCACCCGGGGGTCAACAGGACGATCCAACTCATCGCCCAACGGTTCTGGTGGCCGGGGTTTAGGAGGGACATCACCCTCTTCGTGAAGGCCTGCCCGACCTGCGCCCGTGGAAAGGCCTCCCACCAGCCCCCGGCCGGACTCCTCCAGCCCCTACCGGTTCCGTCCAGACCCTGGTCCCACATCTCCGTCGACTTCGTGACAGGCCTCCCCCCCTCCCGTGGCAAGACGGTCGTCCTCACCGTAGTGGACCGATTCTCCAAGTCGGCCCACTTCGTTCCGTTAACCAGGTTGCCGTCTGCCACCGAGACGGCTCAACTCCTGGTTAACCATGTCGTCCGTCTCCACGGGATTCCGACTAACATCGTGTCGGATCGGGGACCGCAGTTCGTGTCCAAGGTATGGAAGCGTTTCTGTCGGTCCCTAGGGGCATCGGCGAGCCTGTCGTCTGGGTACCACCCCCAGACCAACGGACAGACGGAGAGGAAGAACCAGGACCTGGAGGCGGCCCTCCGGTGCGTGTGCCTCCACAACCCGGCGTCGTGGGCCCTGCACCTACCCTGGGTGGAGTACGCCCACAACTCCCTGGTCTCCGCAGCCACAGGTCGGTCCCCATTCATGTCCGCCTGTGGCTATCAGCCGCCCTTATTTCCCACACAGGAAGGCCAGGTGGAGGTCCCGTCTATCGATCATCACCTCAGACGGGCCCACAGAGTCTGGAAGGAGACCAGGGACGCCCTGTCACGCACCGCTTCCCGGAACCGGCGGGTGGCAGACCGCCATCGACGGCAAGCACCCAGCTACCAGGTCGGGCAGGAGGTCTGGCTATCTACGAAGGACCTTCGGCTGGCAGGGTCCTCGGCCAAGCTGGGCCCACGCTTCACGGGTCCCTTCCCCATCGAGGCCATCCTCAGCCCGGTCTCGGTGAGGCTCCGGCTACCACCCACCATGCGGATCCACCCCGTGTTTCATGTTTCCCTCCTCAAGCCAGTGGAGACCAGCCCCTTAGCCCCCACGCCCGCCCCCCCACCTCCCCCCCGGATATTGGACGACGGACCAGTCTACACCGTGCGGGAGATACTGGACTCCAGGCGCAGGGGCAGAGGAGTGCAGTACCTGGTCGACTGGGAGGGCTATGGACCTGAGGAACGTCAATGGGTCCCACGGGCCTGGATCCTCGACCCATCCCTCACCCGGGCCTTCCATGCGGCTCACCCATCCAAACCTGGGGGGCCGCCGAGAGGCGTCCCTTGAGGGGGGGGCACTGTCACATCTCGCTGCCATCCGGGGCGCGCCCCGCCCCTCCTGTCACCTCCTCCGACATTCTTGGGAGACGGCCCCTCCAATCATCATTCACCTGGGTTCCCACAGCTGATTGTCATTCACTGATTGTGCCTTCTGCCTATATCTGTCTGCCGCTCACTACCGTCTTCTGTCGGAGTATTCTTGGTCATTGCCATTTCCACGTCCGTGTTGCCAGGTCTGCTATCATTCAGTTATCTTCCTTCACTCATCCCGGTTTGCACTTAAGCCTGAACGGGTCGACATTCAATTACTGCTCTTTTAAGAAGAGACTCGTCAACAGTGCGGTGTGTGCGAGTACATAACCTGTTTTCCGTGCAGTTGTTTGGGAATTTTGTACTTTCCATCATGTGAGACCATCTCACACGCCGAGGATGTTACCTTTGACATCGACCTTGTGCACCTGATGATGTGTTACCTAAAAGTAGACTAAACAATATGCTGACTGTACCAACAATACCAAGTAGCAGCGCACATTGTACAATAATTAATGTGAAGTGTGTGAAAATTTGCAAAACTTAGTCTAGCCTCCCCCCCTGCAGATTTTCATTACCCCTTGTCCCAGATTTGCGCTTAGCCCAAAAATAAAACTCAACGTGTCATCGATAGATGTTGCAGCTGATGTCATCAATTTAATGTCCTCCATATAGAAGTTCCATCCATGAAATCATATGAACCGCTTAATCCCCATAAAGGTCGCAGGTTATAGCCTGTCCCAGCTGTTCCTGAGCTGGTTACCAGCCAATCACAAGTCACACAGAGACAACCAACCGTTTACCTTCACAATCACACAGAGGTGAGGTACAATGGTTGCTAGCCGATTAGAGCCAATCATTTTCATTCAGACTCATATTTGAAGTATTTTAAATGACTTGTTTGTTTTCATGAGAACATGCAAATTCTACACAGAAAGGTTCAAGTGAGATTGGAACTCCCAACCAGACTTTCTAACCACATGCTCCACCAGGCTGCTCGCCTCTGGTGCTGATCCAAAACAAAACCTACACTCACTGTCTTAAATTTCCATGTCATTATCATTAATATTATGGAGACCGCAGGTTGCTAGTTTTACAATTACATGGAATAATTTGATTGATTACTGCACAGTGAGAAGAGGATGAAAGACATTTTTCTGTCATTGTCTTACTTGTCATCGTCTCAACATAGCATCTCAAATATTGGTACAGTAAAGGTTGCAGCAGTGTGAAGGGAACCTGTCTATCTTGCAGTGTCCTTCTGAATTGAGCATCGAGATTTAGAAACATAATGGTGGGGTGTCCACTGCCATCACGGCATCTGATGCAGCAATGTGGTGGTCTGCCTCCTTGAGTCTCCAAGGTTTCCCTTGCAGAGATGATCCATCATGCTGTCAGAGCGAACCTACGGAGATTTCGTTTTGCACCAGCTGTGGAACATCAATGCCGAGCATGTGATCGTTGCAAAATTGACACACAAGCGGGGATGCTGTGACAGCGCATTGCTGTATTATTTGCACAAAAGGAAGCATTCTTCATTCACGTTTGTGACACACTACTTCCTGCAAAACAGTCTCTATTGACACTAAATTAGACCCAAATTTGATTGTGCCTTGCAGCTTGCAGACATCTTGAACAACAGAGCCTATACGCTTGAGTCAGTATGTCGATGCTCAAGGTTTCAGTCGGCTTTAACTGAAAGCTTAACAGACTTTCCTCACCTTATTATCCCTCATTGTTGGCTTTGCTTCAGCCTTTTCTGGCCTCAGCCAACCCCTACTGCTCCTTTTTGCAAAAAGAGTCATCGGAATCTGTAGCGTGACTTAATCGCAAATTGCATCTGTAATGTGTGGTTATAAACCTTTAAACAACTTATATTTATGCACAAACAGTAGTGACACATACAGACAGATGACATGTTATATATTTTTTCTCCTTTGCAAAAAAAGTATTACTTGAAAAAGTACAATAAATGTATTCATTTCTATTTGTGAAAATCGTGGAGATATGACAATGGTCACAATACAAATTAACCTCGCAAGGTAAACCACCGCAGACCTGGCTTTCTGTCGGTAAACTGGAGAAGCTTTGACTTCCTCTGAAGTGTCTCCTCGGGCCCAATTAAATAGTCCGAGGGAGGGACATGTGATCACTCTCACATAGTCATATACCGGAACAGTCTCAACTTGGCTTTGTGCTCATTCTGTCACAGCAGATGACCAATCCTTGGCATCACCTGCACACATCACCCTGGTAGGAGACTGAAGCCTTGTCTTCCCACACAGACAACAAATGTGTCATTGTAGGTAGTGAAACTGTCCAGTGCTTATGTTGTTTCTGTGAAGACACCACAGCCTGAGCCATCAGGACTGCTACATTTTATGCAAAGCACTTAGTCTACATTATACATGTGGAATCACTGCTTAAGACTGTAATTAGCTAACTGAATGTGTGTTGGCTCAGGTTCTCCTCCACTTCCTTCGCACCACTTCACTTTTGTTGTGATAGATTTGCATGTGTACACCTTGTAAACAAATAGCCGTTATAAAAGACATTCTCTGGATCTTTTTTTTTTTTTTTTTAACGGAGGATGAATACTTAGATCGTGTGCCAATTTATTATTATACTACTTACAACTGGCTTACAATTTCCCCAGCGGAGCACAATATTAAACATAATTGTGTCAACCCTCAATTTAACGGTATAAGATAATACGCTCCTTTATTACAACAAAATATTCTGCATTTGTCACTTGTTGATTGGTATAAAATGGGATCACATTGATGATATTTTAATGCTAACACAGTCGACTGTGAGCCCAAAGCTACATTAATCTCCGAGTTGACTTTTGTCATTTTTTTCACTGCAACTGGAACATTCTAATCATTTACTTATCGCGTTCCATAAAATGAATACTTCAGCTACTACTTTGCTTGAAATGATTGCTCCTCCCTTGTAAACACGGCGACACCTTATCACACCCTGCTGAGATGAGGTCTCATGGAATCTGCTCGCTCTTAAGTGATGTCATGGCAATCGATCTTTATAGTTTTGTGCGACATTTGACTCGTATTTGTCAACTTTGGTTGAATTTTTCCTTGCACTAAATTCAGAAGTACCGTATTGTTGTATTAGGTGCATTTGACTTCAAATGCTGCACCTCGTGCCTGTTATAATGACAATATTCTTGTGAGAGGATAATGTCCCTCGAAAAGTGAATTTTCCAATTAATGAAAACGTCCCCATCAAAAATACGAGCTCTGCCAATTTACGTAGAGCAAATGCATAGCTCAGAAGGCAAAGTCATGCTCACCTTGTATGTAATCTCATTAGTCGGCGCTCTCCCTTGACCCCCGGTTGCCATTTCACATCCACCATGTCAACTGGCTACCGCAATCCCAAGATCCATCAGAGCCACAGCATGCAGTTATCTCCTCGTCCTGTCTCCTCGCACATCAAGCTTGCAGCAGACGACCATGAGTTTGAATACAGTCACGTCCTCGTATCCGCACGCACATGCGCCACACAGAGCCACACTGTGACAAGATGTTATTTGAAGTGACACAATGCTGTTGGGTGGTAATGACTTTGTTTTCCACTGTCACAACCCCCCCCCCCAAAAAAAAAAAAAAAGTGAAAATGAGCAGCAATGTTAAGGAAATAATAATTATTTTAATTACACCCATTATCATCCCTTGAGGCTAAATTTAGCTCAGACTCTGCTGCAAATTTGTGTTATAATATTCACTTTAGCCCACAAGTATTTAGTCGCTGTCATGTTCCTTTCGAATTTGCCTTTATAGACCATCACAATGCATAAGACAATACAAATATGAGGTCAGGGTCACTTTTGAATTACATCAGATGCAGGGTGTTTTATTTCAAATTGATTCATGTAAGTATGCATGCATATTTGTAGAAATCTGTCATTGATTTGCATTCCTTCCAATAGTGACAGGATGTATTTTTCTGCCTTTAATGGTTCTTCCTTCTTTCGTAGCATTCATTTCTAATAATAAGAAGATCATGCACCTATTTTAAGAAAAAAAAATCTTAATCAGTTCTTTTGGATTCCAAGGACTTTTCCATATCCTGAATGTCGATGAGCAACCTTTTCAGTTCTATTTGCCACATTGTTACTATCCCAAGATGGTAAATTATTGAGGAAGAGTTCACAATCACTCCAAATTGTCCCTTGGTATGAGTGTGAGAGTGACTGTCGTTTGTCTTTGTGTGCCCTGCGATTGGCTGGCAACCAATACAGGATGTCCCCCGCCTCGTGCCCGAAGACGGCTGGGATAGGCTCCAGCACCCCCAGCGACCCTAATGAGGAATAAGCGCTACGGAAAATGGATGGATGGATGGAGTTCATGATCATGAAACAAAAAAAAAATGTCAGACTATATCATAACGGACCATGTTATATTTTTTTTTAAACTGGATGTGGGGATTGAGTCATGCATTTATATTCTTGCATGTAATGCCAATCATAATTTTAGAAAGTATTCGCTTGGACGGTTTCTATATTTGCAAGGTTAAATAACTTCCACAGCAGCGTGTTTTTCCCCCCAAAAAATATATATACAGTAAAGTCTCGTTATATCGATATCGGATATATCGATAGTCCCGGTTATATCGATACTATTTCTATGCACGCACGGAGAAAATTACATGCAAACAGGGTCGGATATATCGATGGTCCCGGTTATATCGATATTTTTTCGGACTCCCTTGAATATCGATATAACGAGACTTTACTGTACGTATATACAATGTAATTTATTGAATGATATTCATTGTCTATTCATTTCTTTAACTCCTCTTCTCTGATTGTCTCGGAGAAAGCTTCTTCTTCTCCAACCTTATAGTTTGTCATGCAGGCTCCATTTTGTTAAATTTCCAAATATGATTCTTTGGCTGAAAAAAAAACTTTCCCACAATGGCTTGCTTTGTACACCTTGTGCACCATTTAGAGAAATTGCATCTGTCTGACTGTGCATATTGAGGCCAAGAAATCAATAGCTCTGGGCATCTATTTATTTGATTATTTATTTTACTCTCAAAGCGTTTGAGCCAGCCGATATATAATTTTTCATGCAAGAATTCAGCAAGAATGTGAAAGAAAAAAAAATACAACACTGTATATTAAGTGTTTGGCTTCATTCTTTATATCTTGTCAAGATAATTTTGGTCCATTCTATGCTCCACAAATAATGTGAGAAAAACCTTTTTTTATTACCCAAAGCAAGTTCCAGATGAGAATTCTTAGTGTGAAAAAGATTGAAAACCCTGACCTCAACCCCACCAAACATGTTTGCGATGACCGAAAACCAATGTTGTGTTGCAGAAGAACTCTTAACCAGCCAAAATCCAACAGACGACAGCTGTGTCGTTTTTGTCAGCCATTTTAGATTTAGTATTAGTGTTTTGGGGAACAATGCTTTATTAATGTACTTTCCCGTGTATAAGGCACACCCAAAAGCTTTAATTTTCTTCAAAAGATGGCCATGCACCTTATACGCAGGTGCGCCTTATATATGAAGTAATATTGAGCCACAACAGGACTCATAACTACTGTCAGCAGCCACCGACTTAATTCCCCCCTGTAAAAGAAATAGTACAAAACCCGAGCCTCTATCGTAGAGCCTTATAACGTGGTGTGCCTTATATTCTGAAAACATATCGATTTATATATTATATTTGGAAAACGTTTTTCATTCATTGAAGGTGCAATTTATAGTCCGATAAGCCTTATATATGGAAAAAGTTTAGAAAATATACCATTCATTGGGGGTGCACCTTATACTCCATAAAATACGATAATTCTCATTTTAGTCATTCTTATTTGTGATGTCGACAAAAACTCAAAGATTTAAGTCTACTTGTGGTCGACAAATTCTCAATTTTTTTGTCTTGGTTTAGATAAAACTAGACATAGCCAGACAAGGTTTCTATCAATAGCAAAGATTTGCTGTTCGACTCAGGATTTTGCATTATGCAAGGATAAAGTAATAACAGTGGAATCAATGTTCATTACGCAAGAATAACCACAGAAAATAACACATATACCCCATAAAACATATCTTGAGTTTAGCAGCATATTCCTGGTATAAAGTTTAGTTAATCCTCAGATCTGATAGTGTTACACTCTTTTTCCATAATCCCAAATGTGAGTTTGAACCCTAATTTGGAGCCCAACTTTCTAAGATAAACACAATTTTTAAAACCCTAATTTCAGCAGTTGCAGTGCGACGCCTGGGAGTTTTCCCAACTGCATGCCACTTCCACTCGCTGTAAATAGACAGTAGAGGCCCATTGTTGCAACCTGCCCCTCCCCCCTTACACACCCCCGACCCTACCCAAGTGGCATCTGTAATTGAAAATGATGAAAAACTCTTGAAAAAGAAGATAAACACCCCATTTATCGAGAACATGTCAGCATCTCAGCGTGACTGCTGTATTTAAGTGTTTCCTGGGCTGAGCGCCAGACAACTAATGCTTGTCACTGAAGAAAATAGAAAGCACTGCATTATGTCACCTCAGCAGCGGCTGCCGCTGTGCACACCACGGGACGCAGGATGTCAGGACCTTCCAAACAACTCAGCGACTTAAAGTCACACTTTGATTAAGACAAGAAGAACACCTTGCTCGCATTTGCATCGTGTGTGTGTGTGTGTGTGTGTGTGTGTGTGTGTGTGCGCGCGTATGCGTGCGTGTGCGTGTGTGTGTGTGCACCTGCCATGAAGCGGTCCAAACCGGTGGGATGCCTCTGGCACCTTATCACAAGCAGACAATCCTAGTTGTGAAATGTGTTTCTGTGCTTCCAGGGTTCTCTGTGCCTCTCTTTGGAAATGTACTCTCTTGTTTACCATTTTCTGCACTCAAGACCACAAAAACAGCTGAGAGCAAAAGAAGTAGTGTATAATGGAGCAAGCGGTGATATGTTAGACCGCTGGTTACACAAATATAGCGCGGTCTGCTCAGAGGATGAATATAAAGCATTTGTGTAGACTTCTGAGAAAGTTATAAATTGAAAAGAAAAAAAAATACCGAAGGGGTGGAAAAAATATTTTGAAATATATTGTTTGAGTATATGTATTCTTGTGGTGTGGACCTCCATAGAATTTATCCTGCTGATGCCATTTGATAAAGTAACCAAAATGTAAAAATAAGTTTTCATGGTGATTGATTAACTCATTCACTGCCAGACGATGTGCAAAAATGTCTCCATTATAGTGCCAGGGTTTTTGTTATTGTCACTCGAATTCCAGGACCCACAGAATATTGGGTTTTAGGACTACATAAACTTTCACTACAGCATTAGAAACTTTAGACTCTCTTCTTTTAATTAATTCTGAAGTTGTATGGGTTTTGAGTTATATGAGCTTGAAATGAGGGTGACTGTAGAAAATACACTGCAATACATACATATTGGTTAATATGGCACTTTAACCACAGCTGAAGCTGAAACAAAGCACTAACTTGGAAAAAAGGGAAATGTTGCCCCCTTGTGGAAGGGACACCATTGCCAGAGGTCTGGCCAGCGGTTTATCGGCACCCAAGCAAGAAAAAACAAAACCCAAACTAATTCAGGAATGGCGCTCTGTCATATTTTCAATTCCCAAATAAATTTGTGAATGGCAGTGAATGAGTTAAGTATGGTTCAACACCAATGCTAACATAATCACAATAAACTGCCTTTTTAGTCAGTGCAATTTTCTGCGACAGTGCCAGTCATGTCACAGAAGAATTGCAGGTGCTGCCCTTGCATCTGTGTGCTGGTGTACTTAATGTTGTGGTGTGTGAGCTGAAGAATGACAGCATAGCACTGCTTTATCAAGCAATCCATGTTGTTGTGTTATTACTGTGTTATGAGTGACCTGACTCAGTTTTGGATTGGATTGGATTAGCCTTCATTAGTCTCGCAGTGGAGAAATTTACATTTCACAGCAGCAATGTGCTGAAAGTAAGAGGAAAGCAAAGGAAGAAGTAGAAATAATGACCTGTTGTAAAGGCAGCTACTCTTGGATTGGATTGGATTGGATTTGCCTTTATTAGTCTCACAGTGGAGAAATTTACATTTCACAGCAGCAAAGTGATGAAACGAATGAAAAAAAGAAATACATGAGCTGCTGGAAAGGCAGCCGCTCTCGCGGCGCCGTCTTGAAGTCAAAAGAACAACAAAAAAAACTAAATAACAAATAATATGACAACACAAAGACAACATGACAACCAAAGACACAGAGAGTGATTCATTCTTCAGGACTTGCTGTACCCTCTTGTGGCGCCATCTTGAAGTCAAAACAAAACAAAAAAACTAAATAACAAATAATGTCACACAACACAATATAATAATATTGTGTGTAAAGGCACAATATTTTTGAGATGCCAAATACTAGTATCTGCTGACTCCATGAATGTTGCGACATCTGCATTATACTTCCCCCTGTTGGTCAGGGCAGGCACAACTTGGGGACAAACATCGTGTCCAATGTGTTGATGCCCCCCCTCGCCCTTTAAAAATTGATATTTTTCTTTACATTCTCTTAAATTATGTTTTCATTGTCTTTTTTTAACAAGTGCATTAACATTGAGTACAATTTAATATATTTTATACTGTATTTTTATACGACGCACTATGATCAGTTCTTTTTATGAAATATTGTTGTGAAACATTTTTTTTGTACATGCAATAATTTTGCTGCTGTAAATTGCAAATCTCCCCACTATGACTATTAAAGGATTTTGAATTCTGATTTCTAATTTTATTTTGATTTCCGAGCCTACGAGTTGTTTTATGAGAATTACTGTACTTATGCGTGATATGCTGTTTAATTCATCCAAATTGTGCAATCAGTGCACTCCAATTTCGAGGTATACAATAGGCACATTATATATTTTACAGTGTCTGTATATTCATTTCAACACTAGTATCGCATTAACTGTATATTACTTTGAGTGAAGTGGACAACCAAGAGTGCTTGTCTTTCCCTAAAAAATAATGAAAACAAAAACAAATAAACTAAAAAAAGACATTAATGTACATATTTTCCTTGATTTTGTCAGCTCCAATTTCTCCTTTCCCCTCCTGCTAGCCAAACCTACATTTATTTAATCACCTTGCCCTCTTTGGCCCGTTGTTGAAAAATCATCCCATATTTATCACACCGTTAGAGCAGGTGGCTAACCATTGGTAGCCAACACCACAGCGAGTGTTGGCATGCAAATTCCTGTTAGAAGAGCAAGCGAGGTGCTAGAATGTCCATTTCGTTTGTGACCTGATGACAGCTTTGAAGCAGCTCACACATTTCATGGTAACTAATGGATTCACGCTCATTCATTTTTTTTTCAGATGGTCGTAACGGTGATAATCACATTTGACCGTAATACTCACTTAATCACAGATGGCAAATCTGCAGGATCACGTGGCATGAAATCGCTACCAATGTTCACGTCCATAATTCACGTTAAAGCAAATATGGAAATGTGGTGGGGCACTTCTCTGTGACATTTAAAGATCCACTGTGTGTCAGTGAACTTTCGCGATGTTGTCTTATTACAGTTGTCATGAAAATAAATGTTTATACAAATTAGAAAGCACAAGTGATTTTACATTTTTTCCAAGTGATGTTAAATATACATGAGGCCGAATGACTGCTTGATAACTCTCTCTATATATTTCACTCTATATTCAGAGGTCCTTTTCTAATCCCATAATGTGCTGCGAATGAGCACTATCTGGATGCACTTCACTGTGCTGAGCAGATGGAAGATGGATCTGTTGATGATTGGATGTGAATAAAAGCAGAAAATGGAACCAGCACGAGATTAGTTAAGACTCCGAACTGGCCAATTGCCTCCTGCAGCTTTCTGAATATTTCTGCCATGTGAACGACAATTTCTTCCAGTGTTTTACCGAATATGCGGGTCTCTCTAAAATTAGTCCATCTTGGTCAAAGTAGATTTACAATATACAGTATACAGTGTATCTTGCCATGATTTCTGCAGAGATATTGTTGTCAATTTCCTGATTTGGTTGAACTGACTATGCATTCATTTGTGGCATGGAACGACTCAGTCCAAATCCATGTGTGTCAGAATCAAAAGAGAATTTCTTTGGAAAAGGGTGGGAAATTTGACATTTTACAGTCTAAATTGTGATGGGTTTGTTATTTTAATCCCAATTGGAAATGTATGAAAAAAAAATCTTAAGCAAATAGGCATGGCAGCTGGCAATAAGTCTTAGATGTGACATGCTGTACGTTGGAATGGCTGTGTACTTGCTAACATACTTGCAAGAGCAGGACAAAATGCTTTTATGGGATATATTCCCAACCAAACTTTCACAAGTATCCCAACAATGTATGCTAGCAAACAAGAATTACATTTGGCTCCTCAGTGTATTTTTGGTTTATTTATACTTTCAATTGGAACAGTTTTGGGCCACAAGAAGGCTGATCGAGAAACAGTCCTTGAAAATAGCCCATATCTGGAATGTTAACCTTACATTGCTTTTGTATTCCATGAACAGAAAAGAACGCCTATGGTTCTGGCGCCTCATCTTTACCAAGCGACCCCGCAGTCCCAGCTGCTCCTCCTCATCCACCAGATGACCAGCGGGTGCCTTTTGCGGCCTCCCACTCAGAGAATGGCTCAGAATCTGAGGGGCAAGGCCTAACGGGCCTACCTGCCTTTTCATCTGTCTTAACTTTCATGGCGGAAACTGTCAAACACCCGGAGAGCCTTGGTCAGAGTCGAACTTCCCCAACGCTCTCCACTGATAGCAAAATCACTCGATGGCCTTCACACAATTCAAACCGAGACTCAGAGACGCTGTATTCATCATCCCCAGGAAGTTCACGTAAGGGCTACTATACCATTCTCTGCTTTTCCATGATGATGAATCGTGTTTGTCTTGAATGTCACACACATCTTCATCATCGCCGTCTCCAGCTACTTACCCAAGCGGTCATTAATGTGTCCATCTCAATGGATTTTTCCTCTCAATGTTATGGAATGGTTCCTAGCTCTGTTCCACTGAATTGAACAGTCACATCCATCCCTTTTCTTTTTCCCTTGTCCTCAGTATCACTGCGAGTGAGTGGGTGCCTATCCCAGCTGGCTTTGGGCAATCAAAGCAGGGTATAGCCTAGTCCGGTCATCAATTAAACCCACACAGGATACTAAAAATCACATTCACACTTCTGTAAAAATGATTTAGTTCGTACCATCCATATTTTGGGAATGTGGGTGAAGTCAGAGGAAGGTCGGGATTTTTATCTAGGTGTCACAAATAATCACTGCAGTCTTTCCTCTCGTCACCAGCAGCAAAAAGGACAATGAATTGAAAGTACGCGTTAATGAATCATCACTTGATAATGTCCAAGTAGTAAGTAGAGACCTATCATTCACTTTTTGAACAGTATTTAATTAAAATAATTCCAAAGTGCACAGGATATCCAGACTTTGAAACAAAAATCGAGGGTTTCCTTGATTATTATAAGCATATTTCTGAGTAGTGATCCTATACTGGTATCCTAAGGTAGATAAAAGTGTGATTTACTGGTGTCAGGTGGACAAACCTGGCCTTAAGTGCCTTTCCTGCTACCTCGCTTTGTGTCTTAACTCTGAAGCCTGAGTGCTCCAAGGTTTCAATCGGGTGTCAGATTAATTCCAATGGCCAAATCATAACTATGAAGAGTGTAGAACCCCAAGAGGATGACAAATGCGCTGGGGTATTTTTCTTGAAAATGATGGACTGTTTTTGAAACAGATCTTACATAAGACATTATCTTGTGTCATGAAGGGAGGACCACATTTCTCTGTCAAATAATGAATGGACCACTATGATGGGAACGCCAATGACAATTTACGGAAAAGTAATAAAACGCTTCGCAGAATGAATCGAACCGAGTGGACTTGTTTATTGTCCAAAAACCCGCATAGTGGTGACACCGCCAATGATGGGCAGCATACAGAGCCATTTCAGCTTTGGCACAAAAGTAATGGCAGCACATCAACGGTGGAGCAGCACCGAAGATGAACCATTTTTAGCGAAACATCCTTTCATCAGAAAATACAGTTTCTGGCTGCAGGTGGACTTTCACAAGAAATTCCAAGTTTGGAGGACTGACAATTGTGCATGTGCTTATTTAAAAATTGATTCATCTAATCATCATTAAAAGTGGCTATTATGATAATTATTTGTCATATGTCATAGTTTGAGTAAATGTGGTTGATTCCTGCACATGAATGAACTCATCTTAAATAGACAACCGACACCACTTTTTTGTTTCCTAACTGACATCAGAAAAACGTTTTATAGCATCTAAAATACCCAAAACACGCAGAATGATATTTTTAGTCAAATGCAAAACACCAATAAAAGTGTCCAAAAACTACTTCAAATTGAACGCGGAAGTGTCCAGTTTCAGAAGGTCCCGCCCCCTTGTTCGTGGTGTCACGCCAAGACGTCTTGCCTCGGAGAAGATGGTTTCTTGTTCCTCATCCAGTTATGAATATGATTCAAATACTTCTGAAGAGAAAAGCATACATGTTTACAATCGATTAAATTATTTATTCCGTGTCATTTTGAGGCATCTGAACAGAAATGTAGCACTCAGAAAATGCAGAAGATGGCACCGTGGAAATGGGCTGATTTGTCTCCTGGGAATTTGTGTCAGCGAATATGAAATACAGTAAAGTCTCGTTATATCGATATTCAAGGGAGTCCGAAAAAATATCGATATAACCGGGACTATCGATATATCCGACCCTGTTTGCATGTAATTTTCTCCGTGCGTGCATAGAAATAGTATCGATATAACCGGGACTATCGATATATTCGATATCGATATAACGAGACTTTACTGTAGTTGTCTTGGTGCAACACACAACGATTCACCTTCGCGATATTTCTGTGTTGTCCTTCTAATTTCGCCATTAACACGGATCAACACAAAGTTTTCCGACCAAACAAAGTACCGCAAAATGTATTGTGTGTCCTTTCTCGGTCAGAGGCGTTTTTTCCGTGACGTGACGTCAGGAATCGTCACCAACTCAAAAACAAGACTTCCTGAATATTCAGCACGAGTCTTAAAACGTAAAATATAGCTATATGAGGTAGAATCTTTTTAAAATACGCTCAGTGGAAATCATTTGAAGCGATTTTACAAATTATGGACACAACTTGCCCGGAGGCATTGGTTGTCCTTTAAGTAAATTGTATCTAGCTATCATTAACCCAAGCATGGTTTATGGTATAATTTATGAAAATTAGTCTTGTATGTTTATTTGTACTCATTTTTATTGTTACTTTTTAGTTGTTTTTTGAAAACATCTCAATCATCTCATTCATGTTTTCGGATTAGTTTTAGTGTTTTTTATGGTTCGTATTTCTTGATTGTTTGACCTTTTGTTAGATGGTACATTAATAGTGAAATAAATATTGGATTGGATTGGATTAGCCTTAATTAGACTCGCAGAAAAGTGATCAAAGGAAGAAGTAGAAAAACAAAATACAGGACCCGCTGGAAAGGCAGCCACTCGCGCGGCGCCATCTTGAAATAAAAAAAAATCATTAAATATATCTGTATATATATATATATATATAACAGTTGGCAAAGACGAAAACAAATGTCATTTTCACTGGAATGTGAGAAGGTTTTATAAACATGGACGGTTATTTCATTATGGTTAATGATCATCACTTTGCTTCCGACATGCTTCATCACCAGGTCTGGCCTCATCCACAGCACATCCCTCCTCGGTAATCTCCCACATTGTTTGTCTTCTTATAGTGGCGGAGAAGTACAAATTAACATCCAGAGTGTCTGCGCCCGCTTCTCCCAAAGAAGCCGGACTATCCCCTTCTAAATCCACCAGAATGACTACTACCGGGCCCACTGAGAGGACATCTCAGGTATCACCTCTAACCACTCAACAGGACACCACGACAGCCTCTGTGAAGCTCAGCGCCACAAGCGTGGCTGCAAGCCCCACGACAAGATTGCCCCATACTTCTATGCCTTCGCAACGAGTCACCACCACAGAGTCTATTCCCATAACCTCGGTGCTGCCTGTCACCGTGTACTGGAAAACAACCACCATCACAACCGTCAGGGCTCCATCGACCAGGAGAATATTCATCCCGCCCATTCTGAGGACGAGTCTTCCAAGAGGAGGCACCACTGTCTTCAGCTCCCCTTTTACCACCACCACTGAAGCTCCACCTCAGCAGTGTAATATCACTGAAAGAATGTGGGTCAGAACAGGTAAATATGATCATTGTTGATGTTAGGTAATTTATTAATAAATCAGGGATCAAAAGTAAAAACAATAAGATTATTTAATCTTTGGGACGGCACAGGAAACCTGACTACTGACCTTCAAGAGCAGCAGGGGAGAGAGAGCGAAGAGAAGGGGCCAGCAGCTAAAAAGAGAGAGAGAGAGAGAGAGAGAGAGAGAGAGAGAGAGAGAGAGAGAGAGAGAGAGAGAGAGAGAGAGAGAGAGAGAGAGAGAGAGAGAGAGAGAGAAAGCGCAGCAGGAGGGGCGCGCACCTCTCTCTACTCTCGAAGGTGTGACGTCATTTCATACAAGCCTATCAGCTAATGGTGATATTGTTTAAAAGTGTCTATCAGCTACAAACTGTCTAGACGTGGGAGTTTACAATCAAACTAGAAATAAGTATACAAAAGTGCAGATTGAGAATCACAATACAGATGATGTTAAGAATGTGTTCGTATAGCGAATTGCCCTAACATAAGATTTGTGTCTTATACTTCACTTTTTTTTGTCTTTATTCATATCTACATTCTTGTGCCATAGTCGTGTCCATCTATGTGAGAAGGAACAGGCTAGACAGCATCCAGAGGCAAAATCTGCGCCGAGGACTCAGCCAAGGCCTCCAGAAAGCTTTGAATGATAGCTCAGCCCAAGCACAGGTTGGATTATAATTTCTTAAAATAAATTAGCTTTTTTTTAAGCACTGCATGAAGAGTACAGTGAGACCTCGGTTTACGAACCACTTTGGCTTACAAACTTTTCGGTTTACGAACGTTAAATTTATGAAAATTTTACCTTGGCATACGAACTTTTTTTCCGGGATACACACGGAGCTGCCACAATGAGTGATGTGTCGTTCGCGAACGAGCCCGTTCTTCTAACAACAAAATGTCAGCCGACTGCATTTATTTCTCTATTCCCCGCCCCCAGTCTTCGGTTAAAGCCATGTGATTGGTCAAGAACGCAGCAGTGGGTTATGGGGTTACAGACAGAGAGAGAGTGAGGCCGTTCTCCAAAAGACAAAATGGCGTCTTCGTTTAAAGCCACGTGATTGGTCAAGAACCCAGCAGTGGGGGGGAGTTTAAACATTAAAGAGACAGGCAGATATATATATATATATATATATATATATATATATATAAAATTTTCCGTACCGTACCGCACCGCTTATTCCTCATTACCCGGAGAAAACCCACGCAGGTCCGGGGAGAACATGCAAACTCCACACAGGGAGGCCAGACCGGGATGCGAACCGGCGACCTCTGCACTGTGAAGCCGGTGTGCTAACCACTCGACTACCGGGCTGCCCTTTATATATATATATATATATATATATATATATATATATATATATATATATATATATATATAAAATTTCCCCATTGCGGGACGAATAAAGGTATTCTGATTCTGATGATTCTGATATATATATATATATATATATATATATATATATATATATATATATATATATATATATATATATATATATATATATATATATATATATATACAGTAAAGTCTCGTTATATCGATATTCAAGGGAGTTCGAAAAAATATCGATATAACCGGGACTATCGATATATCCGACCCTGTTTGCATGTAATTTTCTCCGTGCGTGCATAGAAATAGTATCGATATAACCGGGACTATCGATATATCCGATATCGATATAACGAGACTTTACTGTATATATATATATATATATATATATATATATATATATATATATAATACTATAGCACATTTAATATACATAAAATAAGGTATATTTTGTGTAGTTTTAAGGCTTAGAAAATTAGAAAGTAGAAAATTATGTTTTATGTGGACCTGGGAACACATTATTCTCATTTTAATGGTTTCCTATGGGAAATTAATTTTTGGGATGCACACTTTTCGCCTTACACACTCTGTCTGGGAACCAATTAAGTTCGTAAGCCAAGGTCCCACTGTACATTGGAAAGAGTAACGCATCCATCATCACACATATACTCGGGTATGCGCTATCCAAATTTGTCGCTCTGATCTGCTGCTTTGAAAAATATTGAAAAGATTAGCCCTCTTTAAGGTCAATGCTGAACTTTGAAGATTTGCGCGACTACATCTACTGTATCCACACCTTTATCTACAAGGAAGAATCTCAATTGAATTCAAAAGCTCATTTTCTCTTCTCTCTCTCACACTCCCCCTTTTTCTTTGTAGCTCACCTTTATTTTCCGCATGATAAGGCACACCAAAAAGCAGACAATTTTCTCAAACGCTGACAGTGCGCTTTATAATCCGATGTGTCTGATGTATTTCATCAATATTCAGATTTGTCGGAAGTAGTATTTTACTTTGTTGCAGGTGCAGCAGTTGTGAAAGCTCCATATAAATAAAACTGTATTGTATTGTATTGTATTGTATTGTATTACGGGCAGCCCGAACGTTGAGTGGTTACAATGTCGACGTTACAGTGCAGATGTATAGGGATCAATTCCAGCTCCGACCTGTATACAGTTTGCATGTTCTCCCCAGTTTTCCCTGGGCGTTCCAATTTCCTCCCACATTCCAAAAACATGTGTAAGAGACTAATTGAACACTTTAAATTGTTCCTAGGTGTGAGAGTGTGAATATTTGTTCATCTATGTATGACCTGTAACCGGTTCAGGGTGTCCCCCGCATTCTTCCCTAAGACAACTGGGATAGGCCTCAGCACCGCTTGAAACCCAAATGAGGATAAAGTGGTTTGGAAAATTGATGAATTAATTAATTTTAGCAGGTCTATCAAGTGAATGTATGATGAACTCCAGCCATTATTGTAGTTCTATTTTAGCTGCCTTACATCGCGGTATACCCAGCGGCGGACCGCCAAGGCCTGCAAAGCCTCCTCTGCATGCCTAAAAACATCTAAATCACAGACTGATGTTAATTAGACAATACTTCCAAATTGTCTCTCAGCTTCCTTTCATTGCTTCCACCCCTGCTGCTTTCCACTGCTTCCAGATGTGTGTTTTTGTATTTAAACATTTAACCAATCACATTTCAGACATCTTTGTTACCAGAGTCAGAAATCTACCCGGACGGCTTCACAATCAGTTCTGCAGGAGCATAAAAATCAATGTAGATGAAATTGTTTCTTTCACCAATCAGAGTTCGAGTTGGCAACCCAAGGCCTGCTGGAAGGCGCTGAAAACGTCAGAGTTTTCGCGAACTAAGATTGGCTAGGCACATGATTGGATAGTCACTAGCCAATCATAGTATCACTAGCCACTCATGACAAGAGCATACTGGCCAGAGCTAGCGGACTGTATCGGTAGCAAGTTGCATAAGCAAATATATTGTGTTCATTTACTAGCAGTTTTGTCAACCCACAATGGCTGAAGGAGGATAAGAAATTGATTTGGTTGAGGAGAGGAGTAGCAGTTACATTACATTGCAGGAGTTTCTCAAAAACTACAAGGAGTCCTTTGGCAACACAAAATTCCTACTTATTTCAAACCGGTAAACACTTTAAGACAAAAATAAATAAATAAATAAATAAATAAATAAATACATAAATAAAAACTGTTATAATAAAAATTTCACTCCATTTTTTTTCTTTCAGAAAAGTTCATAAGAGCTTCTAAAAACAACATTCAATCGCAAGGAGCAAATAGGAATCACAGAGTAGAATTTTCTTGCCTTCCAACCAAAAGTCATCATCTTATGAAATATATAAATTGCCCAAATGAAGTTTCCATTGGGTTGAATTGTGGTTTAATGACTCTTGAATGAATATGCCATGTTAAATGCAACTCCGTTATTCATTGTGATCCTCATTAGGGATGAGATTTGTTTGAATTTGAATGATTTTCAGATGTAAATGATTTTCACGATTTGAGAGAAGAAAAAAAAACAACAACATAGTTTTAATTTAGGGTGTCAAAAATGCAAACATTAGTTTTTTTAGTGGCCCATGTTATTTGTCTGATCTGGCTGGCTATATTTTAACTATAGACAAATGTTTATATTTGTGTCATTAGTTTCAGTGATGTGGGGGTTGAGTGGGATCGAGATAGACCCATAGAGTACTTTAAAATGCAAACTAAGCCGGTTGTTTCCCTTGACACACATTTGGAAGTTTAGAAACTCAAAGCAAATTGAACACTCCCGCCAAGGACCTTCATGTAGGCTTTGTGAGGACTGATATAGTAATGAGGTTGAGTGATATCATCCCACAAGGCAGTAGGTGATGAGCTGCAGTATCCAAAATAGGACTGCATCAGTCGTCAAGATGCCATGTCTTGTCATGGGGAATTGAAAAGAATAAAATAAATAAAAGTACATTTTTTGTGCTTGTTATTTTCCATTGTATAAACGCCACACTGACAGCTTTTTTCAGGTCACTCAGTGAGGGAATTATAACACCTGATATGAGAGCATCTACTTCTACATCACTGCCAATGAAAGTAACAATAACAAACATGTTTCTGAATAATACCTCTCTTATAGTGTTATTTGAAGCTACCTACCTGAAGGTCAGCGCTCTCCCATGTCTCCTTGAAGCTCACAATATGTCTGGCCTCACTGCACTCCCATCACCCATTTCACAACGGGATCCTTGAGCTTCTTTGAGTCGCGTTGCGCTTTCACTCGATGGGATGCAAGCTACTGGCAAGGGCAGTCACCCGTGTATTTAATTAAGGCTTAGGAACGGTTGGGAGGTGAGCAAACATGTAGATAGGACACGGATGATGGCAAACCAGTTTTGAACCATGACACGAAAATGACCAATCACATTTTAACGCATCTCTTATATGTAGTTATTTTTAGCTTCAGTAGAACTTTGAAGTTGAACTCAGTTGACTTCATGACAGAAGTTAGCCACTATAAACATTACGACTCAATTATAATAAACCACACCTTAATTATGCTAAATGACATCTTAATTGGAACAAGACTCATCTTAATAACAAGGGACATGTTGATTTATGTCACCAACGTGCCTTACAGATCTCTCTTACCATTCTAAAACATGATTAATAATTACACAGCAACAAAACACTGCGCTGTGTTGATAACAAGTGGCGCCAAGTGTGGTGGTGAGCCTGAGGGTTTTGAATGCAAGTCGTTTGACTTTACATAATTTGTAAAGTCTTTTCTATTCTGAACACACCGAGAGGCTTCTTCGAAAAAGACTTAACAAAAGCCCAGAAAAATGCAAAAGGGTGTCAAAACACAAAGTTAGTCATTTGGTCTGAAAGCCTGCCTGTTACTGCCTTGTACAATGAAGTGAATTGTTCACTTAGCTTGTTGTGCATTTTAGTTTTTACCCCTTATTATGTCCATTTGTTTGCAAAGATGTTATAAACAACATTTTGACACAAATTAGAGGTGTGAACTCCAGATATAATTGTGATAATTTACATATGATATTTATAATCATAACACTGGAATAACCCATAGCACTAATGCCAGGAAAAACCTTAATGCGAGTTAAAAAAACACAAATTTAACGTTTTTTTCTATCTTTTCTTATTTCCCTGGTGCTTTCTATCTTTGTGACTGCTTTATTTCCTGTATATAATAGTTGTCCATGCTAAGTGCTTTGTTAAAGGTTCAGCTGTTGTTAAAGTGATATATAAATCAATATGTATTGTATTATTTGACAGTAGATGGAAGGAAACACACACGCACATGCATGCATGCGTGGACGCACACACACACACACGCACGCACGCACGCACGCACACACACACACATGCACGCACACACACACACACACACATGCACACGCACACAAACACGAGGGTAATTCAATAAATATGTTGAATTTGTCGTAAAAAGGACTTCTAATTTCCTTTTCACTGTAGTATCCCAGCACTGTCACACACTTGTCCCATCTGTGCACAAGCTTCCACTTTCCCTCAGTATAAAAATCTTTGGAATTGCTCACAACACTTTTTGAGTTCACGTCATTTTCAAAGTGCATGCCAGCTACTGTGAACTGTTGAGGCAGGTTAAGAAGCACATCAAGAACAAATGTAGGGGTCATCACTCAGGAGTCATCTTGCATTATGACAACACAAGGCCTCACACCGCAGTTCAAACACTGCAGACCATCAATGAGAGCTTGGCACAGAACTGCTCCATCATCCCCTGATACAGCTCAGACCTTGCCCCTTCAATCTTTCACCTGCCATTAGAGAGCGAGTGAGGATGAAAGAGAGCGTGAGAGAGAGAGAGAGTGAGAGAGAGAGAGAGACACACACACGACTACTGTTTGGTACGTGTTTCATATGTGGTATAATCTGTGAAATATTCCCTCTAGATTTCTGGCAATGTAAGCAAGCAATATGTTATGGTTGATTTCGTGACTGACTTTGAATCGTAATGTTTTTAGGTGGAGACTGTATTTGGTTCACCAAACATGACGGTGGCTTATCACGTGACTGGAAAAGACATGGTTTATGTCCCCTCCATGGTGCTTTCGGGTTTGGATGCATATGGTCGCGATAAGCTGATTGCAGACCTGCGGCAGTACCTCCCCATGGTTACGGCTCTTCCCATTCCCATTGCTATGTGGAGAACCAGCCCTGCACCCGGCTTCCAGCTAAAAACAGGTCAGGACCAAAAGAAAAAAAACAAGATTATTTTAAGACTTTCTTCTATAGTTAGATTATCCTACTTCTAGTGGAGCTTCTGCACTGATGATTAAAGAAGGAGGAGACCATTATGATAAATTTCTCGGTTTCCTACGTTAATAATTAATCACTCTCAGTACATTCAAACACAAAAAATGACTGCAGCTTGGGGGCTCATCTCATTTGTCTAATTGCATCTTCCTAGCTTCTCAATCCTCTGTTTACATGCTAGCTGCTAGCACCTCCCGTGAGAAATTAGCACCAACAATTAATATTGTCCTTCTCCAGGAAGAAAATTGAAATGAGTTGATGTTGCCCAAAAGTGAAGTTTGTTTCCGCCATCTTGCGGTTGGGCATCTGAAAAGCAATTGTTTAACGGATTGTTTTTCTTGAGTATCAAGACAAAATAAATTGTCAGAGCAGCGGCACCAGCGTATATCAAGTTCATTGTTGTGTTATATTTGAATAATAATAATAATAATAATAATAATAATAATAATAATAATAATAATAATAATAATAATAATAATAATAATAATATAATGCACAGTGAAAGACTGATTAGAAGATGTAAGCCTCACATTGCAGAAGTTGAATGTTCGACTCTGGGCCTTTGCCTTCCTCTGTGGATTTTACGTTCTCCCTTGCCTGTGTGGGTTTTCTTTCCGATACACCAATTTTCCACACACTTCCACATTCCAAAAACACATATTGTTAAAATAAAGGCTCACAATTTCTCCAATGTCCTTCCAGTTCTGCAGTTTGTGGGAGCTGTCGATGATCCGCGCTCCTGTCAGTTTTCACAAATGATGGAAGAGAGGCTGGAGAAGGTTTTCTCTGAAGCACATTTCAAAGTGCTCAGTGTCAGCAGAAAACTGTCTGTACAGGTAAGCAAAGTAAAAAAGTAAAAGTAAGTAAACGTTTTTCCATTTGCGAAAGAAAAAGCATGGATAACGTATCTATAAAACAATCTGCTTTCTGGTTTGTCCATACATTTCCTCCAATGTCATTTTCCGTTTCCCCTCCTCTTCATTTTCTTGTGTCCAGATTCTGAGTGTCTCCCAGGCTGCCGGCTCTTCTGCTGTGTCATTGGTTTACAGTGTTAAAAATGGGACAATCTTTCTTAATGGCACCACTGCTTCAAACCTTCTTGGTCAGCTGTCCTCTGAGCTGGTGGGCTATTTCCTCTTCTACCCACCGCTTATCGTCGCAGAACGTAAGTTAAAATTTGGCCCATGAAGTGCATTAATGCAAATTAATGGCACATATTTTGAGGGGGTCGAGGGGTAGATGCTCACAATGACCCTTTATCCTGTAACAAAGCATGCTGATCAGAAATGTATGTGGAACATTGTTTAATATTAGGTGATGTACTGATATACATTCCTATGGTTCAACCTTATTACCACATTGCAGTGCCATGGCTCCAAATAAACAAATGTACTGTACATCTTTCATCTCAGCCTCATTTGCTCGCAAGTTCTCTGACTATCTTTTAGATGTGCTTAAAGCAGAAAAACAGCAATCCTGACAGGGAATCAGCATTAGCCTAAACAGTATTCCCGTAGAGACCCAGTGTGCCGTCTGTTCCCATTCCATATGCAGTCTCAACTGCTTTGAGTCAAAGGAAAAATCCTTCGGTCTAATAAGAAGCAATTTTGAAACACATTTTCTAAGCTCAGAGAGAAAATGATTTCTTTAACTTTGTGATAACAGCAAGATCATTTACAAAATGAAAGCTGAGGTGACATACTCTTACTTCTCTGAAATGCAAGAGAGTAGTTTCATGTCAAACATAAACAGCATCACTTGAGGGGATACAGAAAGGCGATAAAGTACATTGACTGTTTTATTTTGCATGTATTTTTTTTACAGTGGATATTGAAATGTACCACAAACCGATCTATGTGGCAATAGAGATGTCAATATTTCATACTCCACTGAGCGATTTGGAATAATGCGCCCAAAAAAGATTTGATTGTCTGCTGCAAATCAAATTGTCTCAGCACACAATACAATTCCAAGTTTATCAGCAACCTCAGCAATGTTTTTGTTCATGTTTGACTGAAAAAAAAACACTTTGATTGTGGTCCATGATTTTGGTCTCAACAGAAAAATATGAATGAAGACGAGGCGTTTCAATAGAACCAGATTGTATTTTTTATTATTATTTTATATGTATTTCACGATGGTAGATGTTTCAAGCATTATCATGAATCAACAATTGACATATGGCAGTTTTGTTTACCGCAAGCCTGACAATGTATCTGGATGCTCTTAATGAGCTTTGAATTAAGCTCTCATTAAAAATGACATTTGGGAATGAATTTTCCTCCGAACAGTTTTGCTGCCAAGAAGGAAGAGAAGACTACAAAGTGTCCGAAAACACTAAAAAAGATTTTCAATGAGACAAAACCGCAAATGAGGCGAAGCATGTCCTTTAGTGACTTGACTGCTGCTTGCAGGAAGTGCGACTCCCTCCTAGCGTCCAAGTTAATATGTCCTGGCAATAACTAACAACAGGTGATTCTCTCACCGCCGTTGAACTTGGCTCAAACAACCTGGAAACACCACCATCCCCGCGGTGCTTCTTTACAACACAGAACGCGCCACTGGTTCTGTGGGCTTGACGTTGCTCTGAGCCACTTCACTCCCACTTTTCTTCCCCCCAAGTGGAATACATTGCAAGCAGGGTGTCTATTTTGAGCCAAAACAATGGATCTACTACCGGGGGTAAAATTTGTCACCGATACTTCTGGGTTGCGATACGTCATGCATCCGCAGAGGAAACAAACCCTCTAAAGGACAACCGACATCACTTTTTTGTTTCCTAACTGACATCAGAAAAACGTTTTATAGCATCTAAAATACCCAAAACACGCAGTATGATATTTTTTGTCAAATGCAAAACACAAATAAAAATGACTTAAAGTGTCCAAAAACTACTTAAATTGAACCCGGAAGTGGCCAGTTTCAGAATGTCCCACCCCCTTGTTTGTGGTGTTACCCCAAGACATCTTGCCTTGCTGGAGAATCAAAACAATGGCTTCAGATTCGGAAAATATGCTTTCTTTTTACTCATCCAGTTATGAATATGATTCAAATAGTTCTGAAGAGGAAAGCATACGTGTTTGCAATTGATTAAAGAATGTATTCTGTTCATTTTGATGCATCTGGAGAGAAATGTAGTGACAAACTCTTTAATACTCACAGTACCCAAAAAAGGCAGAAGAGGGCGACAAAGCTCCGTGTAAATTGTTTCCTGGGACGTTTTTGTAAGCGAACGTCAAATACACTGTAGAAGTCTTGGCGCAACACACAACGATTCACCGTCGCGTTATTTATGTTTTCCTTCTAATTTCGCCATCAACACCGATCAACACGAACTTTTCAGACCAAACAAAGTACCGCAAAATGCATTGAGGTGATGCAAGGTATGTCCTTTATTGGTGAGGGGCGTTCCTTCAGTGACGCAGGGTGAGGACTCGTCACCAATTTAAAAACAAGACTTCCGGAATATTCAGCGCGAGTCTTAAAACGTAAAATATAGCTATATGCGGTGGAATCTTTGTAAAATACGCTCAGTAGAAGTCACTTGAAGCCATTTTACAAATTATGGACACAACTTGTCCGGAGACGTCGGTTGTCCTTTAAGGGGAATAACATGTTTGAGGAATAGTGTGCGATCAGAATTCCGAACAGGTTTGAGTCATTTTCAGGTCACGTCAGAATTAGTTAAGTGCTACCACTCAGAAGTACCTTGATGCCTTTCAAATACAAAAAGAATGATACGGGTTATTGTTATGTTGTATACAGGGATAGAATTACAGACAGAAATATGCTGGAGTTACTCTCATCCAAGCTCACATTTAAAAGCTCCTTGTGTCCAAATCCCACCAATGGGCAGCTATGTCTGCAACAACCCTAAGCTGGTATTTGGGGGCTTACAAGATCAGCCTCACATTAAAATAAATTGACAAAGAGCCAATTATTAATGTCCATGAGAAGGTAAAAACTGCTGATTTCGCATCACTAAATCGGATACAGAAGGAACTGCTGACATTGCTTTGATTTAGAGATAACCTGATTTTGATGCGTTTACACAAGCATTGTGTGCATACAGCAATTTGAAGAATACCCCAGTGATTTTTTGAAGAATACCCCAGAGGAATTGAACAGTGAAGTCAAGTCAACAAACCTGTTCCTATGTAATTTTGGATAGTATGAGTCTGCATGCTTTAAAATGTGCATCCTGACATGTCGCAGAAGAAGGCGGAAGAAGCTGACATGGAGATTGACTTGATTACACCATTCTGCTGCTTTACTTCTGCTGTGATGCTTGAGTGCAACGTGAGTCTGCTCTCACAGGCCACGCTTGCAGCAACCCACAGCGCAGCAGTTTAATCAAGCAGGATATAGGTGTAAAAAGAACACAGCACCAACCGGAGGTTAAGCAGCCGAGCGCTCTCCATGCTGCTGTATTTGTCTGTCACGCAGCCAGCTCAAATTTGCATTGCACTAAATCCGATATTTGACACCTCCTAACAAGATTACAATGATTAAATCCCCAACTCACAGTGATCATTTCTTGTTTGACCAACTGTTGGTGTCAGAAACACAAAACAATCGAATGATGACTGAAACTTGTTGCCGAGCATTTTTCAGCCATATTTCAGGGAATATCCTACAGGGGTCTTTTGAGTTTTTATGAGCTTTAGTTTCATTTGGTAGGTTGTCAACAAAATCATTTCTAATGTCTGAAAAAAGGCGAACTTCAAATTGACAGGGGGGTTATATTTTATACATACATACATGATCGGGTTTCAGTTGCTCAAAACACTTGCTATTTCCAATATATAATATTTCAGAGCTACACATGCCTGCAAAAAAATAAAAAAAATCCCCTTTTTGTCTTGTATGGGCAAATAATTCAGAAGTCAAATTACAGTATGAAATCAACTCAATAAAAACAAACTCCTTTATGTTTTGATTTCGGCAAAATTAATTTAATATGATATATATATATATTTACTTTTTCAGCTTTGGAGTATCACAACCTGAATACCTCCATTGCCACCAGGGATTTTTGGGTTATCACAGGTAAGAAAGAGGTATTAATTCACTAGTAAGACCATCCACCCCTCTTCTTCTGATGTTGTGTGTCAAAATCTGCTGCACTTGTTGCAGTATCTGTACATTAAACGTAAATTCAGAGATTATTTTTTTATTCTGTTTTACAATTGCAAGCCATGTTCCTACCTGTTCTTTGTCAATAGACCAAAAATGCCTCTCTGAATCTGATCTTTCTGTGATCTGAGGCCAAATCTTTTCAGTCTTCTGCCTGTGATAATATAGTAAGAAAAAAGTTAAACTATCAAAATCACTAAATTAAAATGGAAAAAAATATTGTTTCAAAATAAAATGAAAACAGAAGATGCTTTAAAAACAACATCAAACAATACAAAAGTAACTCAGTGACTAAAATGATATGAGTCATCATTCCTTTTAAATGTATGTGTTTCAATATTGTTGGAAATCAGCGAAGAAGGTTAATATTACTTACACAATACACAGTGACATTTTTCCCCTTTAACTCTACAAATACACCACATATTTATAAAACTACATGAAATAATAAAACTAATAAAAGTGAATTTAGACAAAGCATATCTGTAAAAAGTAACAACCAATGAACCTTCTCAAAAAATGAACTAAAATGAATTCAAAAAAATACTGGTCTTGCATACCTGTCTTTCATACCTATACGTTTCCCCCCTGCTTTCTTTTTGTTTATCATTTCAAATATGTATGAATTATTACAACTTTTAAAGGGAAAACATAATCGTGAACCGATCTCAAAATCCAGTTTTTCTCAACTGATGTTAGCCAACGACAATGTTGCCATGGATCGCTACGATTGCCACGGCAAACCAGCAAAAGTAATCATCAATCGTATATTTTTTTTTAGCCCTGCGTACGGTCGGTTGTATAAAAGCATCACGGGCACATGCGCGGTAAGCTGTCTGCAGTTCCGCTTGTGTTAGTGTTTTTTTGTTTCAAATAATGGACAGTGTGCTACAACTTTTATACAGGAATTGTAACAATTGATAAGGGCAGTTGTCAGCCAAGGTTTACAGGTATGGCCTTGTGACCCTCAATAAAATGAAATAAAATTAAATTAGACACATGAATAAGTGGAGGTAAGAAATATTAGGGCTCACTTGCTGGTTATAAAATGAAAATTATGTCAATACCCAACTTTTGAAGTCACATTCTGTTCATGTGCCTCATTTCAGCCCCGGGTGTCTAACATATTTTGAACATGCTGGGGCTCTTTCCTCTGTTGTCAGTAATCCAGGATGTGGAAAACTCCAGCCTGGCTGAACTGTACCAAAGCTTTGCCAGTCTGATGGAACAACGCCTGGCCGAGTTGTTTGTTTTGGCAGGCCAGCAGGGCACACGCTTCAAACGAGCCACCGCTGTTAGCGGTTACACTGTCCAGGTATGATAAGAGATAGTCGTCCATGGGAGTTATCGGCTCTCAGTTGCACTGAAAGAAAGAATCATGTATAATAGATGCGATTGAGTGCCCCACATGAATTTATAGCATGCAGTGAGAATGTTTGCCTCACAGTAGTCAGGTTCAGATTGGGATGTTTCAGATCTAAGTTTGGACCCAACTGTCTAAACTTTGCACGTTCTCCCTCTCCTTGTGTGGGTACTAAATCTTTATCCCAGAGTTCAGAAGCATGTTTGTTTACAAGGACACCTGCAATTTCCTTGGTATCCACTCGGTTATTTCATGGCTCTATGATCTAGTGCTAGTGTTGCTTTTTTATTCGCAGTATTCCTGCAAAGTGGTCAGCCAGAGTTTTGTGCCGGGGTGATATCTATAGAAAGATTTACACTATTGCTGTTTGCTCGTTCGTCAATAGTGTTGTGCTCAACACCACACTATTTGAGACAAAAACAAAGACTTTTTGGCAGTGAAGTCTGAGACAGAACCAAGACCTTCAAAATGTGCTTTTAAGACCAGTCTCGAGACCATGATTGGTCTTGAGTGTTGCAACAGTGAGTGTCACAACACTATTGGTTGGGTCATTGTAATACATGATGATTCACAGCTAACAATGAGAAAAACAAACACATTGTAGCCTTCAATTTACGGTTTTGTCATCACTCTGTACACTCCAGTTACACGTTACGAGCTCTATATGTTTTGGTGTCCTCAATCTTCACTCAGACATTCAGTGAATCCTCATTCCTAGGTCTTTGCATGCCTCAGATTGATGGATTCAGCACAGTTTTTTTAAATCCCATTTCCCTCCAAAGTAGCATTTAGTCGTGCAAAAAATGACTGCTATAAACCGATTAGTGTCGAGCTGAGCCAAATCAGTACCGTTCAGTTAAAACAATTCTATTGCTTCCCCTACTCGTTCCCCTCAAGTGTAATACCAGCAGCACATGACATCATTTTGATGTTCTACTGTTTCATCTGGTCAGATGGTGAGTCTCAAAAGAATGCCGGGAGTAAAGAATCCAGCAGAGATGACCTACTATGTGCAGCACAATGGCATTCCTCTCACGGGAGTGTCAGCTGCCAAGGTGCTGAACACGGTGGATTCTCAGACCATGGCGCTCACCCTGGGCTACTTTGTTCAACTGCAAGCAGAACGTAAGCAGCAGCAGCATTTTAGTGTTTGACAAGTGTACGTTGACAACCTCAAACCATATACGAGGGTTTAGAAAGAAGAACTTGGGAAAGCTTTGTGTTCTATAATCTCTCTGAAATCGCTGCCGGACAGACATTGTTGGCACACGCTGCAGAGCTTGGTGAACAGAAGAACAGGGAGTCAGTCAAGACACTTGAGAGCTGATAGCATTCTCTCATACAGTAGATTGGTGCCAAAAATAGACTCGACATTAGGTTGAGGTAAATGTAGAGTATTTTAGTGTGGGTGTAATGGCCACATCTGCATGTTTTAGGAGGCTAATTTAGCCTGTGCCTATTCTGCATTGATCTAGCACATAATTCGTTCGGCCCACTTGTGTGTTGTACCAAACCGTATAATTTTGAATGTGACATTGAATATGCGACTGTTTCGAGGGTGAAACCTCACATTTTGCATTTTGGAGGTAGTATCAAAAAGTGCTATACTGTATTTCATAAAGATGCCACAAGATAGCAGCAAGTTTTTTTTCTCATTGAAGCTCCTCAACTCACTTCAAAATAGTTCCTTGAATGCCATAGGCACCCATTGTCAGTTTACGACCGTGCCTTTTTCAATTTTTTAATTTATTCACTGCCACTCCCAAATTTGTTCAGAAATTGAAAATATGACGTAGACCGCCATTCCCAAATTTGTTCAGGTTTGTTTTTCTTGCAGGGGTGCCGATAACACGTGGGGGGCAGCATTGATCTTTTTTCCATGTTAGTGCTTTGTTCCAGCTTCAGCTTTTGTTGAAGAGCTATATAAACCAATATCTATGTATTGCATTGTATTTTGGACTGCTGCCCTCATTTCAAGCTCATATAACTCTAGACCCATATAATTTAGGAATTATCTCTTTTGTTCTGATGAAACAAGAGAGTCTAAGGTTTCTTAGGCTGCATTGAATGTTTCTGTAGTGCGTCCTGGAATTTGAGTGAAAATGACAAAAACCCTGGCACTGGACACATTATTGCAAAAGGTCTGGCAGTGAATGAGTTAACAATGTTATGGCCAGTAGGTGATTGAATCCCTTAATTCATATAACTATGCATGAATCATGATTTAACATTAAAATGGATAATGTTGAACCATTCATTAAAAAAAATAATGTCCGCCTCATTAAAAAAACATGATTGTTGCAATAAATTGATGAGGGCAATGGTAATGTTTTACATTCCTCAGCTGTGGTCAAGAACCCTCCAAATAACCTTTGGATCATTGCTGCGGTGTTGGCTCCCATCGCTGTTGTAGCATTCATCATTCTCATCACCACAGCTGTGCTATGCAGAAGAAACAAAAAGGAATACAAAGCGGATGCAATTGGAAACCTCAATCCACGAGCAAAGGTAATTGTGTATAAATCCATAAATTGAATAGTATCCATGCATATCAACCATCCATTCAAACACCCTATGAAATGAATCTTACTTGAATAATTATAAGAACCAATTGCTGCTGCAATATTGTCGTTGAAATTTTACAATTATATTAAATTCTGTGTTTCTTTGTATATTTTTTCCTTCTCCATCCAATGCAATCTTGATCACGTGTCATCCTAAACGTGTCATATTAAACAGCCAAGTAATATTATACGAAAAAAAATATTTGACATCAGTGCGGCATGGGTTCAGATGTATGTGAGTATGAATAATTGTCTGTATGTGCTAGGTGATTGAGTGGCAACGAGTCAGCATTTCACGCAAAGTCAGACGAGAAATGCCAAGTGGAATAGAAAATGTATGTGTTGAAAAAAATGCTTTATGAGATCACGAAAATAGATATGAGATGATAAGGGAAAAAAAGGATAATTAAAACATCAAACACGGATTCATCACAGAATTGATATATCTTTTAAATTCATAATATCATCTATTATCCCATCCAATCAATCATTCCACTTTTATTTACCATATTTTCTGGTGTATAAGGCGCACCCAAAAGCCTTCATTTTCATCAAAAAATGGCCCTGCGCCTTATATGCAGGTGCGTCCTATATGTGAAGTGATATTGAGCCACAGCAAGTCTCACAACTACTCTCAGCAGCCACCGACTTCATTTCCACCTGTGGATGAAATAGAAAGAACTGTAGCACCTTATAATGTGCTGTGCCTTTTATTTGGAAAACTTGTATATATTTCTATACTATATTTCAAAAATCTTGTTTCATTCATTCAAGGTGTGCCTTATAGTCCGGTGTGCCTTATACTATATGGAAAATGTTTGAAAATACATCATTCATTGGGGGTGCGCCTTATACTCCGGTGCGCCTTAGACTGTAGTTTTGGTAAATTAAAATAAGTTGCCTCTACTATGTTACTGTTTAAACACTTCACTTCACTTTCAGATTGCGTACCGGAGGGACGTCAACTACTATCATCAGGTACATTGATTTCTCTCATTCCATGGTGTCAAAAGAGAGCTTTGAACTGCTTCATCTTGACTGCTGTATTTTGTGCCGTGTCAATGAAAACTACCAATACTGCATCCCTTTGGAGCTCTTACACTTTTTACGAGATTCTCTCGGATGAAAGACAATTGGCCTCAAGCAGTTTCCAGATGTTACGTGACAGATCCAGCCGGCTTTTACACAGTGTTTATGAAGCACAAGTGTGTGAACTTCTAAGAATGCAAAGAGGCATGGTTTCGATATACCGCACTCAAACTCCTCTGAACATCTCCCACCTACTGTCATTTTTGCTGAGCCTTGCTTCTCTTTACCCAAATGAATCGGTTTAGATGAATGAAAACAAAAATTGACACCCTCAGCACTTTTTGCTGCTTTATTGACACTAATAAAAATGGTACACAGCTTTCTGTAATCCACGGTTATTACAGTGAACAATTGAACCGTCCGCGATCCTCACATGTAAAAACACCCACTTAGTGATTTTCCTTGGAGTAAAAAAAAACGCTGATTGTTTTACTTTGACAGATGTGGTCAATGCATATGTTATTGCGCAAGTCATTTATTTCAAGTGAACTCAATGTGGCTCAATATTCAGTGATTCCGATAGCCTCTATGAGGGTGTGGATTAATACAAAGAGAGAGCTGGTTCAGTCAAGTGTCACATTGATTTTGCAACAGAAGAAGCATTTGAAGCATGCATTTTTCACTTTGAGCGCATGTCTGCATGCACGTGTGTGTGTGCGTGTGTGTGTGGGGGGGATGCGTGCATGGGACGACTATACTTTCTCTATACCAACAGTAAATCATTGCTCCTCCGTGCTCCCTTGTGTATTTTAATGTTTAACTCCATCATTATATTTTTATGAAAATTTGCTAATCTCACTTAATCATCACCCACTGTGAGTGTTTATAGGGCATGACGTTGGAAGAAGATGAAAAGGGCTTTCGTTAAATCAATTTATCTTTACCAGTTGAAGGCACAGCAGTGAGGTAAACAGCAGCCCCCCCCCTAGCCCCCACTTAATTTCTCTAAAAACACAAGTAACCTTTATTGACAGCTTATTTTGGACACCATACTTCATGGTATTCTTGTAAATACCTTTACAACATTATATACATTTTGTTTATTGTAAATACAGTAAAGTCTCGTTATATCGATATCGGATATATCGATAGTCCCGGTTATATCGATACTATTTCTATGCACGCACGGAGAAAATTATATGCAAACAGGGTCGGATATATCGATAGTCTCGGTTATATCGATATTTTTTCGGACTCCCTTGAATATCGATATAACGAGACTTTACTGTATAATAATACATTTCATTTATAAGCCCCTTTCAAAACTCTCAAGGACACTTTACAGTCACATAATTTTTTAAACTCATTTATTCCTCTATAATGCATTGAACTACTACGATATAATTGAGGAAAATGTTTCTTCATCCATCATCTGCACTTCTTGAAGGTCTCAGACATTTTGCTCCTCATCTGAAGAGCTTCATCTGCTAATTAAAGTTGTGCTGGTAACCCTGGCCCTATATTCCTATTGGACAGAGGTGGCCGTGCCAGACCTCTGCTTTTATAGGTCCCTGTGCCGGACCCCTGCTTCGATAGGTCCCTGCTCTAAGGTTGGGGCAGCAGTGGACCACTCCCTGAAGCCAATTTGATTACAGTGATACCTCAGCTTACGAACGCTTGAGCTCACGAATGTTTCGCCTTACGAACATTATATTCACGAGAGTATAATCTTGGCAGACAAACTAGTTTTCGGCGGACAAACCAAACCACACAGCACCACGGTGGCTGGCAGAGTAGTTTTTGTTACCATCTTTCTTTCAGTGCAGATGTGGTTTGTTATCGAGTGTTAAGCCGAAGAGGACACAAAAGAAAATTACGGTCGAGAAGAAGGAGATCAGCGAAAAACACGAACAAGGTGTGCGTTTGTGCGACTTAGCTGTCCCAGTACTATTACGCTAAGTCGACCATTGCTACCAACCATTGACAACGACCATCACAAAGGTAAATAAAACAATTTTATTATATAGTACAGTTTATTCATTTAATTACGATACAATAGTACATTTATTATACATAAAATAAGGTATATTTTGTGTAGTTTTAGGGCTTATTTAGTAGAAAATTATGTTTTTTGGGGACCTGGGAACGGATTATTTTCATTTTTAATTGTTTCTTATGGGAAATAAATGTTCGGCAGACGAACTTTTCGCCTTGCACACACTTTCTGGGAACCAATTAAGTTTGTGACCTGATGTATCACTGTACTTATATTGTTCAATCCCTGGCTCTGATTTCACCTCATAGAAGTACAGATGAAATATTTTCCTCGATGGACCACTCCTATGCGACGGAGAGCCTACAGAGACGTACTACAATATAAGTCAACACAGACGGAATTAATCACAACAAGCTAAAATTAATGGACCAAACCTTTTGTACCGATGTTGCTCATCTGTCTGTACTTCTGTTACAACTTACTAGAAGCCTCGCAGTGCCGTGGAAGTGTCCAGTTGTTGGGTTTAGTTTTGGTTTCATGACGTCTAAATGTGAACAACGTGATGCACAGGACTGTTGAAACAGTAATGCTAACTGAATGCAAAAATATATTTGTCGATTTAATTACTCAAACTCTCTTCAGCTCTTTGTTTGAGAACACATTGGTATAAAAGGACTGAAACGTTTGAACGGGTGCATTCACAGGTTATTTTTTTTTAAATAGGTTCAATTATAAATGTTGAGAGAATTTTAGGTCTGTCTTGAAATTTCACTTTGCCAGCCAAATATTCGAAACTCTACTTGTTGACCAGTTTAGATACGCATTTGTAACCAAGAAAGACAAAACTATTCGCAACAAAACTGATGCTAATAAATGTACACGCTAATGACATAACTCATACAGGTTAAGTTTCAGAAATCACAAATTGGGAGATTTTTGTACTCGCGACTCTGGTGCGTGTTAAAATAATATGACCATTACAAAAGTGTTAATTAGAAGTAAATAAAACACAAAATTGCTTTCATTGTTTATTTATACTTTCAATTAGTATAAAAATGTATTTTGTTTTTTACATTTTCTTTTGTTTCACCTTACAAATTATTGTGAGTATTGTGGTCAGTCGGGAGTCTCCCGACCAATTCATGAGACTTAACATGTATGAGAACTGGTCTGTGTTGTTACAAATTTTCCTTTTTGACTGTTATAATATATAACAACATGTGAAAAGGCCTGCAAACTGCAAACATCAGTGTTTATATTGTCCTAAAAGTACATGAGAAATGTCACCGCCAATATTGTAAATAAGATGAGGAAAATGCTTTTGATGCAAAGATTTCAAAGTAAAATCCATTTACAATGTCATCTTGATTTTTTTTCTTCTTGCAAACCCCCCACTCCCCAGCCAGTTCAAGGTTTTGACTATGCGAAGCAGCATCTGGGGCAACAGGGAGGCGATGAGGAGACCCTACCTGCTGGTCAAGATACTTTGATGTTGTCCCTAAAAATTCGCGATGCACCACTTTTGCTGGAGAAGACCATTAAATCCGATGGCACAGTCAACAAGATAAACCTCACCAGTGAGAAATATAAAAGGTATTTTCACCATGGGCAAATGGCCTTCTTTCAAAATGGAAACATGCCCTGCTCACTCTGAGGAGTCAACGCATGCCCCGCTATTTATTGCCATCATGTAGAATCATCCACAAACGTGTGCAGAGAGTGATGCTTGTTGCCGGGTCAAATTGACAATTTTGCTCATTTGTTGGCAAATAAGTGTTGTTCGTTAAAAGCATGTTTGCATAAATAGTGTGACCTCTAGTTGGGCCATTATCTAATAATATACAATGACCCTCGCTACTTCGCGGTTTACTTATCGCGGGTTCAGTGCACTGCATATTTTTTTTCAGGAAAAAAAAAACATTCAGAATTAATCAAAATGCTGAATGACAGAGATTTTATACATGACTGTCGTTTTATTGGTTCCCAGCGCTGACATCACCCAATGACAGCTCAATATCTCATAGTTTACAGCCATGTGCATTGTCTTCTCAGCCCCGCCCAGTACCCTCTGTGTTATTATTATATACATAACTTTACTTCACGGATTTTCGCCTATAGCGGGTGGTCCTGTTCCCCATTGACCGCGAATTACTGTCGTTGTGAACACCTCACTTTTTCACGTTTAATAGTGGGAATACGTCTAACATAAGAACTCACACATTTTATTTTGTGTAACTGAATAGTGCAGGCCGGATGTAACTGAATCATGAAAAGGTGATTTTAAGGAAATATGTAATATCATGAGTGCAGTTCAGAAGGCCTCATTTTGACCAATCATTTCATATACTTACATAATGTAGTTCATCTCCAATGCCAACTAAAGTCACCGTTATCTCCACTAAGCTTCCTCGTCCCTAAAGATTTTTCATCCTGCCATTCCTTTCATCCCATTAGTCACGATTCCACATATCTGTTCACCGAACTTTTCCCTCTCACGCAGCCAATGTAAATGTATTCTCTACGTCGCTATTAGTTATCACACAGTGCACGTCTTTGTTGAGGCCGTGCTGCGTCGACTCAACGGGAGCAGAGAGGGCATCCTCTGTTCCTCTGTCTCTCTCTCTGTGCCGTTATCATTCTTAGCAGACAAGTAAGGGATGGACTGCGGTGCTTTGATGTCACTGTCGGCGCGGCTCTAATTCCAGCCTCATTGCAGAATTTTAAAGACCCCTTTAACATGAAGTGAATAGACCCAGTGTTTGTCTCATTATGGGGAAAATAATCGATCGTTATTTTATCATTTTAAATGTAGTGGACACATCTATGCATGCACATGTATGTTGAATTTTGTTTGTTGATCAGCAACTGTACGGTTTTGGACTGCTATTGCTTGAAACAAGGAAGAACGTAGTGTTACGCAAGTCTATTCTGATAATAAACAATTGCCACCATAATTGAATATGTTTCGAAAGATGAGACTGTTTCAAAGGGAGGGTGACAAAATCTGACTGTGAGCTTGATTTTGGGGAGAGCTCACCGCCTCTCCTGTTGCTATGGTTACTTGCAGCAAGTTGTTGAGTGAGGACGGTTCCGTCATCAACAGCGAATCAGAGCTGCGGAATTCCATCCGAGGCTTGGCGGCGCCGAAAGTCACAGCGCAGCAGAAAACGATAAAGGAGGAGACGCGTAAGAGAGACGGTGAGCGTCACATGCATGTCGGGGGAAGAGAGGGCTGGTGGGGGGGGGGGGGGTGATTACAAAATCATTCATGCTTCTTACAACAAGGTCATGTATTCGTATGACAATCACATGCTTGTTTGTACGATTACATGAAAAATTGTTTCCTCCTTGCATATGTGAAAACAGAAATGTTTTCACCGAGTTATATGCAGAGATTGACATTGCATAAAAAAACACCCATGAATAATATTTATCGTGTCACCTGTGGATGCTGTGAAACAAGCCCCTTCACGATGAGCAATCATATAGAAACAGGCACAGATCTCATACATCACTTCGTGAGTTATTTCAGTGTGTCACTTTTCGATTGGTGACTTGCAGTGAGATTTTTTTTTTCGAATGAAAAGGCGCCTTGGCGAAATAAAGCTTGGGAAATAGTCTCCTGATTCAAACAGCCGACTTGTTGAGACTGAATCAAAAACACATCTGTTGGTTGCCGCCAAGTGCACTCTATTTTGCTTCAATTGCTTGTCTATCCGAGGCAAGGTCAGGAATTTAGCTTTCAAGCCACGCACTGTTTCAATGTTGTCTGTGATTCACAAAATACGGAGGAGTTATTTGGAATTGCGTTGAGAATGAATGTAGTCTCTCTTCTTCAGATCCATATGATACATCCTCTGGTTCCCTGCAACTCATTTCAATCAAGCCCATGACAGCTCAGCTTAACTACTCGCAACATGTTTCTTCTGACCGTGACTCAGCCATGCTCAACGGAGAGGTACATTTATTCACATACACACAAACTCATTGGGTGACATGTTGTTTGTGCCTTTTAATATGTTTTGATTGATTTCCTATTGTGAACACGTTTTTTTATTAAATTTGCTTCGGTGGTTATGTTTTGATGAGTATTTGTACTCCATCGCCCATCTCTCTTGATAAGTGCTCTGCAGCAATCTGTTTGGTAAAGAATGAACTGCGATATATGCAAATGTGCATCTGAATTATTTGAATTGATCTGCATTTGGATTTCAATATTGTACACAAATAGAAATATATACAGAGTCAAAAGAACGTGGATATGCTTAACTCCAGATGTAATTCCGTTGTGACTTGCAGCCTTTCACAACTAAGTTTACCTATCATAGCTGTGTCCGGCGCCACCATGTCTGGACATTAGGGATATATAAATAGGGCCGATACGACCAGTCAGACTTTAGTTCGCTGACGAAGCCTCTTGGATAGGAGGCGAAACGTCCTAAACCTTCAAATTTGTACAGATGACGGCTGAAGAAACCTTCTCATCGATGGACCACTCCTGTACGACTGAGAGCCTACACAGACAACTAAGTTAGGGCCTAATTTGATTTCAAAATAAAACATTCACAGACACCTTCTCGCCTACAACGTAGTGTTTTGAATTCCTCTGACTTGCATGTTTTTAGCATGTGGACTGTCGAAATGCTAAATTCTTCGTCAACGTCCAGTTGCATTTTGTTAAATGGAAGGAAAATTCAGTTAGCTGTCACTTTAAGAATGCTTTCAGCATATGTGTTCATAGGCATTAAATTTTTTAAGCCTAGATGGAGGTCTGTATCCCGAGTGCCCATGTACGTACTATAGTACAGGGATCCCAGCCAAGGGAAATTAAAATAGAGGAACATGAAATATTTATTTTTATATTTACATTATCATACAAATACCATTAATTATGTTTATAGAGTTTTTTCACCAACTTTGGTCATCCCCCATCAGGTCTTATTCAAGTTAGTTAGTTTAGTATCATAAGTCATAATTAAAATAATGGTATACTACAGGTCAACAGTAATAAACATGCCCTATCATAATTTCCTTAATTATAATAATAATTTATGAATTCGAATGACTCACGAGGTTTGTAATTCTGCTTTCTCAATCTTTTTTTCTCTGCATGTTCACTTCCCTCACAATGCTGTTTGAGTGACAGCCAACCTTTGCCACCATAGTTGATAACTTTTCCATCGCAAAGATTGCAAAGGGCTTTTTTTATGTTTGAATATGAAATCTGGAAGTGGGCATCCGTCGACTTGTTTTTCTAACCATGCCCAATTCCACTAATTCTTTATCCCTCCATCCAGAGGCGTCACCAGTCCACTATCACTTTTGTGTAGGATATCTCTCTTCCACGACATCTTTACAATGTGAAAAGTCGCTCCCGAGCGAGCAATCAAACCGAACACATGCATGTAAGCTTTAAATCAAAACAAAATCTATATAAATCTAACCTACACTGTCTATACTATTAACACATTAAACATGTCAGTACCAAAAATGCGACAATGTTTCACGCAAGTTTACTGGCGAAAAGCACGGTAATGGAGCTGCCATATTTGTTTTCTCGTTTCACAGTCCCGCGGTATTTTACTCCCGAGCAATCCCGATTGTCAACGGACGCAACCGACATCGAGCAAAACACACGAAAGCATGCCGACTCAAGCACTACGCATTCTGATCAGCCTATCACCCTTCAAAACAAATATTTTAGCGGACGTCTGGGATCCCAGTATAGCAGTATGTAGCATAAACTGAGTTAGCCCTTTTTGAACAATTTTTCAAATGTTTTTTTCAGACACTCTCTCCTCCACTCCCATCGGTGAATTTAGGTCTTAAGCAGCGGTCAGACATTGAACAATACAGGAACAAACTGAGACTCAAGGCTAAGAAGAGATATTACGACATTCCTCCAATGGATGGTAACAGCTACAGCAGCGAGGCCCTCTCGCAAAAACAGCGGCAAGGACACGAAAGGGCTGATCTTGAGGAGGAGCGAAACTCCACTTACGTCAAGTCTCACGTAAGGTGAGGAATGGATATTGCATACACACAAAGCTAAATTCGGGATTCAAAAAGTATTGGACAAAGAAGCAGATATACTTAGACCCCCCCCCCCCGACCCCAAAGGTAAACTTTAATGTAACGCGTGTATTAAATCTATTTTATGATCACTTTTAATGTGAGAAATCTTTCAGTGAAATCCGTATAACTGCAATTAAATCATACTGTACTCCCAATTTATTTATGTTTTCTGGCATCATAAAACCTCCTGTCAAGCTCAAAGGACACTAAAATAAATGAATTGATTTGTTCTGAATGTGCTCTCTTTATTGCTAGGCTGTTCGTAATATACTAAAGCTGTGTTTAACATCTGCGCTACCTAATTGTGAAACCAGATGCTGTATAACATGGGCGTGGAAATAATCTAAAAACATGGATTATCCGTTTGCTGTAGCTATATACTACTTACTTTTTCAAATGTATCCTACAGGCACAATCAGATAGGACATACATCATATCGCAGCAGGCAGAGCCTCAATAGTCCAAGTCCTGGAGGAACAGAGATGGATTTGCTTGTGATGAGGGAGAGACCCAGGAAAGGCATCCGAAACAGTGGCTATGATGTAAGTCACATCTGCATTAACACGGTGCTTAAGTAAAGGGAAGCAAATACTGTTTTAAAGCACCTGAATGAATATTTAAAAGTAAAACTTTCTTCAAGATAAATACAACTGACCTGAATTTAAATAATGATTTATCTGTCACAAGAGGAGCCTGCATACCATTAGTGGTACATGAATCACTGCAAGAAATGTTAACTTGCAAAATCTTGTCTGTCGGAGTACTCAGAGCCCACCGTTCTGTCTCACCAGTAACATATTCATTCTAAAAGTGCCTCCCTGGTCATTCTCCTTTTCTACAGAAATCTCAGATAGGAGGGTGGAATGGTGGACGATGAATTAACACCTCCTTTGTGGTGTTTGCATGTTTTAACATTGCTTGCGTGAATTTTCTCGGGGTTCTTTGGTTTCCTCCCAGTCTCCCAAAACATGCAGGGCAGGTTACTGGGAACACCCTAATTTGTCTTTCGGCGGGACTGTGAGTAGTTGTTCATCTCTGTGTGGCCAGTTCAGCATGTCCTCCGACCTCTACCAGAAGTCTTTTTTGGACATGTGGGTTTATAAAGTTGATGGATGGATGGATGGTTGAATGTCATACAGTCATCAAAGGCAGTAGTACAAATGAAATCAGTTGTCAATCATCCACATTCTATTTGTGTGCATACTCGTTCTATGACTGAGCAGATGTAGGAATGTGGAAAACAAGTACATGGCAGTACATTCCCTGCATTTGAAGGATGTTGAATGCATTTCTAGACAAACGATCATTCAAAATTTCTCCTCTGAATATAGACTCTTCAATTACCTGAAGAAACACTCATCCTACATACTATAATACATTTGTCAGTCATCATAATACAAATAATCTCAAATTGTGTAACATTTTTTAATCCTGTCGCATGGGTGGGGAAAATTGGCCCAAAAATGATCAGACATGATATGTCTTCTTGGCTTAGTTTACATTTCAAGTTGTCACTGCTTGCGGCAACAAGCTGCTGTTGGTGCACAACAGTGGATTAATTTATAATCACAAATGAACATTTATAAGGTTTTGATATAATGCATATCCGTCTGACTGTTTCATGCTGCCATCTTTTATTGTCCCATTATGGTTTTTGGTTCCCTGGTGTAATGGAGCAATTCTTGAGTAGTCTTGTGAGCTGTTCTTTTGTAAATCACAAGCGGTGATATCAGTGACTTAAATGCCATTGCCCCCCCGAACGCCCACCCGCCCACCTCCTTTGCATTTTGTCCAGCTTTGGAAAGCCAGACATGCTATATATGTGGTATGATGTAAGCTTACTCATTAGTGTGATACAGCAAAGCGGAGGAACTATGAATGTGAAAATGTGGGTGACAAATTTTAATGTTGGCCATCCGTGCTGATTTTATGTAGTACACTAAAGAGCAAAGACAAATAAATTTTCAATTTTACTTCTGTCGTCACTCACATGCTTTTTTTAACCTATGCAGTCTGCAAAACAAGCCAACTACACACACACACACACACATGCACACACACGCACACGTACACACGTTTCGTGTTTCAACGGGGACTGATTTATGAATTGTACTACAGTACTATTATATTATATTATATTATATTATATTATATTATATTATATTATATTATATTATATTATATTACTATTAGTACTATTGTACTAATTTCTCCACTGTGAGACTAATAAAGGCAAATCCAATCCAATCCAATCCAGTGGATATACTGTGGCAACCTTTTATTTGCACAGGAAGTAGGGCAGGCTTGACACGCTTTCACTTATTGTACCGTATTTTCCGGTGTCTAAGGCACATCCAAAAGCCTTGATTTTCTTCAAAAGATGACCCTGCACCTTACACGCAAGTGTGCCTCATATGTGAAGTAATATGAAGCCACAACAGGCAGCAGCCACCAACTGCATTTCTTCCTCTAGAAGAAGCATTGAGTAAACACAACCTCTGTTGTAGCACTTTATAATGTGGTTTGCCTTATATTTGGAAAACATTTATATATTTCTATATTATATATTTGGAAAACATTTGTCATTCATTGAAGGTATGCCTTATACTCCAGTGCGCCTTATATCAGAATCAGAATCAGAATCAGAATACCTTTATTCGTCCCGCAATATCAGTGTTTGAAATAACGTCTGCCCAGAGGCCCGGGCCGTGCAACTTTTACGTCTGGTGTACAACTTTCAAAACGTCTCGGCCTGGGTGGCCGACAACTTCTTCAAGAAAAAAAAAAGTTTTTTCTTCCAAAACAAGCGTTTGTTTTATTCTATAAAGCAAACGCTACAAGCAAATTGCTATAAGTCACGTAAACTCCTCTTTCTACGGACGTTCGTTTGCTTCGGACTATACCGTGACTGTAAAGTGTACTTGAAAGTTTTGAAAGACGCTTCGAAAGAGCAGCCATGTGGCTTTTAGCAGACAACGCTACGCAAACATTGCATTGTGCACCATGACGACAAACGACAACTGGAGCAAAATCTTCAGCAAGGGATATTTACCATAAATTAAGCAAGGGAGCATTTGTGGTAGGTACATACTTAATTTAACAAAATCCTTTATACTTCGCAACAATGTTTTTTTTTTTTTTTGCGATTAGTCGTCTTATTGTGTTTCAAGTTGTGAAAAATGGGGCTGGCAACTTTATGGCCGGGCAGACAACTTTTCAGAGTTGTCTGCCCTGGTGTCCGCTAACTTTTTGTCATGAGTTTCAGACACTGCTTATATATGGAAAAAGTTTGGAAATACACCATACATAAGTGGTGCACCTTTTACTCCGGTGCGCCTTATACACCGGAAATACGGTACCTCTATGTCCAAAAACACAGACTAGGTGAATTATTTGGAAAGTGCCAACTATGAATCGTAAGGAGTGGTTACGATATTCAGTGACTGATGTTGAAGAGAAAAACAAAGCGGGATATTTTTTAATCCGATAACGTATTCTTTTTAGTGAGCTTGCAATGTTTTTATCCCATGTGAGTCAATGAGTTTATAATAAAGTTTGATTGATTTTCACATGCACTCTGCATGTTTATTCCAGACCGAGCCTGAGTTGATAGAAGAGACGAATGTCGACCATTTAATGGATCCGAGGGGCTTCGTGTACGGCCGCGGTCTGAAAGGCCAGTCACAGACGTCCACGCTGAGCTCACAGCCATCCATTGATGAAGTGAGGCAGCAGATGCACCTGCTCCTGGAGGAGGCATTCAGTCTGGCCTCGGGGGGACACTCCACATCCGGGAGGCACTCCCACCATCATCGGCCCCCTTCTGATCACTACAGTGCCGTTCCAGCTTCACTTCCCTATGCAGATGTGGCGACCAGCGCCCCGGGCACTATAAACTGTGGTCATGGAGGATTGCAATGGAGCCCGTCATACGGCGCAGATGTATACCAGTGCAGTTTGCCGAAACCAGTAAGCAGGATGAGATAATATAAAGTCTCGAAAGTAGGCGTATTCAAACTCGAGCCCAAGGGCCACTCATAGCCTACTCTCCATTTTTTACTGGCCTGCAGCATATGATAAAATTAAGAATTAACACAACCCGGGGGCTCTATTCTTGTGGGGCATTGGGCTTCAGGCTACTGAAAGATTCAGAATAATCAAAATTCTTGTTTTATCACAAGGGTATCAAACTCATTTTTTTCCAAGGGCTACATTGTCGTTACGGTTTCCTCTCAGGGGCCTTTATGAATTTGGGGAAGCCATTAGAATGTTTAGTAGCCTCCACATATTACATATAGAGCACACAACAAATTAATGAATAATTAGTTTTCACATTTGAAGTAAAAAATAATGACTGTTATTGTGGTTTACAAGGGACAATTTGACATTTAGGTTCGGACTTCAGCAGGCATTATGGAATTTCACAAGTTTGATTTGCTTTCACGGGCCTGACTATAATGAGGTGGCGGGCCAGATTTTGCCCCCAGGCCTTGACTTTGACACCTGTGCCTTATCATTTTAATTTTTTTTTAAATATTTTGAGACAAATCATAGGCCATTTTTTTGTTTGACTTGCAAACAGGGCTGTATAATGGCAGTTAATTCAATTCACTTGAGAACAAACAGCAGAGGGCAGATAGCGATCCATAACCCTATATACTGTAGCTTTATTTTAGTAAAGTTTGATTGATATAAGCAAATCTTAGATGTGCTAATGCAAGGGTTTCAAACTCCTTTTTTTGGCGCGGGCCACATTGTAGTTACGGTTTCGTCTCGGGGGCCGTTCTGAATTTGCGGAACCTATTAGAATGTTTAATCCCCTCCACATATTACATAAAGTGCACAACAAATTAATGAATAACTAGTTTTCAAATTTGAAGTAAAAAATAATAACTGTTATTGTGGTTTACATGGGACAATTTGAAATTTTGGATCAGACATTAGCAAGCAACATCGAATTTCACAAGTATTATTTGCGGGCCGAATAAAATGATGTCGCGGGCCAGATTTGGCCTCCGGGCCTTGACTTTGACACCTGTGTGCTAATGAATAGCATCAGTGTCAAAGTGATAAAATCCTTTAAAGGACAACCAACACCATTTGTTTGTTTCCTAACTAACATCAGAAAAACGTTTTATAGGATCTAAAATACCCAAAACACAGAAGCTGATATTTTTAGTCAAATGCAAAACACCAATAAAAATGACTTAAAGTGTCCCAAAACTGCCACAAAATGAGCTTGGAACTGGGCAGATTCAGAAAGTCCCGCCCCCTTGTTTGTGACATCACTATTGGTCACACACTGCCTTGCTCCATAATCAAAACAATGTTTTCAGAGAGTTCAGATTTAGAGAAGATGCTTTCTTGTTACTCATCCAGTTAGGAATATGATTCAAATAGTTCTGAAGACGAAAGCATAAATGTTTGCAATCGATTAAAGAAGTCCTTCCGTATCAATTTGAGCCATCTGGACTCTAATCTAGCGCCCAGAAAATCAGAATCAGAATCATCTTTATTGCCAAGTATGTAGAACACACAAGGAATTTGTTTCCGGTCGAAAACGCTGCACTAGTATCATCATCAAAAAATTGCAAGTTTCCCTTTGGAAGAAAAAATGTTTGGACAACTATTCTAAAACCTTTTTATGAGACTTTCTCCTCTTCTCTTGTAGGCCTTTCACTTCACCCAGCTCCCTGAAATGGCAATTAACTCTCCTCCTTCATTACCACGTCGCACCGGACCACCTCCCGGCACTTCCTTAAGACGGTAATGCTCATTAGGTTTCACTAATACGTACACATGCTGTCTGTTGCATAGCGAGCGTAGATTCACACCTGCACCCATTTGCAGGGACTTGATATATTCAAGGTAATGTACTGTGACCAAGGTGGTTTCGGGCCCTGTGTACATTTTAATATTGAACTTGTGCATTGAGGTATGGAAGGAATGCTAATGAGCTAATCGCTCATCAGCCTGTAGCGTGTCTGCCATCTAGTGGGGCTTACTTAGTATAATTCTGTGTTTATTTCTTGGCAACCCCACTCAGTTCCATCTCTGACCTGGGGCCCAAGGGAAAAAGCTCTCAGACGCCTGAAATGCAGACTCCACATGACAACAACCCATATGGGCCGAGCTCCCGGGCGGCACTTCCATCCATCACTCTAGAGCAACCTGTGTCCAACTACTCAGGTGAGTGGATGGTGAACCAAGGTGACATTTTAGAAATAAGTCATGTTGTGGTCCACCCGCTCTCCATGTTCTCACTCTCTACTGGTCTCTCTTCAGGAAACCCAATCACGGCCGTCTATTCCATCCCAGCCAGCAGGTCGGGCTATTCGGACTATTTGGTCTCTGCCTCGCCGACTTCCTACCACAGTCCCTCTTGGATGTCCTATCCTCCTGAACCGGAAGATGTTTCGCATCAGTGGGCAGACCCTGTATGACATTTTTAATTGCCTTTGTGAGTTATGTATATCACGGGGATGAAAAATAGCCATCCATTATATTATACTTCATAAAAACATAGTAATGGCATAATTTTAAGCAGATTCTTTACTTACAGACAGTGTAGGTGTTCAAATAGCTGACATGTTTCGGCGACTACTTCCGCCTTCGTCAGAGTGTCATGGATCCGTGACACTATGCCATTACTATGTTGAATGAATCTGCTTAAAATTAGATAGCAAGTAGACAGGATGAACTTAGTACAACGATAGTAATGGCATATTCTTGGGGCAGTCTGGGACAGACTGATGGATATACGGACACATTTCAGCTCCTCTTCCAGCTCATTAGTAAATCACTAATATTAGTCGTTTTACACAGGCAAAACTATACATGTATATCACTACGAACTGTACCTGTCTCCATGTCTTGCTGCACCATTTTTATTTTAACTATTGCTTTATTATTATTTTTTAGCTTAGCATTCAATTTGAATGGACCAGAAGGCTCAGCTATTTTTTTTTATAAATCTTTGTTTTATGTTTAGTGTGGCAGTAAATATTACCTCCAAGAAGCAATAAATAGCATTGATAACATTTTGTGGTTTATTGAGATAATAACCTTTAATATGTCTGAACAATAACTAATTTTGGCTTTGGGTATTATTATGGGAAATGCTGAATTTCATTCTTTTTCTTGTATCCTATACCAATTTTTCCAGCTTCCTTTGCCAGGCTATGTCGAGGCTTTTCCTCATCCTCGCTACCCACAGGGGAGCCCGTCCATACTTCCCCTTCTGTACACTCAGGCTCTGGACCAGCCTGCTGCCCAGAGCACAGCATCCCAGAAAATCTTGCAGCAGGTGGGGATGGACACGGACAACATTCCTTTGAGCAACCTCTCCACCAATGCACTTGTACATGCTATACGACAAGAAGTGGCCAAGTTGGCGAAGAAGCAGAGTGACATGTTCAACTTATAGTGTGGATCCTTCCTTTTTCAGTTCACCACGCATTGAATAACAACATACTCATGACAGCGGCACACTTTCAGACTGATATTTGATGTTTGTACCTGTAAAATGACCATATCAACCTATGAATGAATTGATTTATTTTATTACACCAGTCCGCTGCTGGAATAAGGCAACACAGTAATTGTAGTTTGGTTATGGAGAAAAAAAATCCACTGTAATTGGTTGTCCGCAGTGGCTGCAGACGTCATTGTCGATATGTGTTCAGTACGAGAATACCAAGCTGGGAGGAGACTATGCTTATTTGAAAGGAAGCGAACAGTCAAAATAAGCTTTGTTTTTACCTAAAGTACCAAACACTTTCTGACAGCCTGTTGACCACAGTGTATACAAGCATGTAAGAGAATATTTGTTCTCACCTGATGGCGTCAAAGAGAATCAGTGTTGCAATTGTCGGCCATTTTTAAGTATCACAGTATAATACCCAGCTGCCTCATTAGACTTAACAATTCCAGTGTTTTTTAATCTATTTTTATATCATGGTTGGACCACCAAAAATCCATTTAAGAGAAAAATAAAACAGTAAATCACTGCGCATCTTTACCATTTCATCTGGGTGGAAGGGACACCCACCCATCCTCTGCTACAGTATAACAATCTTCACGGGTAAACTCATTGTTCCTGCCTGGGGGTCATAAAATGACAAAAGGTGCCAATACATGCATGGAGTTGTATCGCTGCAGTTCAGTTCAAACATCCAGTTGCTCGAGGTTGCCTCCTTGCAATGGAATATTGGATTGGATTGTATTGGATTTGCCTTTATAATTATTATTATTGCTAATAACATGCTGCACTATAGAGCAATGGGCTTAGAAGTATAATTCACAGTTCAATATTATCATTTGTTGTTACTCAAGAAATGTCTTGGATCAAGAAAAAAACGTTGTTCAACTACCCTGTTGACCTGCCACGGAAAACTGAGCAGCATTTAAAAAGGGTTGCACTGTACAAGTCACATTCATCATTTTTGTGCATATCAGGATAAAAAGCAGTTTCCTGGTAGTTACTGTAATTCATGATTTTTACATGGGCATTGGTTGAACAAATGCGTAACTGGAAATGATCATGGGCTAAAACACGATCTTTCATGATTGATTGATTTCCAAATGTGGTTTGTTGAGACAGCGGGAAAGGAGGAATCTCATATGTGATTAAACATATATACTGCTGTTATTATTTTGGGTTTGATTTGTTTTTTTCAGAATAACAAAATTAGCTGTCTTTGCTTTCAACCTGAAAATGTCATTTCCCACAGTTCATAACTGGATTGCTCTCAGCCAGGTGAGAAAGTATGTCAGATTCCCATTGTGAGAAATTACATTCCTAGAATGCAATTTGTAACAATACTGATGTGATTTCCTTTCCGCAGACTTCTCTATCTCACTTTTGTCAAGGAGGTTCCTGCAGATGTTGGTGAAGGCAAAATTAAATTCATCACAGTGTTTATCTGCTTTTTGTCAAACTGAGATTGCATTTCTGCAACTTCCTGTAAAAATATCCATGTGAAATGGCTGAACAGAAAAAAAACAAAGGGAGGTTACGCTAGACCTTTTATTTCCTGATTTAATCTCAATTTCTCATGGTATGTGGTGTGTCAGAAAAAAATCATGGTCTGGTGTCACAAAAGATGTATTTCAAACAAGGTTTTTTTCTTCATTATTTTTTGAGAGGGAAAGTAAAACAAAACAAAACACTTGTGTAGTTGCATAACTAGGCACTCAATTTAAGGGGAGCCAATATTTGTTCAGAATTAAGTAATCACATTAAAAATCATTTTGAATTAAAGCCAGGACAATTTTATTTTTTCCAAAATAAATCATATTCCAATAGGCATTTCCTGACATTTGGTCTCCATTCCAGGTGAAGAAAACATCTCCCAAGCATAATGCCGTTTCACTGCCGGTGTGTTTATTTAGTTTTTTTTTTTTTTTCGGTGATGAGCTGTGTGTTAAATTTTCGCTAAACAAAGCATTTATCATGGAAAGGTTTTTAAGTGGTTTGATTAGATCGACCCCAATACTTTTGTGACACTCCTCTTTAAACATGGAAAATTGTATCATTATAATGTGAACAGTACAACCGAGTACATAACTCAATCTCTTTTAAAGTATGCTTAATTAGTGTGTGAAAGAACTCGATAGCCCTAACCCAGCAAACAATTTTGGTAGTGAACTGAAATGGTAATGTGAATTAAGCATGTTTTATCTAACAAGATTAAAAACCGTTATGCTTATATATTCATCAAAAAAGTGTCAGATGGAATTAAATAAAATAAATATATTACCAGGCAGCAGCACATTTTTGGGTTAATATGCATATAATAGTAATCTTCTTCTTGCTCCTTTGGTGAGCAGTGAACTTGTAGTTCAGAATCTGTCCGCCAGGAGAGAGCATCGCACCATGCAAACGAATACCAGCACGAGGCGCTTCACACCAGGAATTAGTGCGTATCGATTTATATAATTCAAGAGTAACATTCAATTCAGGTTGGTTTAATGTGCTAGTCGTGCGCATTGTTATGTCACTACAATACATGATAATTGACAACATATAAGTTGTTTATTGTATAATGTTTATTAACTGGGGCAGATGTTGCACACAATCAAAATCCAATGACGACCAATCCAATACGTCAAATCGTGGTCTCTGCCCTAATTGAGGCTGCCAATTAATACATCATTTGGAGCTTTGTCCATTAAATCAAATTAACTATTTACTCGAACAGACATCATTTTATTCATCCATCAATTACCTAATCCGGTTATCCTCATGAGTGTCACGGATATGCTGGAGCGTATTGGAGCTATTTTTGGGCGATGTACACATTAAACTGTTTGCCCGCGAATGGCAGGGCACATACTGTCAGTGACGTGCAGTGAGGTTCATGGCTGGTGAGCCACCGACGTCATCACAGTCACATTTACAAACGTATGAACTCTACTGAGTAGCTTATTCACCATTTGATTGGCAACAGTTCACGTGTTTTGTTTAAAATCTCATGTCAGCATTCTTTATATAAACTGTAGCATAGAAAAAAGAATTACAAAACGTTATTATCGTGTTACCTATACTTATAACTGAAGTCCATGCTCTGCATCGATAACTTCTTTGTAGATGCCTTCCTTATCTTTCTTCTGTTTTAAAAGTCTCTCTATTTCTGTCAATGTAGTTATGTAATCCTCCATTCTGAAAATAAGGCCAAGCAACACAAAAAAATGACTGGATGGTTGCACTTAACTTGCGAACTGTTTACTGTAGCTTGCTGTCACTCATTCTATTATTCTGCAGCCGAGGAGGCGCAAGAAGAATCTCTGTAATCACCAGCGCCCCCTGTCACGAGGCAGGAGAACTGTGTGCCTCACCTATGCACACAGTTTTGATCAAAATAAAATAAAATAAACACTGTAGTACAGTGTTTATAATGTTAAGTGACTCTACATTATATACACCAGCTAAACTGGAGAAATTTAGTTCATATACTAACAGTGTTTCAACATTTTAATAGTGATATGCAGAGGGACATCAATGCGGTCTCATTGCAGAGCAAGCCAACACAGCATAGACATTGCGCAACCCATGGTGAGGCTCAGCCGGCTGCTGCCTCACCGCTAGTCTGTACTTAGTATTTGAACGGCAAATGTGAAAAATCAGCGATTTTGAAGAAAAAAAAATCCAAAAATGGTGAAATTAAATGGAAAACAACTTTAAAGTACAAATCACTAAATATATATAACCGTTTAATTCATTTTTTCATTTGATATTTCCATGATGACAGGTGAGGCACGGCTTCACCTGCCTCCCCTGACTGCACGTCACTGCATACTGTATAGAACAAAGGTCCATTCACATACACAGGTCATAAACTGAGGGGCAGTTTTGAATGTTCCTATAACCTGCCTGGCATTTTTGGTTCACTTCTCCTGTCGATTCTATCCATCCATCTTTCCATCCCACCTGCCCACCCACCCATTTCCATCCATCCATCCATCCATCCATCCATCCATCCATCCATCCATCCATCCATCCATCCATCCAAAAAACTGGATGGATGGGGGGATGCCCCATCCATCCATTTTTCAAACCACTGTATCTCACAAACACACCTAGGGAATATTTAGAGTGTTTAATCAGCATGCCACACATGTTTTGGAAATGTGGGAGGAAACCAGATTACCAGGAGAGAACCCAGATGGGCACGGAGAGAATATACAAACGCCACACAGGAAGATTCAATCATACCCTGCAGACCGTCATCAAGTCTGAGTCAAGTAAATTTGCTGAACTATTGCAGATAAAAACCAATAAAGTACAGTGGCTTTAATCTCTGACTTTTTTTCAAACAAGTGCTCTCAGGCCCACTCTCAGGAATTTATAGTTCTGTACGCTCTGTATTTTATTTTAAAGGCATTCAAAGTGGGACATTATGAATTGAGCTGACACTTATTTGCATCCATTTTCTTTATGGCGACTCTTAACTTTACTTCACTGACATTGTTCCCACTGTGTTTTTTTTTTCCTTCGAGATAAAGCACTGTAATTGAATGTGATCTTTATGAAGGCCAATTATCTTTAATAAAACCACTTTAAATCATGATCACCAACATTTGAGCGGACATCAGCGTAGACCTTTCGAGAATTAATGCACTGTGGCATGCAAGGACAGGTCAAGGGAAGACAATGGACTTGCAGATCGCTCATTCGTGTAAAAATGTATATCATAGATTAAACTGAGTCAGTGGCAGACTCACTTATGACTTTACCCTCAAGTTATATGCTATTTTGTTTTATCATTTGCCTTTGAGGTGAAAAAAAATACTGAAATTTTACCATACAATACTCAGTTTAAAGGCACACAAATTAAAATGACATCTCATTTCTTAATATTCAAGAAATGTGGATGAATTCCTTACAGGAAACAGTTAGCGGGAGGCTGCTTTATCTTCATGGTGCACGAAAGCATAGACCATTCAGGCATGCTGGGATGAGTTTTTGTGAAGGCTGTTCAAGATGAGATAAAACTGCACCTTTTATCAAAGTGATGGAAAGGCTCACGCTGCCCAGTCATGGACTGTTTAGCTCATCTGCTTCACAGTGCAGAGGTGCAGAGTTTCAAAATCTGGATCCGGCCATTGTTCTGCCTGCTTTACAGCTCTATCTGCTGCAACATGCCTGATTCAAATGATCTTCTCATCAGCCAGTTCTAAAGGAGAAATTAGAATGATCCTTTTTATTTCAATCATGTGTGTTTCATCAGGGAGAGATGGGAAAACAGGCTGTCCTGGTCCTTGAAGACCAACTTCGGATACCGAGCGGTATGTTGTGTAACCACGGATGGTTGCTCATCAAAGTGCACTCTGATTGCTGGCAACCAGTTCAGGGTATACTTCGCCTGCTGCCCAAAGGCAGCTGAGTTAGGTCCGACTAAGTGCATCTGGATGGATAGTTGGATGGGCTAAAGCAGGGGTGTCCAAAGTCGGTCCTCAAGGGCTCCTGTCAGAATCAGAAAACCTTTATTCGTCCCACAATGGGGAAATGTGTCCTGCCTGTTTCCAAAACCAACAGCGTGTCAATGGTGGAAAAAAAGCCATGTAAAAGTTTCTCGTGCGCCACAGTCTACGCATTGAGCTTATCGTAAGCAAATAATCTGCAACAAGATTTGCTTTTTCACAATAATCCATTGATGTGCTTATAAAATACAAATGTATTCCTTTACAAATGACACCATCATCTAAGTTTTCAATCAGATCCAAATATCTTTGGTACCAGTAAATCTGAGGTGCTATGTTTATCTCGCTGTATATTCATGTTTTGATTGTAAAACTCAAACATTCTCTCTCTCTCTCTCTCTCTCTCTCTCTCTCTCTCTCTCTCTCTCTCTCTCTCTCTCTCTCTCTCTCTCTCTCTCTCTCTCTCTCTCTCTCTCTCTCCCCCCTCGGAAAAATCATTGGCACCACCCTACCCACTCTCAGGACTTGCACACTGCAAGAATCCAAACAAGGGCATAGAAAATTCTACTGGGCCCTGCGCACCTGCTCACCACCTTTTCCAGCTACTCCACTCAGGCAGGCGCTACCGATCCATACGCATCAAATCCAGCAGACATTTCAACAGTTTCTTCCCCCAAGCCATTAACTCTCTAAACAGTAGCCCAAATAAAACTGTATAGTGCCTCCATATTTATCTATTTTTTGATCCTAGTGCAGCGTGTTCTACCCGAGACAACATCCTTGGGTGCTCTACATACTTGGCAATAAATATGATTCTGATTCTGAATCTCTCTCTCTCTCTCTCTCTCTCTCTCTCTCTCTCTCTCTCTCTCTCTCTCTCTCTCTCTCTCTCTCTCTCTCTCTCTCTCTCTCTCTCTCTCGGCAATAAATATGATTCTGATTCTGAATTTCTCTCTCTCTCTCTCTCTCTCTCTCTCTCGGCAATAAATATGATTCTGATTCTGAATTTCTCTCTCTCTCTCTCTCTCTCTCTCTCTCTCTCTCTCTCTCTCTCTCTCTCTCTCTCTCTCTCTCTCTCTCTCTCTCTCTCTGTCTCTCTCACTGTCTCTCTTTCTCACTCTCCCTTCTCTCTCTCTTTCTCTCTTTCTTTCTCTCTGTCTCTTTCTATGTGTATAAATACCTATACATACACATGCATATATGCTGGTCCAAAACTGCTGGGCCACCCCCACATAGTAATATTAGCTGATGATATGCTACATCTGGATAGGATGAATCATATATTTATATTGAGATATTGAAACTTTTGTTTGTCTGTGTTTCATTTCAGACTTTTAGGGTGTTATGTGGGTAAGCCTGACTCTTCATATAATTCTATTGATTGTTTCTCTGCCTACACTGGCTGATGCATGACATCATTCTTCAATCCACACAAGTTGTCCTCCTCCTCAAAAAAACATGACTCTGCTTCACTGACCTGGTTACCTGAAGATCAGATTTTATTGATTGTACATTTAGTGAGATATCTCTTGGTGCTTTCACTTCACCTCCACAGTTTGCTGCTCTCTTCAAAGTTATTTTTGGTGAAGAAGCTGTTTTTGTATCCAGAGAGAAAACACTCAAGTGTTCAGAAAAAAAGTGTATATCATAGGCAGTGATGTGAAAAATGAAGCTTCAAATTTCCTTTGTAAACCAGTTATATTATTTGACTCTTCTAGATGTTGTGGTTGTGTTTAAATAATTATATTTGGTAATGGAGAGTCTGTGTGGTTTCAGCCCAATGTAGAACAGAGAGTGCCATTAGGAGGAGTAAAACAATATATAATTGGTTCATGAAACAAATTTGAAGCTTCATTTTCCCATCTCCGCTGTACACACTCTCCAAAGTGACAAAATTTAGTGTTCTTAAATAGTTTAAGTAATGTACACGTTTTGTGATCTAAATAACAATTCAAAGTGCTCATACGTGGCTCTTTCTGTTTCTGATAAAAATAGTATTTACAGTGTCTGAAACTCATGGCAAAAAGTTAGCGGACACCCAGGCAGACAACTTGAAACACAATAAGACGACTAATGACAAAAAAAAACATTGTTGCGAAGTATAAAGGATTTTTTTTTAATTAAGGAAGTAGTACCTACCACAAATGCCCCCTTGCTTAATTTATGGTAAATATCCCTTTCTGAAGATTTTGCTCCAGTTGTCGTTTGTCGTCATGGCGCACAATGCAATGTTTGCATTGCATTGTCTGCTCAAAGCCACATGGACTCCTCTTTCTAAGCGGCTTTCAAAACTCTCAAGTACACTTTTCAGTCATGGTGTAGTCCGAAGCATGAACCAGGCTTCTGATTGGCTGCCGTGCCGAGTATGCACGTTGTCAAACGTATGTTTGTTTGGCAATTTGCATGAAAAGTGTACTTGAGAGTTTTGAAAGCCGCTTAGAAAGAGGAGTCCACGTGGCTTGTAGTGATTTGCTTGTAGTATGCTATTTTGAATAAAACAAACCTTTGATTTGAATGTATTTTTTTCCTTGATTAAGTTGTCGGCCACTCGGGCCGAGACGTTTTGAAAGTTGGACGCCCGACGTAGAAGTTGTACGTCCCGGGCCTCCGGGCAGACATTATTTCAAAAACTGGTATTTATCAAAATGTTCATGAGAGGGTACAGTAGCCAAACTAATCCTGTCGTATATTAAAAAAAAATGCAAGCATGATCGGAGAACTAATTAAACCTTGTAAATAAAGATATCCCTTTATAGCATGACCTCAAAGGTATACAGTGAGACCTCAAATATACTTTTCAACTAAATAAGCCTTAAAACTACACACTTTAAAACTACCTCATTCTATGTATAATAACTGTGCTATTGTATTGTAATGAAAGAAATACACTGAATTGTATCATACAGTGACTTTATTTACATTTGTGATGATCATTTATGGCTTGATGGAAGGTCAAAGGGAATTGCTGTTTGGAAAGAGAGGCGCATTACATGAGGACTGTAATTAAAGAAATAAACTGTGCTGTAAAATAAAGTTTTATTTACCTTTTTGATGGTCGTTGATGGCTTATGGAAGGAGAGTCACCTTCCATAAGGACTGTTGGTAACTTAACCTCTGGTGCTGTTTGGTCGTGTGCTTCCGCCGAAGATCACTGCGCCAGCCGTGGTGGGTGTGTATTATGAAAATAGTGCTTATTATAAGGTTTAATTTTCATAAATTTGAAAAGTTCGTAAGTTAAGGTGTTTGTAAGTTGAGGTCTCACTGTAGTTATGTTTCTTTACACTGATACTGCATCCATGCTGCATTCCTTTTTATGTATTTGTTGATTTTTTTATACTGTTGTTGTCAGGAATAAGGGAGTGAAAAGAGAGCAAGACGCAAATGAAAGCTAGCCAGGTTTATTGAACATGTACACCACTTCCTGGATAGAGGGTATGTCATTGCTAGTGGCTCTCAGCCACTACTGCGTAAATCACACTACACGTACCGTGATGACTGAGGAGACTGATAAAATAAAAGAATAATATTGGATGATATTTTTGGCTGCCTGCTTTCCATTTAATTTGTTAATAGTAGGACTTGGTGTCAAAAAGAATTTCTACGAAATGGCCTGTTAGTCATCATTAAAATTTTAGATGAACATGCAACCTAATGTGTCATGTAACTGTTTAATAAAATCATGTTTTTCTTTTTTTTTCCCCAGAAGAATGCTCACAGTATGCATTGTGGTTCTTAAGAGCTTTGAACGCCACAAAGGTGAAGCGGCTTACCTTTTTATATGCTAATGTAATCAATGGTGACTGTGTGTTACATATGACAAAAATACAAAACGAGGAACAGGCTATACAAATGCTCAGTGTTCACATTGATTTTTATGAATAATAAAGCTCTTGGTTCTACTTTCCATTACTTTAGAAATAAATGTAATGACCAGACCCTTTTAAAGGAATAACAAAAAGCGTTGCAATGGTATTTTTGGTCCACTGTATTACGGATTGAGTTTCTGTTTAAGACCTTAACTCCCTAAACAATCTGAATGCACCACCATTAATTGACTGTTCACACTGTCATTGACCATTGCACACGTCAATCAATATAACCGTAGTAAGACATGTTAATCATTGCTATCATTAGTGTCTTGTTAAAAGCAATGTCTCATTTATTGCCCACATACGGAAGCCTTGGACAGGTGGACATTGATACTCAAATTGACTCAATCTGTCTGTATTCTGTGAAGGGTGACTGTGGCTTGGTGCTTCTGGTCCCATGACTCTTTTCACTTCACTGGCCTCATTTCAGCAATTGAAAAAAACCTTTCAGATGGAAAAAAAAGCTTCGTTACAAGAGGGGCAGGATATTTAACAAATTTTAACTCCATGTCCACATCTGACGGTTTGGACCGAATTCTGAAGTTAGCCTTTCAGCTTTGGGTTTCACTAGACCTCGGTTGTAAACGTCACCAAGGCCTATATTTTAGTTATACATTATGAGCAAATGGTTGGTCCTGAAGATTTATTGGTTGTAACTTGCAATGTATGTCATGACATGCGCTTATTTGGATTATGACCAGGTCCCAAAGACACTATGTGGAATTGCATATGAGAAGGAATCAAATTCAGTGTTAAAGAACTGATATTTTAATTATGGTTTGCAATTAAACTGATTTATTGAATTGTGATTTTTTTTTCTCAATAAATTATTACGTACCAGTGGCGGGCTGTGCATGTCACTCCGAGGCCTTCAGTAGTGCTAATCTGCAGCTGCCACTGTAAAAAAGTGTGGTGTGATTTACCACACGTCCTGTACTGTACTAGAGGGTACAGTTAGCCAGGAAATTACTTGTGAAGAAAGAAATACTGTCGTTAAACTGTTCAAGTTTTTACCATGTACGTGTGGATGGATGGATGGATGGATGGTCAGAAGTCACTCTTTGAGACCTCAGAGAAGATTGAACAACACCATGGCACAACATCAATAATACTGTGATGAAATTGCAATATTATTTGCTATTTTCTGCCATATTCGGAAATGTCTGATCTGTATTAATGATGTCCATTTTTTCTTGAAAAGTCCGTCTTGAAAATGGCTTTAACAGTAAATCTCCAACGAAATCAATTTCTTCTCTTCCTTCAGCCATTGTGGGTGGACAAAACAGCAATTAAATCAACACAACAATGTATTTGCTTATGCAGCTTGCTAAGGATACAGTGTGCTAGCTCTGGTATGCTTTGTCAGTAGTGGCTGGTGATACCATGATTGACTGGTGATGAGCCAATCATAGTTTGCGAAACCTCTGACGTTACCCAGGCCTGCGAGCAGGCCCTGCGCGTCACCAACTCAAAATCTGATTGGTTAAAGCAAAAGACGTTAAACAACAGAGTCATCAACACCATATTTAATGCAACAGGGCCTGCGGAACTGATTGCGAAGGCGTCCAGGTAGATTTCAGACCCTGGTAACAAATGATGGCTGAAATGTCATTGGTTAAATGCTTAAATACGAAAACACACACCTGAAAATTGCGCAACAGGGGAAAAGCAATGAAAGGAAGCTGATAAACAATTTGGAATTATCTAAGAATAATTCATGGACAAAATATAATTCACATTAGTCTGTGATTCAGATATTTTTAGGCCAGCAGAGAAGCCCTTGCAGGCCCTGATGGCCCACCACTGTTACGTACTATATATACGACTGTATATTGTACATTCACACAGGAGGCGGGGGACACACGCTGGACTGTTTGTAGGGCTCACTTAAACGAACAACCATTCGCTGTCATTCTCATATCTAGGAAAAATTTAGGGTGTTCTATTAAGCTCCCATATATTTTTTTGGAATGAGAAGGAAACCCGAGTATTTGAAGAAAACCCACACAGGCACAAAATGGAACATGGAAACTCCACACAGGAAGGCCGTAGCAACAATCGAACCATGGAGGTCTTCACGTTGAGGCCGATTAAAGAAATCAGCCACTTTGCCACTTGAGATAGTAATTTTGTTTTATAAATTATTAGTTTCAAAAGACCATAGAGATGTTGGTGAAATACATTTACAAATATAAATTATACCAGTTTCGTGTCATGGCAAACTGCTTAAAGAAACAAACAGTTTTGATAGCATGGTATCGCACTTGAACAATGATGTGCTCAAGCAAGACCACAGTGTCAAGGCAAGACAAAGCTGAGAAAAACCTTTGTTCTTTCATGTAAATGCAGTTTTGCAAATCACCACTCCTGCGTGATTTCTACTTGCCTCTTAGCATCGAATCGTGCCTGCTTGTGTCCACAGAGCCCCATAATTATCTTGTGCATTCTAAAAAAGACCATATAATTGGACTTGCTGTCCAGTTTTTGCATGCCCGGCAGCTGGTAATGACTCACTTGTGACATTCTGCTTTGCTGCTTTATAAGTCCATATTATTATTATTATTACTATTAATATGATTATTATTATTCCACCATGAAGTCCCTGATCCACTGCTGACATGGATGCATTGCTCCTCTCCTCTTCATCTAGAACTTCTTCACGTCATCATGAAGAGTCATCAGCAAGTCCTGAAGAATGAATGACTCTGTGTCTTTGAGTTGTCATATTTGTTTTTTTTTTTCCCCCCCAAGATGGCGGCGTGTGAACACGCAGCGGCTTCCCTCTCCTGGAAAATTGGCGTTTTCATGTTTATTATGTTTGTTAAAGTCATTATAAGTGCCTTGCATGCTGGGTCCGAGAGGATAGTAATTTCATCGGTGCTGTATGTCATGCGTAATAGCATATTTGACAATAAAGCTGACTTTGACTTTGACTTAAAATGTATTTATTTTTATATTTTACTTTTTTACAAAAGGAATTCATTGTATTTCACTGAACATTTGCGATTCTGTATGTGCTTTGTTTGACTCACTAGCATATACTTTATATGAATTCGATGCTTTTGGAGTATACTGTATATATTTGTTTTGTTTTTGTCTGTAGTTACAATGACCAAGTGTGGCAATGCTAACTGTGTGTGGAATATATGTGAAAGTGAGTGGTTGATCACCATCTCAGAGATATTCTCCTTAAATTATCTGAGGTCTTGCCTTGTCGCCTGACGATAAACTCAATCACATTTTTTTAATTTGACTCAGTTTGAGCCTTGTAAATGCAAATATGTATCATGTTTTGTGTATGGTAAGGTGTCCAATTAAAGGACAACCGACAAGTTGCGTCTATATTGGTAAAATCACTTCAAATGACTTCTACTGAGCGCATTTTACAAAGATTCCACCGCATATAGCTATATTTTATGTTTTAAGACTTGTGCTGAATATTCCGGAAGTCTTTTTTTTGAGTTGGTGACGAGTCCTCACCCTACGTCACTGAAGGAACGCCCCTGAGCGAGAAAGGACATACCTTGCATCACCTCAATGCATTTTGCGGTTCTTTGTTTGGTCTGAAAACTTCATGTTAATCCGTGTTGATGGCGATATTAGAATTATAACACATAAATAATGCAATGGTGAATCGTTGTATGTTACACCGAGACAACTATTAGATATTAGCTGACAAAAATTCCAAGGTGAAAAATCAACCAATTTCCAACGGAGCTCTGGCGCCATCTTCTGCATTTTCTGTGACACTACACATCAGTCTTGATCCCTCAAAATGACCCGGAAGACCTTCTTTAATCGATTGCAAACATTTATACTTTCCTCTTCAGATCTATTTGAATCATATTCATAACTGCAATGCGTAACAAGAAAGCATATTCTCCCAATCTAAAGCCATTGTTTTGATTCTCCAGCAATGCTCGTCTTGGCGTGACGTCACGAACTGGGAGCGGTACTTTCTCATGTCATCTCATCTCATTTTCCGCACCGCTTATTCCTCATTAGGGTCGCGGGGGTTGCTGGAGCCTATCTCAGCTGTCTTCGGGCACGAGGCGGGGTACACCCTGAATTGGTTGCCAGCCAATCGCAGCGGGACTTTCTGAAAATGCCCAATTCGCAGCTCAATTTTTTTCAGATTTTGACACTTTAAGTCATTTTTATTGGTGTTTTGCATTTGACTAAAAATATCAGCCTGCGTGTTTTGGGTATTTTAGATGCTATAAAACGTTTTTCTGATGTCAGTTAAAAAACAAAAAAGTAATGTCGGTTGTTCTTTAAAACTCGCGCTGAATATTAATGAAGTCTTGTTTTCGAGTTGATGACGATGCCCGAAGTGACGTCACATTCGGAATGCCCATGACCGAGAAAGCGACACACAATGCATTTTGGGTACTTTTTTTCGTCTGAAATCACTGTGTTGATCGCGAAATTACAAGAAAAATTACATAAATAATGCAATGGTGAATCGTTGTGTGTCACAGCCAATTGCGGTAACACGCATAAAGAAGGTGTAAGTTTACACAAATTCCCAGCAGACAAATCAGCCCATTTCCAACGGAGCTTGTGCACCATCTTGTGCCTTTTCTGCGCGCTACATCGGAGTCCAGATCTTCACCGGTTTCATCGCTTGCAGACGGCTCGAATTGATACGGAAGGACTTCTTTAATAGATTGCAAACATTTATGCTTTCCTCTTCATAACTATTGGAATCATATTCATATGATAAACTTCAATTTTCTTGACAATTTTACTTCAATCTATAATTTTTTACCCAGGCATTTCGATTTTGCCTCAATAGCTTTCAGATTCGATTGATCAATAGACCCACAACAACATTCTTAAGACTGTAATTTATTTGTCAGGGAATTTATTATTATACAATCTGTGTTAACCCTACTAACACATTTTCAAAATATACTTGATACAACTATATTATGTTTTACGGGGACCTGGGAACTGATTATTCTCATTTTTAATGGGTTCTTATGGGAAATAAATGATTGGCAGACAAATTTTTCGCCTTAAACACACTTTCTGGGAACCAAATAAGTTCGTTAGCTGAGGTACCACTGTATAACCACCCAGGAAATTACCAAAACTATCATGATGAATATATGCGTACATAATGATGAGCCCAACATGTCCACTCGAACCCTTGTCACAGTTTTCAGACCTTCCACACACTGGTGCCAATGAGGATATTTGCAATTGATCACTTTCCATTTTGTAATGCAGGAGCTGCTGCTTTCTCAAAGTAATGTTACGATGCTGCTTTCCTCGTCTTTATTTCATCTTTTCCTTTCATCTAAATGGGATCTTAACATCCCATTATCTTAATCTCACACAAATTCACCCATTTCCATTTCTTTTGACTATTTTTTTGAGTGGGGTGAGGGTGGGGGTGGAAAAAAAAGCAGTTCTTCACCTGGAATAAATTCATTCCCTCTATGCAGCTCACCCCTCGGCACAATGATTTGTACAATAGGTGGCCTCCTGCTATTGGAGGGGAGCTGGGGGGTTGGGTGTCTCATTTCCACCGAGTCCACAGCTTGGAAATTGCAGCTGTATCACACCGCCCATCTAGCTTGTGCATGCTGACAAGCCCATATCTAACACTCAAGCAAACGAACCCCGCTGAATAGCGCAAAGACGAGGCAGATGCAGATCTATCTTGAGATTGCGGCGTACACAGTTTTATCAAAAGAAAGGAGGACACTGCCATGTCCTTGTAAAGCATCGGAAGCTAGCATTTTATGTGCAGCACCTCAATATCAAGCGACAATGTCATATTTTCCAAATCTTGCTTGCGACCTTTGATGAGCATCTGCTGGTGAGACACACGCGCACTTACTGAGAAGATCATGCAATGGTTTTTGTTTGAGCGAGCAGGTGTTGAGTTGTACAATACCGAAGTTGGGATTCTTCAGATTTTATTTCCACTTTGCATCCACATTACCATGAATCATTCTACCCTTCAAAATGGACTTCTTAATAATCAATCAAACATATGATTGCATTTATGGCAACATATAATGACAACAACCGCCTTGACCAGTGGTCTTTATCAGGCATAAAATCACTCACAACTTCGCACCATTTAGGACATATTATAATTTTAGGTTTTTATTAGTTGACATTGACCGAGACAATCACACCGTAATTTCATATTTGACAACTATTCCGCGATATAGAACAGAGGAAGAGATTGAACAAACCTAGTGGTCCATCCTTACACCGGTCAATGTCACTGCTTGATTGGCATACTCCATTTGATACTTTATATACATTTCCTCGTCTATTTAGTACGGAACAGGTGGGAAATAAATTACTCTCATCTCCTCTACTCATTTTGTCATAAATCTAATTTGGATCTTAGAGGAGAAAGGGGGAAGGGAGGATGAAGCAAAAGAACACACTTAGGGCTCATTTGCCTTCTTTGTTTCAAGAACATTTCTGATCGCAGCCACCTTGGATGGTATTGTGAAGGTAGTCAAAACTTTCCTGAAAGCTTTCAATTCTTTTTCTATTAGTTGGGAAAAACGAAAATGGTTAAAACCGGTGTGGATCAAGGTGAAGCGTATAATTGCACAGTCGGCAATGAACTCATTCACTTCCTGCTGTTTTCACAACAGTTCCCAATGCTGCTTGCCGTTTTCGAGCAGTTTTACGAAACTTCCATTACTCTCAGAATGTTTTGCTTTGTGACAATATATGAACCCAAACTACCAAAAGAAAAGCAAGTCTCCTTTGTTTCAACCCTAAAATAATCAGTATTATTTGATAATTAGTAGTCAACAGAATACCATTAATTTGGGTTTAGCTAATTCATGGATGTCAATGGGAAATTGAAGTACATTCACGACTGTCCTTGAAGGAAAATCTCACATAAGGCATCCAATGGCATAAAAACAGAAGTTCAGACCATTCAGAGAGATATTTTTTTCCCAAACCGGTGCAGAGTTGGCCATCCATTTGAGGCTGTTAATTAAAAGTGTCCACAGGGAATATACGAAGATACAGATAGATCATAAAACCTTTTTTTCCTGTGAGGATAGTTTAAACTCTCTCACCACCCCCTGTTGTTTGAGTGAGTGCTGCCCACAGCAAACCCAGCAGGACCACCAAAGTTTGCCTCTAAACAGGCTTTATAATGACCACTTAGCACACTAACATCCTCAGGTACTGTACCTTTGCAGGCAACCCAAAAAGAAATATTTCACATGAACTTTCCCAGTTAATTCCATTGATTCATTCATGTCTTGTTCATGGGTGGTCACCTGTTTTAAGGGATTGTATTTTTAATGATGCTCATTAATTGGGTGGAAACAGCATGCTCAATATTGTAAAAAAAAAACAGCATGTATTTTGCAGGTAAAGTTGGAACAAAATATAAATGATTGAAACAATATTAATTTGCAGAATTTAAAGCTAACACATTGTTTGTGCAAAAACAATTTGCATGTTTAAGTTTAGGGGCAATACAAATGACCAATAGTTTTGGAACCTCTTATTTTTTTGTTGTGAAATCCGTGAAAGACCCTTATCACAAAATTAAATGACATATTCATTTTGCCTGTATACCTTTGAAAGTTTAGAGACCTTGATACGCTATCGATTTTTATAGACTGGCGGCAATGCTCTTCGTGTAAAAACATTAATAATGTCATTTTCATATTACCGCAAGTCTAGTCAAGCATGTTAGGGGAAAGGTCCCTCCCGCCCTCCCTGCCTGCCTCTCTCCATCCATCCATCCATCCATCCATCCATCCATCCATCCATCCATCCATTCATCCATCCATCCATCCAGCTAGCTATCTATCCATCTATCAATATAGCTGTCCGTCCGTCCGTCCTCCCGCCCGTCCGTACGTCCGTCCGTCTTTCCTTCCCCCCTTCCTTAACACCTTGCATAGTGATGGGGAATTCATTTTGGGACACACTTTACGCAGATCTGGCCGAATGTGACATTTGGCTACCAGCACCAACAAGGTCTTTCCAGGATGCCATGTGTGCATCGAGATCCATGATACAATTGTTTTAGTTTTCGTGTAACTTTACAAGCACATTTCCCCTTCATGCTTCTGTTAAATTGCAACTAGTGCCACCTACGAGACCTAATTTGTATTAGAATATTTGGTTCAAAATGAATATTTGTTCACAAAACCACCTATATACTGTTGATCCCTTAATGAAAATACTACATTCGTGTGTTCATCACAAATTGGGTCTGAGCCCTGAAAGTCAAGTTCTGAAGTTGAAGTCTTCTCATGCATTTCATTAATGGGCTCAGCTCCCCAACAATGAAGCTATTGATTGTTTGGTGGTGTCACGGTTGCTTCCACATGATAAATTAAAAAAAGAAGCAGGTGAAGAAACCGTAAATGAAGTCTTGCTGTTTAATGTTCAAGAGGCTTTTGGGTTATCCAATGTGATCTTCGGCAGTCAATTTTGGGATCAATGCCCTCTCTTCTCATGTTTTTAGTGGTGAAGATTATCAGTCGACAAAAAATGATGAGGTGATTTAGGAGTCATAGGACAACTATGATCGGGCTGTCTGAAATTATTCATATAAATAAATGGTCTTGAGGTGAACATGAAAGAAGGTTCAATACATTTTTAACTGTTACAATCCGATATCTTCTTTTCACAGTGTAGATTAAGATTGAGGTTAGTGTAGAAAGCTTCATGCCCTTTTTGAGATATTTTCGATGTTCTGCCATCCGGCCCACTTTGTTATGGTCATCCAACTTTGTGATACATCGTGTCACCTTGTTAAACAAGGTTCAATATGACGATGACTTGGAGATAAGTGCACATCATTAGTGTAGAAAATGACATTGGCGCTATGAAAAGACCGTACCTCCGCCTTGATGGGGAGTGATTTTGTCAGCCCTGATGTGATGAGCTTCATTATTGGAAGGACAATGACTGAGAAAGCGACATGGAAAATTCATGTAATTAAAAACGATTTATCAAGCTTTGTCCCTTCACACTGTCAAAGTGTGACATTAAAATCTTTTCTTTGTACTTTCTGCAGTGAGTTTTACTATGTATTCTCAGATGAAATGTGAAATGCAGAAATGGACTGATGTTGCTTTGAATTAGATACAGTATTTGAGATTATTTAGCGTCCTAACTGGCTGCATCTCTGTCTGTCTAGTCACACACTACTAGTTTGTTTCACAAGGATTTATTGCATTAAATTTGTCCAGCTACAGTTGCATAATAGTGAAAAGTGCCTATTATGACAGTGCGATGACCATCTTGCAAATGGAATAATCTTATCACCATTAGTCCTTTTTTTTATTTGACGGAGGTGCAGATTTTATTAATTCCATTATTGATTTATTTATTTTAAGAGAGGAGTTTCGAATATGGCACATAAGGATGGAATACTATGTTAAGTTCAATGATTTATGAGTCTCAGTCACATGGCCAGACATGGAGAAATAAAAACACAAAAAACTAAAAAAATATTCCTGGTATTTTTCAGGGGACCAGAGAAAATTTAGAGGCGGGCCATATTCAGTCCCCGGGTTGGAGTTTGGGGACCACTACATTAAAATATTCACATTTTTGACCCTACTCCAGTGGATAACTTATGTTGTCACGCCACAGGGTGCATGCAAGAGTTAAGTAAAATAATTGCGTTACTTTTGCCACCAAAGTTTGCCACTACAGTTACTGCTCAGACATGCTTTAGCATAGCTTGTAGAAATGAATAACTTCCAAATGCAAGAAGCATGACAATGGCAATGCTCACGAATACAGGCAATTAGAGTTGACTGGTTCCAAGAGACATTTGTGAGAGAGAATTGACAAGCGTTAAATAAACAACACCTACCGTGATTGATAGCCACGGTGCGCACCTAATAAACTTTTACTTTTGAGCCGACTGTAGAAGTATGATGTGAAAGTGGGGATTTTGTAAGGAAGCTGATGAATTTTTGATCATCTCCTCATCTGGAAACTTGGGTATTGTACTTATTTAATGAAACGTTTGCCATAACTAATCAGTTTAATACTTGAGCTAGTCAATCATTTTACTGTTTGCAAAATTAAACACCAAATGTTGTCACCACGAAGTATGAGTTATTAACAATTTATCTCCATTTCTTGGTCGATGAAAGCAGCATTGTAGACAAAATGTTTTTGCCTTTATTTTACAGTTAGTATCCTTTTCCATGGGATTATATTATTTTGTGGCTCATGAAAAGCAACATAGACTTGTCATAGTCGATACAGTTAAGCAACTGGACCGCTATTTTTGTTAAGATTTTGAAGTGAATCCAATATGTACCAGCATCAATCTTGACTGTCCTTAAAGTCTGATGTGCTCAAATGGTGCCCGATGCTCTTGACTGCAGCGAGCACCAGTGGGAGTCAGCAGAGCCAGCAATCGAAATCCACATCAAACGTCCATGCTCGAGATGCTGGCATGTTTCTAAGCAACAGACAAAAGCTCAAGCCCACGCAGACCCCAATGTTTGGGAAATATATCCCCCATATCGTGCCTCAGCCTCTTCTCATCCCCGGAAGTTTCCAGCTATAAACCATCCGTAATGCTCCCCCATGGCTTCACTTTTCCGGTCTCAGGGGGTTTCATTCAACCCTACATACACTTTCAGTTTAGCATCTGGCACAACTCCTTTCTGTCTCACTTTTAACAGTGGAAATAGACATCTTGTTGTACGTGCTGTCAGAAAAAAAAGTGCAGAATATACGTTGATGATTAAATTACATTGAATCATCATCATTCGGTTTTTCACATCTTCCCCTCATTTTTTTCTACTGCCTATTCTACTGGAGTCAAATGTGTGGCGTCCATTTTGACTTCAGCATAAACTGGCAAATATGATTCCTTGCCTTGTGTAGGTCAAATTTTCAATCGTTTTGTTTTTCAAATTATCCCGTACTCATGATGAGTTTGGTCGTAGTGATGAGCATCCATGAGGTATGTATAAAAATACTGGAGGGCTGAAAGATTTACACTGCTGCCATTGCAGATCTTTTACACAGTGTTTTCATTTACATCCCACACAGTGACCCGAATGTGCGCAGGATACATCTCTGCTGTCAGGATGCTTAGTTCAAACTAATGACACAGATATTTGAGGGTCAAGTCTGTGTTGAAGCCTGCAGTTTTTTAAGTCTAACCAACATATGTAAAGACAGTTTAAAAAAAAAAGAACACCAACATGATTTAGAATAAAACTAAGGTGAAACAAACTGTTCATGTTTGCGGTTACCAAATTGAAATTATATCTGCATCTCCCGCACATAAATACAAAATGCCTGGAGCAGTGACTTTAACACAAAGTAAGAAAGAGAAGGAAGGCAATGGTTTCATGTTGTGATGATATGTGACAGTATGTTCTACCCTGATGTATATATGAGAAACCACATATTGGTTTGAGAGATATATTTCTATCTCCAAGTGATTTTTGATTCATTTTTTTAACAATGCCTATCTTAAATTAGCTATAAGAGCAATTATTTTTTGTCCCTATATAGTTAAGAACTGCTTTTTAGATTAAAGAGTGTGTCACCGCAGAATTTTAAACGGCATTATCATTGAAATTACCTCGATTGTTAAATCACAGTCAGGCCAAAATCAAAAAAGCTTGCTCCAAGACACCATTTCTAACAAAAAAAAAGTTCACAATCATAAGGTCTTTGTTCGGACAGAAATACCCCGTGTTTAAAATTGCCACATTCAAAATTTGGAATGGTTTCCTCGACGAGCTCAAAGGCATGAACAGAAATGAATTGATCTCACGACTTTGTCTCAAATGCACCGTGCATCCAATTGGTGACTGACCTTGATGTCATTCGCATGCTGCTCACAACTGCTGGGGGGCGGGGGCATATTGCCATGCGTGCATGTGCTGTAAATCAATCTTATCTTCTACATCTTGACTTGTTGACTTCCCATCACTATTTGTGTGCAATATGTAGATTTTTATAATGCCCTTCCTAATACAACACATATGTTATATGTTTCAATTTTTACAGAATATTCTCACCAAATCCAACATTTGCAATCATGCTCCCCAATAACTATATCTGCCACTATTTGTAATTTAAAGCAGATTCTTTACTTACAGACAGTGTAGGTGTTCAAATACCTGACATGTTTCGGCGTATATGTAATGCCACTATTTGTATTCCATCTAGTCTAGTCTACTCACAGTGATTGAGGGCTTCACTGCATCACACTGAGAGGTGTTTCTTATACTTGTCCCTTTCCGTCTACCAACAATAAAGTTCCCCACTGTGCATTAAATGCTATGTTGAGAAACTCATTTTATTTTGAAATCTTGGTGAAGGGTAGGAGGGCTTTGAAGAAAGTAAGTGTGGCATTGTTTTTAGTGGCGCTTGCAATCAGATATGACATGCCCGGCCTCCACTGTTTTTAGGCATTACATTTAAAAATTAGGTACACAAAAGCATCTTTGGCAAACATGTGCAGTTTGGCAAACGTTCAGTTTCCTTGCTAACACTCTTCCGTAACAATAGTCATCATGAACAAGTGGGACATATCAGACCCTTGTACCGGTGATCATCGAAATTACACCATTAGTTCGACATGTAGTTTTATGTATTCCAATGACAGACTTTGCACTGAGATGGGGGATTTTTCAACGTGTTCCCTGAAAGTCTGTCAGAGAATGTCAAAGCACTTATGGCAAAGGCAGCATGGATGTTAATGTGACATTTCAGGCAAACACACAGCTGGATGTTTCTGCCGTCACATTTATATAGACACTGTGTCCCACTTGAGACACAGATCATTACTCGATGTCTGCCTTAACAAGCATTGTCCCAATTTGCAGTCTAATGGCAGAAATGCACATAGCGTATACCAAGTACCAGTAGTACTTCAGCAGATTTCAATCAGTCGAGGTGCATTGGGTAGCACTGGGTATTGCATCACGTCGTATTTAATTCATGTAAGTCACATCTCGGCTCGATTACTGTACTGCGCTTTACTTTGGAGTCAGCCAATCCTCCATGAAGCATCTCCAGTTGGTCCAGATTGCTGTTGCTCACCTCTTGACTGGTACTCGTAAGAGAGAACACATACAGTAACGTTCCCTCTAGTATCCCTTCACTGGCTCGCTATACATTTTAGAATTCTTTTTAGGATTATATTATTTGTTTTAAAATCTTGAAATGGCCTTGCTCCACCTTACTTCTCTGAGTTCTTCTGCCCCTGCACACCTACCCAGTGCCTCAGGTCTGCAGACCCAACATTATTAGAGATTCCAAGATTTAACTGGAGGCACAGACGGGGGCAAGCCGTTTCCGTTGCTGGTCCCTCCATTTTGAAAACTCATCCTAAAACATTGTATTCTTTGACTTTTGACTCAGCATGACTCACACTTGATCTTAGTTTTACTGTATTTGTGCTTTCTACTGTCTTTGTTATTAATATATTATTTTATTGTTTGCAGTCTATATACTGTATGATATTTCCTCTGTGTGCAGGTTTTTGTATACAGCGTTGGTTGTTTCAAAGTCCTCTATAAATAGAACTGAGTTCTTGTTTTTTTGTTTTGTTTTAGTTTAACCAAAAACGGCCCAAGACTTTATTTGATGCTAATAAAACGCCAAGCGTTGTTTTCAGTGGACCACCAAGTTCGTATTTAAAAATAAGAAATTTCATGAATAAATTCCAGTTTTACAAGCATTGTATTAAATGCACTGATCTTTTAATGCATTTTCTCAAATGATCATCCCAAGGCAAGATTAAAATACAACACGAGTTCGCCTAGACAGGCTGGCAACCAGTCCAGTGGTATAACCCACCTACCTACTACACAGTTAGCTCGTTAGCTTTCAGCACTTCAATGAACCTTGTGAGGATAAGCGGATTAGAAAATGTATGGATGCATTTGTAGTATGGGAAAATTGTTTTTGAACATCACCATCACACATTGGGCTTAATCGTGGAACTCACATTCTGAGAATTAGCAGATGTGGTTAGCTTTTTTTCTGCTCTAGGGACAAATATTTGTCATGTGGATCAACAGCAGCTCTTTTCATAATACATCATAATTTGAAGGGAAATCCAGCAGACAACGATTGAGCTGCAACAATATTGTCGATGACGGATTTATGGTCTTTTGGCATTACGGCAACCATCATTGTCATGCCGGACCAGACGTGATGTACTATATTGAGGAGGCCGCTCTAAATAATGGATAGCTGTCATTGTGGTTTCAAGACATTGTTGAATAATGTCACAATAGATCACATTTCATTGCAAAGTTTATCCTACACATTTTTGCAGGTTTGTGCTAGCTCACCGGGATGGATGTAGTGGGTTCTCTTGCAATATGGAGGGTGTTGTTTCAAAGAAGTTTTGTTACCACAGGGGGAGAAAAAAAAGTCAAAATACACCAATAGATAAAGTCAATTTTTTTGTAAGCATTTTTGCAGCATTGCAGTTGGTGAAGGCACCACTGCTGTATGTCATTAGGCCAAAATAAATATTTGACCATAAAATAAAGATTTGATTTAGCCTTTGGTTCTCCCTCAAATTAAACATTATACAAGAATTTTACAGTTCTGTGCTGGTGAATCAATGGCGACAGTTTCAGCTATGGATGGCTCCTGATCACTTGTAACCCTTGCGAAAATACACCAGAAAAAGAGATGAATGGAGTTGGCCAATGGCATAGTTAATTTAGCCTTAATGATTTTGCAGCAGGTCGTTCATTTGTTAAATCACGGCTCTCTCCAGCTTCACCGTCATTACATTTTGGGACCAGCTGGTTTTTGCCTTTTGACCTCTATTTCTCTCAAAACAAAACACAGTTTTTTTGTGTGGGGGAGGGGTTGCTCTGAGAAAAAGTATCTTAATCAAGTGCATTCAATTTAAACCAAAGCTTATTTGAAATTGTTAATGGACACTTGAAGGAAAACAATGTTTACATATTTTAATTACCGGTACATAAAAATTATTTCACGAGGCTTTAAATATGTGAGAGCCTGAATCCTACTCCTAACAAAATGCATCAAATTTCAATAATGTAAAGTCCTACGCTTGAGCCAATTACAGCTACGCATGTTTTTGAAATGTGGGAGGAAACCAGAATACCCAGAGAAAACCCACACAAGCACAGGTAGACCATGCAAACTTCACAAAGGAAGGAAGGAGCTGGAATTGAACCTGGTGCCAAACACTACCGGGCCGTCCAATTTAAGACATTAAAAAAACCTTCAATCTTATCAACACAGCCAGTCCCAAACTTTTTGCCGTAAGTCAATATACTTTGTGCCATTCTATTGTAGTCCAGAAAAAAGGTCAGCCAAAATTGAAGGCTATTTTCAGCACTGCTGCGGTCCACAAAGCGCACCCAGACAGCTTTGACACACTACATTGACAGTGTCACAGATTTTAAGTCGCTCCCCTGGAGCTGTTTGAGATGAACGGGCCTGCTCAAAATTAGCGTTCGACGTTATAACGGATCATTACTGCTTCAACCGCATATGTGCATACTTTGGCCTCAGAAATCTTTTACGAATTTGAAAACTTGTAATGAAATACTAGGCAATATAATAACATCATGCCAGGAGTAATTTACCAAGAGGATCATAAAGCACTGAATCATAAATTATGCATGTGTTCATTGCTTATTGAATGTGGATATGTTAATCACCCCAAGTTGCCAAGATCTGCAGTTTTTTCACAGTCACGTATGCATTCAGTTTGGATGATATGTACAAAATACATTACCATGTATTCCACATATACAAACATTGATTTTGACAATATGCATTGGCATCAAGTTATTTAAGTGACTATATGTTTATTTTCTTCATTTAATGTAAGAGTAACAGCATCTTTATCATTGTGTACACTTTAAAAATAGCAAAACCCAAAGCCCTGAATTTGGTTGTCTTACTTAGCTTTTAACTTTATGAATGTAACTATGTATGGATGTGTAAGTATGTATGTATGTATGTATGTATGTATGTATGTATGTATGTATGTATGTATGTATGTATGTATGTATGTATGTATGTATGGATGGATGGATGGATGGATAGATGGATGGATGGATAGATGAATGGATGGATGTATTTATTTATTTATTTATTTATTTATTTATTTATCCTTTAAGAGCACATTGCTTCGTTACCATTGTTTTGAAACTCAAAACATGTTTAAATGTTTAATTAAATTATTATTGCGTATTTGGTAGTGGACATTAAAACATTTCAAGCAGCGGCTGCGATTTGGTGTGAAGCAAAGACTACGTTAGGAAATTAATGGGAAGGGAGTGTATTATGCCTCTCTGAAACACACACACATATACGCACACGCACACACACACACACACACGCACACACACACACACACACACACACACACACACAGACACGCACACACACACACAGACACACACACACGCATACACACACATACGCACACACGCACACACACACACACGGTTTACAATGTTTGTTCTACAGATTGATGACTTTACCACTTTTGCCATTTTATGGACAGGTTGGTCAAAGAGAGTAAACCAGATGGCACACTACGTGGTTGCTGAAAGACGAAGCCAAACATCTGGCTCACACCACAACTCAGATTGTGAAACCCATGGTGGCATGGAAAGATTTCAATGTGCTCTTAAATGAAAAGCTTATCTTTGTATAGTACTGGAGGCTGATGTCAATCACTCTTAGGGAGTTTAATGAAGTCTCCACGCAATAACCAAGGCACCGAGTGTACCTCCCAAAATCTAGAACCACACATGGTTTACAAGTACTGTTGACCGACTGGGTGGAGCTCCGTCTACATCTGGACACCATGAAGCTGTGCCTCGGTATCTGGCCTGGCACACGGCTGAATTAGATAAAGAATGCAGAAGTAAATAGAAAATAACTTCCATATTAGCTCCTGGTTCTCAAGAACGTCGTGTGAGGGGCCACGCTGCCAATAAAGGTGTGGTCATATAAGAATTTCCACAAGTATGAGACTATTATATCAGTGTTATCAGTGGTGGGCCATCGGGGCCTGCAAGGCCTTCTCTGCTGGTCTAAAATTATCTTAATCACAGACTCGTTTGAATTATATTTTGTCCATGAATTCTTTTTAAATAATTCCAAATTGCCTTTCAGCTTCCTTTCATTGCTCTTTCTCTGTTGTGCTGCTTCCAGATGCGTGTTTTCTTATTTAAGCATTTAACCTACCACATTTCAGCCATCCTTTGTTACCAGGGTCAGAAATCTACCTGGACGCTTTGACAATCAGTTCTCCAGGCCCTGGGGGATAAAAATCAACGTTGATTAAACTGTTGCTTGAACCATTCAGATTTTGAGTTGGAAACCCAAGGTCCGGTGGACGGCACTGGAAACCTCACAGTTTTTGCAAACTATGATTTGCTTGTCACATGAATGGCAAGTCAAAGTCAAAGTCAGCTTTATTGTCAAACATGCTAATATGCATGACATACAGCACAGATGAAATTACTCTCCTCTCGGACCCAGTATGCAAGGCACTAGCCAATCATAGTATCACTAGATATGTGATAAGAACATACTGACCAGAGCTAGCACACTGTATTTGTAGCGAGCTGCATAAGCATATATATAGTTGTGTTTATTTAGTAGTGGTTTTGTCAACCCACAATGGCTGAAGGAGGAGCAGAAATTGATTTGGTTGCAGATATACTGTTAAAGCCATTTTCAAGACAGACTTTTCAAGAATGGATGGACATCATTACGAAAGGTTTTCACAGGTCCCAAGCCAGCAAAAATAGCAAATACTATTACAATTTTATGAGGTTATCATGAATACACACATTCCTAGTAAAAATTCAAACAGTTTAATGACAGGATTTCTCAAGTTTCTTCAAGCCACAAGTTATTTCCTGGCCAAGGACATCTTCTAGTGGACGTGTAATAAATCACACCACACTCGCAGCTGTGGAGTGATTCAGACGTAGCACTACTGAAGGCCTTCGGTTGACATGCACGGCCCGCCACTGCTATTTATGGAGGTGTATAATCTCATTGAAATGCAGCAAAAATGGAATTGAACTCCTGGAGAGAGTTATGAGGAGAGTTCTAAAGTTCATTTCCAGAGGCTCCAACCTGCCACCACAAATCCGATAACTGCAACTTTCTTATTTTAAACTTTTTATCTCATTGCACTCCGTATATGCGTGGCACCACACTCGCCCGAAGACGCTGACACCTGCACTGTAACAATCGCTGGTGCTTGTTTATTTATTGTGTTTATTCTTATTTTAGGTTTTTAATTACTTTATTAGCTGGTTGTTCTTTTAAGTTATATTTAAAGTTGAGTATTCACAAATTGGCACAAAATACTAATTCCATGGCATTAAATACAATACTGATTCCCTTTAGTAGCCCAAAATATCCCAAGACTTGTGAAAATAAAAATACAAGGGGATAAGGGAGGTGCTTTGTAACGGCTTGAATGTGTGCATATGCATGTTGCGTGAATATGAATTACATATACACACACACATATATATATATATATATATATATATATATATATATATATATATATATATATATATATATATATATATATATATATATATATATATATATATATATATAGACATATATACATATATAGACATATATACATATATATCTGTGCTGTAAGTCATGCATATTAGCATATTTGACAATAAAGCTGACTTTGACTTTGATATAGGTATGTAACATTTGAGTCGCTGAGTTATGGTCGTTGAATAAGCACTAAGTTTGGAAATCCATTCCTCATCAATTTTCATTCATTGTGAATGCAATCATACTTTCATATTCTGTGTTCACTGCCTTGTCAATATCTGGCGGGTGCTGTCTGGAAGTTACCATTATTGACAGATGATGAATTGCACAAAGGCAATCTCTGAGTAAACTTGAAATGGGCTTCACGTTTTAAGTCTCATTGTACCTCTGCAATTTTGAAGGTGTGTTTGCTAACATTGCTTGTTAGCTTCCAATAATCCTGCTCCGCTGACAGACTAGGCTTTTTTTATGTTGTCTGCAGAGCCATATTGAATTGTTCGGCTGTCGCTCAGTGGTTCTCTGCTTTCTGTAGAGCGGGGATCTCAAAACTTATTTTAGTCGCAGACAATTTGGAGGGCCATTATGCGGGTGAAATGAAACCAGAAAATTGTTCGTTGGACACAGCAGATTTAACGATCACTTCTTTGGATATCATTCAATAATAATACAGTAAAGTCTCGTTATATCGATATTCAAGGGAGTCCGAAAAAATATCGATATAACCGGGACTATCGATATATCCGACCCTGTTTGCATGTAATTTTCTCCGTGCGTGCATAGAAATAGTATCGATATAACCGGGACTATCGATATATCCGATATCGATACAACGAGACTTTACTGTAGTTTGTTCAATTATTGTTCAACTGAGTGTATACTTGATAACAAAATTGTTGTAACATCACAACTTTATTTACTACACATGACAATTTCACATTTCGGCACGCATTCACACATGATTTGTTTTCACGGGCCACAAAAAATGACCCATGCGGCGAGATCTTGGCCCCGTGCCTTGTATTTGACAACTGCTGTAGAGCCAAACAAGCATATGCTTCATTTACTGTTGTCGGCTGAGCAATATCGAGACATACTGTACAGTAAACTGGTGTGTTTAGATTGGTATATGTCGATTGTTTTAATATTTTAAGAATTATAGAGAAGTAAATGAATCAAGCTTACAACTCTTAGGAAATGTTTGCGACTACAGTACTTTGTATGTATCTGAGTGTGTTTGGACCACTCCTGTACGACTGAGAGCTTACACAGACGTATGTGAGTGTGTGTATGTTTGTGCGCGTGCGTTGCAATTTGACAGGCGCACACACTCGCAGACGCGCACGCACGCACAGGGAGTTCAACGTGTCAAAAGCATTGTCTCCAATGTGGGAATGCTTGTCTTTGCCGGTTGGGCTGGTCAAAGTGAGCTGCCTGCGGTTGTGGAGGCAACTGCGCAATCCTCATTCGGCGCTTGGTCTTTGCAACGGACCCCCGCTATTATTTCTCCACACTCGCCAGACGCCTCTTGTGTGTACGCGCGCGTCTCCATCGGACAGTGCACATTCGATCGTTGCCTTCTCCTGCACACAAAGCATGGACCCAGGCTGCTAGCAGACAGCACTTTTGTTCATATTTTGGAGTGAAACGGGTCTTTGTTGGAAGTTTGTTTTCCCCACCCAACAGCCCCGCAAGTTCGCCAAGATTTTAGGATGGCAAAGTGCGGACTGCACCCGCGCGTCATGCTCCTGCTGTGCCTGATCTCCACGGCGGCGTGCGACACCTTCATGTCCACCGAGGAGACCGCTGACACCGGTGCGAAGTCGGACGGCTACTGCAGCCGCATCCTGCGGGCTCAGAGCGCTCGCAGGGACGACAACAGCGAGTTCAGGCTACGCGTGGAAGGAGACCCCGAGAGCTACCAGCCAGGGAGCACCTACAGAGGTTAGTGTGCGTGCTCACCTTTTTCCCCAGTGTCTTCATTGCAAGTATTCGAGATTAAAACAAACAGCATGATTTTACTTACTAATTGGCAATGGAAGGCGATTTAAAAAGAACAAAATAAATAGAAAAAAATACTTGAAATAAAAATGTTAAGGACAACAAGAGTAAAATAAAATCAAGCGGCTTTCTATTACAATCTGGATTGATCTCACATTTTTGTAATGTAACTTCATTCATGTTTTTCTTCCCTTTTTTGTGGGTGGGTGTATTGTGATAAAGGCCAAAGCAACATTTGTTTCAGTGCCTTGCTGAAGGGCACTTCTGAAGTGCTTTATCTATTATTATTATTATTATTATTATTATTATTATTATTATTATTATTATTATTATTATTATTATTATTGTTGTTGTTGTTGTTGTTATTAGTGTTGTTAATACTATTATTCTTCATATTATTATGTTATTATCAATGTTATATCGGGGTCTTCTTGTTTCCATCTCACTGTTCTATTAAACCGAAGTGTCGATTAACCATTTCTGTAGTATTTCGTGGCATAATAGGGGTGTGCGCCATACATCCAAGGCATTGTCTGTTCACCATGATATGGTACTGTCCCTACATTGTAACAAGATGGCGAACCAAGGCGATCATACGTGAATACCTTGGGTCTCCTGTGTTCTCGTCGTGGCCGTTGATTTTCCCCAATATCAGGATTACTGGGGGTTGGCTGGGGAAAAGGGGGACACACCGTCACAGGTGCATCATTTTCCGGACCAATGTTGCCCTCCTGAGGTTGGTCAACTTCCGCAGCTCCCGGCTCTGTCCCCGGCAGTTCATTCCCCAGTTGATTGTCATCATGGTGGGTTGTCTCCACGAAGCTCACGTCCCGCGGTTCTGGTGAGTCTGGTCGGGTGCTCTGGCGATGCAACACTGGATAATACTCATCCTCCTCATCATCCTCTTCCGGATCCATTTCCGGCATCTTGTTCGGTCGTTGCCGAGTGGACTTTTCCTTGGACTGGGACTGTAGTGAAGTCTCTAATGGCAAATGATCACATGGCAGCAAGAGATTGCGGTGGAGTATCCTAGATCTGCCCTTCCCCCTCTCAGGTTTCAGCTCATAAACTGGAATGTCTTGGCTGACTTGACGAACCACTGTATGAACAACATCCTCCCAGTGGTTTCTCAGTTTGCCTGAACCTCCACGTGGGGTTAAGTTTCGAACCAGAACACGATCACCGGGCAACAGGGTAGAATACTTTAGTTTACTGTCATATAGTCTCTTACTCCTGGCAGCAGCTTTGTTGTTATTTTCTTGCGTGATCGCATACGCTTCCTCCATGCCCTGTTTCCACTTCTTCACATAGTCCTTCGGGTTGGTTTCACCCTGGTTAGAGTCTGGATTCAAACTAAACAACATATCAACTGGCAAACGTGGTGAACGTCCATAAAGTAAGTAAAAAGGTGAGAACCCTGTCACCTCACTTTTGGTACAGTTGTAAGCATAAACGAGTTTGTTTAGTGAGTCTTTCCAGTTACTCTTTTGTTTCTCTGTCAGTGTCTTTAACATCTGGATCAGTGTTCGATTAAATCGTTCAACTTGTCCATTTCCCTGTGGATGGTAGGGGGTTGTCCTTGAACCCGCAACCCCACAATATTCCTTCAGTTGAGCAAAAAGTTGATTTTCAAATTCACCACCCTGATCATGGTGAATTCGAAGGGGGAACCCAAACTTTAAAGCAAAGTCATTAAAGATTTTGTTTGCCGCTGTTTTGCCAGATTTGGACGTCGTAGCATAAACTTGAGCGAAACGTGTAAAATGGTCTACTAGCACAAGCACGTATTCATAACCACCCTTACATTTGTCGAGATGCAAAAAGTCAACGGAGACAAGTTCAAAAGGCTGAGTAGTCACAATATTAGTAAGAGGGGCTCTGGTCTCACGGTTGGGCTTTTTGTGTTTTAGGCACACACACTCTCTCAGTACATAGTCCTCTATTTCTTTTTGCATAAAGGGCCAGTAAAAACGATCCCTTACAAGGGAAAGAGTCCTTTCTACACCATGGTGGCCCATTTCATCATGCAGCTCTTTTAACACTGTCACCTTGTGTTTTTCAGGAAGCAGTAGTTGGGTTCTGTTTGCCGTTTTTCTGTACAAAACACCTCTGTCATTAAAGTGTAGCTTGTCCCATTCCCTCACAAGACAAACAACTTGAGGACAATGCTTTCTTAGTTCAGTACCTAGCGGTTTCGTCTCCGCCAGTTTGTATCTAATAATATGTCCTATAATGGGGTCAGTCTCTTGATCTAGCTTGATCTGTCCAACAGTCAATGGGGCTATCGGTGTGTTTAGTGACACCTCGGCACACATAGCTGAGATTCCCATAGACCAAGCTGCACTAGACTCGTTCTGTTGGTCAACAGCTTGTACGGCAGCACTCACAGCATCATATGACATTTCTTTTGTACATCCTTCCATATATGTTACCATATCAAGGGGCATCCTAGATAAACTGTCTGCATCAACATTTTCCTTACCGGGACGATATTTAACAGTAAAATTAAAATCAGAAAGTTCTGCGACCCACCTGCACCCAGTTGCATTTAACTTAGCAGTCGACAGTACATACGTGAGTGGATTATTGTCACTATACACAGTGAAGAATGGTGCATAGTACAAATAATCACGAAACTTGTCTGTGATCGCCCACTTAAGCGCCAAAAATTCCAACTTGCCCGAGTGTAAATTATAATTCTTCTCAGCTGCAGTTAATGTCCGAGAGCCATAGGCTATCACGCGAAGTTTGCCATTTTGTCTTTGGTACAACACAGCACCTAAACCCCGGTTAGAGGCATCTGTATGCAAAATGAAAGAATGCGCGAAGTCAGGAAAACCTAAAACTGGTGGTTGAACTAAACAGTCTATTAGCTGCTCTAACACTGACTGATGCTCATCACTCCACTCAATACGTGTGTTGGAAGACACACTGTTATGTCTCACTTTCCATTTTTGTCTTTGATGCTGCTGAGTCTCAACATTCAGAGGGGCTTTAAGCAAAGCATACAAGGGACTAGCGATACAAGAGAAATCTTTGATGTATTGCCTATAATAGCTTAATAGTCCCAAAATGGCTCGAAGCTCACCGACAGTGCCTGGCTGCTTGTTTTTCAGGGCACGCACTGCTGCTGTATCTGCCGGGTCCATTCTGCTCCCCTCAGCAGAGACAATCCTGCCGAGGTACCTCACTTCCGGCTTAAAGAGGTCACACTTTCGGGCTTTGAGTTTTATTCCATTTTCCCTGAGACGTCGCAACACTCGTCTGACGTCCTCAACGTGGTTGTCAAATGTCCCGCTGAAAACAAGAATGTCATCAAGATAGGGGACACATATTTCGTCCCGTAACCCCTCCAGACATTGTTCCATACACCGCTGGAACGCTGCTGGTGCATTCATGAGTCCAAACGGAATTCGAATCCATTCATAAAGGCCCCAAGGGGTCACGAAGGCAGTCAGGTGTCGGCTCCCTTTGGACATGAACCCCTGGTGGTATGCTTTGCCTTGGTCCAGCAGCGAGAAGATGGTGTTACCCCCAAGGCTATCCACCACGTCCTGTACCCGTGGGATGGGGTGCCGGTCAGGGTGTGTTTTCCGGTTCAGCTCTCTGTAATCAATACATAAGCGCAGTGTACCATCTTTTTTCCTGACACAGACGACAGGGGATGAGTAGGAGGAAGTGGACTTTTCCACCCACCCCTGCGCTATCAAGTCCTGTAAATAGTCTTTCACCTCTCTGTACATTGGCTTTGGGACAGACATATATGTCTTTGAAACAGGCTCAGTGTCTTTCAACAAAATGTCCATTTGTAGGTTTTCCACACACCCTATGTCGTCGTCCGATTTTGAAAATGATGCCGATTCCTCTCTCAACATCTGCTGAACGGTCTTTCTTTTATCTTCGTCCAAATGAGAAAGGTCAATTGGGGGGTCCCACTGCTCACTGAGAGCGATGGTGGTATTCTGGACATGGACCTCATTGACAACCACTGAAGGAAGGTCCCTTTTAAATATGTTAGCTGGGTAGACAGACCCTACCGACTGCACTGTACCAATAATAGCCTTTACTGGAAACCTAATATCATGATTAGTAGGGTTCTGGACACTAACAACTATCCTAGGGATGGAACCTGCCTTAACTGAGACCAACGAGTCACAAAGCTCGAGGCCATCTGGCCACTGTGGGTTTTCACTTGGCTCAAAAACCAATGTAACATCTTCCTTAAAGGGCTTAGCCTGTACTTTGCATGGAATAAGTGAGCTATGCCTGGCTATAGTGAATCTCTCATTTGTTGTTTTTACACGGTACTCATGTGCTTGTCCCAGACTAACTGCTTTTATGAAAGTGGCAGCTTTATTGCGCTTAAGGTGGGGAAAAGCTAGTCTAACCGATTTCAAGAGCTTTTCTGTATCCCCTGTTTGTGACTCATTAGAGAGGCTATCTAACACAAGACGCTCAATGACATTAAACCCTATGATAGGACACTGTTGCTGGTCACCTTTTAGTACTAATACTGGTACAAGTAGCCCTGGATCATTAGCACCAAGTTTAAATGATATCTCAAGCCATCCTACATAAGGCATATCCGTTCCATTAGCTGCCACAATATTGAGAGTGTTATCAGGGTCAATAAGTTCATTCACATTTTTCAATGACACGTCAGGTAAGTTTGTTTGTTTCCATAACTCATCTACAGCACACACCTGGGACCCCGAGTCCCAGAGTGCTTCAACCCTTTTGTTACCCAAAAAGCACCGAATAAGACATTTCTTTCCCACTAACTCCCTGACCGAAGGTAATTTGCCACACTGGTTCTTATCTGTACGCTCGACAAATGACTGCTTATGTCTCTTCTGAACGGGGCCACGTGTGTAGGGCTTACATTCCATTTTCATAGCACCACTGTAACACTGGGACCTATCTGTCTCTGTGGTCACACCATGTCCCACTGGAGTAACCCTTTCTAGTTTAAAGCATGGTTCCTAGCTGAGTTCTGTGCTTTGCAGCCTGCTCTGAAATGTTCACTACTTCCACATTTAAAACAGTGCTGACAATATTCTTCACCTGTCTGAATACAAGAATAACACCTGGGCTGAGGGCGACGGGGCATGTAGTACTGCGGAGGGGCGAACCGCTGCTGGAACTGTGCTGCCCCCCTCATCGGCCTGGGCCCTGGTGCTGGGTGGTACTGCTGAAGAGCTGATGGGGAGTGCTGGGTGTAGTAGTGCCTGGCTGGTGGATCTACCTGATATTGTGAAGGTGGAGTGAAGGCGACCTGTTCAGGGTAGTGGTCAGGCAGGCGTTCAGGTCCTCCGCTGGTGGGCTGATAAGTGGCTGTTGGTTTCTGAATAGTCTCTTTGATCTGGGACACTTCTGCACGCAGCTCTTTTAACAGCATCATCTCTGACCTCATCTCTTTCAATATTATTATTATTATTATTATACCTCTCTAACGACAATTAAAATATTACTACTTTTCTTCGGACAGTGCCAAATTCAAAGAATTGGTTGGGCAATCCATGGCAGGTTTTGAACTTTTGATTCTCTGCTCTATATTGCCAACTTTCTCATTCATGCTGGTTCTCACTCTCCTCATCCTGTTTTTTCCTCTATAGCAGGGGTGTCAAAGTCATTTTTTGCCGCGGGCCACATTGTAGTTATGGTTTCCTCTCGAGGGCCGTTATGAATTTGGGGAACCCATTAGAATGTTTAAATCCCTTCCAATATTACATATAGAGCACACAGCAAATTAATGAATAACTCGTTTTCAAATCTGAAGTCAAGAATAATGACTTTTATTGTGGTTGACATCCAAAAATATGAAATTTTGGCTCAGATTTTAGCAATCATCATGGAATTTAACAAGTTTGATTTGCTTTCGCGGGCCGAAAAAAAATGATGTGGCGGGCCGGATTTGGCCCGCGGGCCTTGACTTTGACACATGTGCTCTATAGTGTTCAAATATATATGTCAGAATGTTTCAATTTATTGACTAAAGCTTAGAAAAGCTTTCGGGCAGTGGTGCCAAAGTTCGATCCCCCATCCAGCCTTTTTGTTATGTCTCCGTGCACCAACACACCAAATTCAAATGATCAGCTTATCACTAAGCTTTTCAGAAGCCTGATCATGATTTTGATCTTTTCAATCGAGTGTTGGAGGAGTGAGACATACAAAACTCTCTGGATACGGTGTCTTAAGGACCTAACTTGAGCACTATAGCTTTAGGGTGGTACTTGATGTTCAAGTAAAGGTTGCAATGTAAAGGGGGTTAGCCATGGAGCTTCATTTGTTCAATTATTGTGTTGCTGTTTGATGTGATATTGTCAAGACACATTTCATATTATAAACTGCACTAAACCACATACATTCAGTGTTTAATCTTGGGTTTCAGTTTCATTTAAATTATTTCATCCTTTCTGTATGCATGTATGCAACATATTTGCATGCTTCACCCTAAAAAAGTTTGAAATGTCAACAGAGTGGAGGCGGATTATGTTCGGACGGTTCTGGCATCTAAATCAAAATTTATCTCTGTTTCCTCATGCTGTTTCTATTCACCTCCATCCAGTGACTCTGTTTGCCACCAACCCCTCCTACTTCAGAGGCTTCACAGTCATCGCCTTGAAGGAGGGTTCAATTGGAGACAAGGAGGAAGACTACCTTGGAAATTTCCAGGTATGATAATGTAGATGTTCGTCAGTTGCTCAAATCTGAAATAAAATTCGCTAAACGGCAAGCGGATTTGTCACAGCAATTTGTACCAAATGCTGAGACATTCACAGCTTCCATGCAAAAGCCATTTTCTTGGTTGTTGCCTTCAACTGAACTCCACTCTAATGGAAACAAGAAGTCAGTTAAATTGCAGAGTCATGTTGTCAACATAACGTCTGGTTGGATGTTGTGAAGTAAACTGCCACCTAAATTTTGATGACCAATTCATTACTTGAAATCAAGTATGAACAATCGCATTGTGAGACAGACGAGAAACATCAGCACAATATAACACAAAGACAGAAAAAATCTGCTTGGCATGATATAATAACTTCAGCAATTTTACATGTAAGAACTTGATCATCTCATGCAGCAATGTGGGTTGTGAGATGATTCAACAGACACCCGTTATAATAATGTCTGATCAACATAACAGAAGCAATTGATAATTTCAGACACATATCAGAGAAATTGAAAAAAAACATTTGTATCCATATGCATAGGGAATGAGAAACTTTTTTCAAAATTATGCGAAATGTGAACAATCAGGTTTGAAAAATTCCATTCCGCTGTCCCAAAACAAGAGACCTATTGTACTACAGTCACATCAACATTTACAACTCATCTAACAAGCAGAATGTTTAATGTCAATTTCCCCCAATTTACTATATGCTGCTCTTATTCACCACACGGCTTTGTGAACCTCAAGGAGCATATACCGTCCGTCTCTAAAAGCAAATGGTGGGCTTTAGATGGCAATCGGCATTTAACTGAGGCACGGTCCCTTCGAGGAAGAAGAGGGAAGGAAGAGAATTGTTGAGCTGCAGAGGCAGGGTGTGCTGCTAGACTCACCTGGCCATGGCAAAGGTTCCATCTCAGTCTTGCGTTTCGAATGCAGTGCAAGCAGCAGATAGCGGAATAGTCATTGATGGTCTGTGAAATGATCGTCACAGGATATGCGCAAATCACTTTTATAGTTTCCCTGTCTTCATAATCTATTTCAACGCGGGCATTTAAAATGATATGTATCATTAACAAGGTTCAGCGTGGTTCAGTACGCTTGAATGAAATGCAAGACCTATGTGAAAAATGACAGTGTTGATTGACTTAGTTAGTGTGCAAGGTATGACGTAACGTTTCTTGTCGTTTAGAATGCCTCTGAAATGTACTTCAATAGTATTGGGATTGCTTCTTCTACGTATTTTTAATTGACTGTAATCATTAGAAAATGTACTAACCAAAACATGACTTTTCAATGCATCACTGAATCCACATTTTTGAATGTGACATAATATAACTTTTAATAATAATAATAGCACATTTTATTTCTAAGCGCCTTTTACCTGTGGTGGGCCGTCAGGACCTGCAAGGCCTTCTCTGCTGGCCTAAAAATATCTGAATCACAGACTAATGTGAATTAGATTTTGTCCATGAATTCTTGTTAAATAATTCCACATTGTCGTTCAGCTTACTTTCATTGCTTTTGCATATTTTCATATTTAAGCATTTAACCAATCACATTTTAGCCATCATTTGTTACCAGGGTCAGAGATTTACCTGTCCGCCTTGACAATCAGTTCAGCAGGTTCTGGACCATAAAAATCAATGGCGATGAAGCTATTGCCTAAACTAATCAGAGTTTGAGTTGGCAACCCAAGGCTTGCTCGAAGGCGCTGGCAACGTCAGAGTTTTCGCAAATTCTGATTGGCTCGTCACATGATTGGCTAGTCACTCGCCAATCATAGTATCACTAGCCGCTGGTGATAACCGCATGTTTGGAGTGATTCAGACGTATCACTACTGAAGGCCTATGAGTGACATGCACGACTCGTTACTGCCTTTACCACAATCCGATCTTTGTCGAGGCAGCTTTTATTGAAACTCATTAGGTTGTAGAGGTGTACCTAATAAAGTAGCCAGTGACTGTGGAATTCAAATTGTCTTCAAGGACATGAAAATAATCAATATAACATGTGGAGCTTTTTTAAGCTAAATCACAGCAGCCTATCATGCAATTTCTTTGTAATCTCAGTTAAAAATTAAATTAGGGACAACCTCATTTTTGCATGTTGGCAGAAAATCGTTGTTTCGTTCGGCAGGGCAGATTTAGCAACATATTCCTAAATATGTTTTTTCTATGTCTTGAATCTGCAGCCCAATCTGCTTTGCCCAGTGTGGCCACATGTCCCAGGGTTACACTGCCCTGCGGTGGCACTCGCTGTGAACTTTGCCACTAAATTTTGAGGACATAAAAAGAAGAATATTATATTTTTGCCCTGCAGAAGGCTCACATCTCATCCTATGGATTCCTATTATTCTCTTCCATCCTGGCATGGAGTTGCTTGATGTGAGAGGATGCTAAAACATCACACTGTAGAATGTTTCCACATTGATGGGCACAAAGGGAACAAAAACATTCAGCTCTATTTTTGTAGGCAGTGCATCTGCGTCTTGGCGCAAATGCCGACAGATCCTGATTTTCATATCACCGCAAGGCTTGTGGCACGTACTGTAAATGCCAATTTGTCAGATGGGTCTGCGCCAAAATGGGTGGGCTGGAGCAGCAGAAGCAGTTACTGGGAGATCTGTATGGTGGAGTGACAATTTGGTGGCAGATCTAAGTTGATCTAAATCTTACACTTGCTTGGTCAACATTTTAGTGACTGGTGCAGCATAGACGGCTAGTATGATGTGACCCATTTTATACATGAATACTGTATAGGAATGGCAGAGATCAGACACTGAATAACTGGTTTACATTGTGTAGTATTTGCAACTCATTCACTGCCAGACGTGCAAAAATGTGTCTACTCCAGGGGTTTTGTCATTTTCACTCAAATTCCAGGATCCACACAATATTGAGTTTTAGGACTACATAAACATTCAATACAGCATTAGAAACCTTAGACTTTCTTCTTTCATAAAAAAAAGAGTTAATTCCTGAATTCAGTGTCTGAAACTCATGACAAAAAGTGAGCGGACATCAAGGTAGACAACTCTGAAAAGTTGGCCTGCCCGGCCATAAACTTGCCTGCCCTAATTTTCACAACTTGAAACACAATAAGACGACTAATCGCAAAAAAAAAGACATTGTTGCAAAGTATAAAGGATTTTTTAAAATTAAGGATGTACTTACCACAAATGCTCCCTTGCTTAATTGATGGTAACTATCCATTGCTAAAGATTTTGCTCCAGTTGTCGTTTGTCCATACAATGTTTGCAATGTTTGCGTTGCGTTGTCTGCTACAAGCCACGTGAACTCCTCTTTCCACGATGCTTTTCATAACAATACATTTAATTTCTAAGCGCCTTTCAAAACTCTCAAGTATACGTTACAGTCACGGGATAATGTACGTTTACGTTTCGTAGCGTCATAAATTTAGTTAGCTTTTTTTAATCTTTCTTCTCGGGCTGAGGTTCTGTGCATCTACTTTGGAAAATGATATGCAAATGCATGACCTTATAACGCTCGGAAAAGTCCGAAGCACGAAGCAGGTTTGTGATTGGCTGCCGCGCCGAGTATGCAAATTGCCAAACGAACCGGTTTGTTTTGTTTCTCTAGCGATCGGTATTTGGTGAAAATTTAACCTGGATCCTTTCACAAAACGGTTTGTGCAGCCAACAACCACACACGATATCACCACCGTACTAAAATGCGAAGACTTTCATTCATCAACACCCAAAAATGAAAGGCATAAGCTTACAAAACAATGATCGCACTCGCTGACAACTGTTGAGTTTATTTGGCTATGGGCCACCCGGAAGTTAGCGGCCGATCGCGTGATCATAACAAACGACGTCACGCTGGCATCCCTATAATGCTTGGGAAGTCCAGGTGCAGAAGGCAGGCTTCTGATCAGCTGCCGTGTCAAGTATTCAAATTAACAAACGAACCGAAATTCCCAAAACGAACGAAGATTTATTTATTCCAATTTCAAAATCTTTGTTAAAACGTTTGCTTTATTGAATAAAGCAAATGTTTGATTTGAAAAAAAAAAAAAAAAAAATCTTTTTTTTTTCTTGGTAAAGTTGTCGCCCACCTGGGCAGAGACATTCTGTAAGTTGGACGCCCAATGCAAAAGTTGCACATCCCAGGCGTCCGGGCAGACATTATTTCAGACACTCCTAAATTATATGGGTCTGGAGTAAGATGAGGTGCAATGGGGGCGGCTGCACAAAAGGCAAATGCTGTCACCTCGTGGGAGGGAAAAGCATTGCAGGAGGTTTACCCAGAGCTTTATCGGCACCCCCCACACACTGCTGCAAGAAAAAACAAAACCTCAAAAAATTCAGGAATGGCAGTGAATGAGTTAAAATCATCCCACTGGGAGTCTCCCAGTGCCCGCTTCACAGTACAGACAAGCATGCTTTGATTGGCTGTTTGAAGTCGACTGTGAGCTCTCCTACAGCGGTGCAGCCTTCCCTCTCACAGGGAACTGACCAACATCTCAAAATATGAGAAATGCATCGGTAGTGAACTTAACTCACCTCACTTCACAACAACCTAGCACTGAGTTTAGTGTGAATTCAACTTAACTCATTCACTGCCATTTACAAATTTATTCGGGAATTGAAAATATGACGTAGAGCGCCATTCTCGAATTTGTAAGTTTATTCTTTTTTCTCGTTTAAGTGCTGATAAAGCCCTGACCATGGCCTTTGGCAATGTTTTTTCCCTTCTACAAGGGGGCAGCATTTCCCTTTTTTCCATGTTAGCGCTTTGTTCCAGCTCTTGTTAGAGCTCTATATAAACCAATGTGTTTATTGCATTGTATTTTGGACAGACGCCCTTATTTCAAGATAATATAACTCCAGACCCATATAATTTAGGAAGTAACTCTTTTTTCAGATGAAAGAAGATTGTACGTTTTTTTTATGCTGCATTGAATGTTTATGTAGTCCTAAAACTCAATTTTCTGTGGGTCCTGGAATTCGAGTAATAATGACCAAAACCCCAGCACTAGAGTTGACACATTTTTGCACGTCTGGCTGTGAATGAGTTAAATAGGATATATTTGGCAACTCGTCACTGCAGCTAAGAATTCTGCCTTCAGTCTTATCCTTGACGTTCTCTGAAAAAGAGGTAAAAACAAACTGCTGTCAAAAATATCCAGTACAGTATTCCTCTATTGTCACTTTAGCTTTTGTGTTTTGTGCCGTTTGTGAACCCCACACAGATCTTCCACAGCTGCATACGCATTTAATTCCCCAATTCTCTTTTTCTTACATGGACGGGCAAGCATCCAGGCTCGGATGAGGAAAAAAGAACCAGAAAGCTTCAACACAAAATGTTATTTGTCGCACAGCTCATTGGAAATCTCAGAGTGCCCCAGCCACTGACTTCATGAGAGGCATGTTTTATCCAGCGCTCACACTGCGTGTGTGCAAGTTAGAGAGTCTTTCCCGGTGGTTGCTATCTCACGGGATAATACTTCTCGCGAAATAGGATGGTGGGGGGTGTGATGTCAGGCCGGGGGCATAAGGTGGCTCGCTTGGTGGGGAGCAGCAGGAGGTAGAGTTTCAAGCCAAGTCAACATACCCTCATGAGGATTTGCGTGCCGCATGGCTTGATGCGACATGAAATAATGCAATGTACTTCAAGTCAAACATCTACCGCATGCACATTATATATTTTGGAAACATTTAGCAGGAACACGTTTCTAAACAGACAAAACGAAGATTAAACATCTCAGTTTATCATTACATGCTTCTTTTAGTGGACCCTTTGTTTAATTGATACCCATGAGGCTTCACCGAAGCTCACAAGCTGACATCCACAGTCAGGTCACCGAAGCATTCCTGTAAGAAACCATGGCTATGTTGAAGGGGTGTAATCTGACAGGAAAACCGCATGCATGCACACACAAACACACACACACATGCAACTCCCACCCCCACACACATGTACACACAGGCACACATGCATGCCTCACACACGAGAACACATACACTTACAGTAAACCCAGCACTATCTATTTTCCTCTGGGAATCATACATAGCACGAACCGACAAAGAAAATCCTCCTTCATGGCAGCATGGAGTTTTTACTTTTCGAGCCTTGGTGTTCATCACATTTATTATATGTGCCGAAGATTGAGTATGTCAATCATATGTGGCAGCTTTACCTGACTTTTGAAGAACATAAAAATAAAATGAATTCAATTATTTCATCTATTCACCACACTTAAGATTAAAGAACAACAGTTGTGACATTAATAAACATTTAGAAGACTGATGGGCAATTGAACTCACCGCAAGATTGGTTATGTGCACACATCTTTTGTGCAAGTTACCCTAACCCTCAAAATAAAGCTGATATCTCAAAGTGATTCAAGAATTACTGTGTCAATACGTCCCTAAATGCTAACAAAATGGTGGGAGCCGTATTTATTAACTTCAGTTTAATATATTCATGTCCAAAATGGGAATTATTTTCATGTAATTTTTATTTGTGTGATTTCGACAGATAATTGATGAAGAAGAAACACAATTTATGATCAACTGCCCACCTGCAGTAACAGAGGGGACACCTCGTCGACGCACCAGCATCCAGGTGTTCTGGACTGCACCCCCTAGCGGCTCTGGCTGTGTATTACTCAAGTATGTATGTCAAGTCTACCCTCGGCTGTAATAATGGAGCACTTTCAATGATAAATACAGTATTGTTCTCATTCAAGCATAAAAACAGAACACTTTTCATTTTAGCATTTGGTATACTGGTATATTTAATTTAAATCATTTTTGTTGTTCTTGTCTACGTATATTGTCAACTTATGAGTCAATAAGAGGGAGGAAGTTGATTGATGTCTCCATTGACCCGAATGAGGGTGTGCTTGACTTCATTTGTGATGGCTGCATGCAAAAGTTAGAACGTAAACAAACAACTGCAGTTTTCCATCAGTCATCTGTCTGTTGGCAAATAAAACACACCGCCAGTATAGAAGAAATGTGACACATTGGAATGGTCACCGTTCAATTGGAAGGCACACTTACCTGTAGACAAACCATCATGGATACGTACATTCAAACCAATACATTAATCGAGCATGCAGTACCTGGAGGAAATTTAGCAAGCGCAGAATAGTCATGCAAAATTTAAAACGGGAAGGTCTGAATCGAGATTCCAATGCCGACAATGTGATGTGAAAAGCTGAGTGTCATTTTCTTTCCCACTTGACCTCTGAAGCTATTCATTATCCTGTGTGCATTTTAACAGTTGATTGACACAGATAAATGCCTCTATTCATTGCCTTCTGGGCCTACATAGAAACAATATTTTTCTTGTCCAGCTGATGATAGATCACGACAGATATCTTTTTATTAATCCACGACCGTGGGGAAATATTGAGGGGAGATTTGTGACAATGCACCTCAGAGCTGAAAAACACCTTTTCTAAGATCAATGAATTGCATAATCGTTATTTTACCTTTTCAATGCGTTGCTTTCAACCCTGCTGTTTATTTCTTCAATAGTGGTAGGGATGATAAAAGGCTTCGCTTACCTCAGCATGGCGGACGGTTCACTTTCTGAATAAATTAAGCTTGCATGATATATCCACCCATCTGTCTGTCTGTCTGTCTGTCTGTCCGTCCGTGTACCTAACATCATCCATCCATCCATCCATCCATCCATCCATCCATCCATCCATCCATCCGTCAGTCCATCCGTCAGTCCATCCGTCAGTCCATCTGTCATTGCACTCGTTTTCTATGAAGGCAAAAATGGATATGTTGCCATGCGAGCATGGGGATTTGAGAAGAATTCATTGAGTAGAATTTTTCCTGCACCGGACACACTGATGTCACCTATGTGAACCACTATCAATGGCTAATTCAACACATTACATAACTGATCATTCACATTTTTTTTTTGTTTTTGGCCTTTTGATTTAATCTTAATAGGCCTTGCCCTCAGTCTCTCCAATTTTATTGCAAATTACCATAGATGTTCTGAAAATGTAGACAAAATAGCAGACCTTTGAGATTGGGGTAATAAAAAAGGACTGGGTGAAAGCTCACACTTCAAAAATGAGATACCTCTAGAAATGATGATTACAGGTTGGCAGTGGTTATTTATTTTTCCCTCTCCTGCAGATGTCAAAAATGAAGGTTGTTGTCTGCCTCTGGGCTGCAACCAAACAAAAGTTTTAATAATGTTGTATTGATCGAAGTGATGCAACACATATAGCGTGCGATCAAGTACAAGCTTTTTATATTTATTTATTTTCTTGATGTGAGAGGTATTCATGGTGAAGAGATGTTCACACTTACCGCAAAATATATTGAATGAAGAGACAGATGCAGTCAACAAATAATTCCAGCAGGATCCTAACACCTCAGCCAAGGTTGAAAGATGGAATGAAAAAAAAAACACAAACAGTATTCCTGACAAGGAATGGTTCAGCACAAGTATTTGAAGCATTGTTGTGAAATATTGCAGGTTATCTTTGCTTTGCCTAAGGACTGTCCAATACTTGATTTTCTCTTCAGTATTGTTTCTGGCTGGAACTGCACATTTGTCAGTCTCAAGATGTCATGATAAAAACAACTTATGTCTTTGAAGTGTGTCCATCAAAAGCACCCGTGACTCACATGCCTCCTCTCTCGAGTGGTTCACTGCAGCATAATTGGTGGGCAGTTGTCGTCTTTGAGATGGAAAGATTTAAGCCGGCGGTTTGGTTGGGCTTAAGGTTGGCTCATGATGACAGAGTTGGACTGCAATGCTTATTCTTGTCGTCGATCTGGAGCTATAACTTTTTAAACTCTTTAGCGTCCCGTTATAGTATGCGTCAATGTTGTAGCTGGTGATGCAATTTATTATTGGCAGTTGGGTTTTGTTGACCGCACGGCAAGGATGAGGGCATATGATTGATTATCTTCTTCCAAGCCCGTTCTTAAGAATAAGCTAAACAGACTTGCTAGTTGAATCTGAAGTTGTGTCAAACATACAATAATTAAGATGCTTTATCTGTTTAGTTTGACTTCAACTCAATATATAAATTCAAAATTGTTCACAATCTGTTTCTTTATTTGAAGCGATTTGGGTTAAGTTAGCTGACACCATGGAGTACATGCAACTCGACTACGTGCTTGCAAGTCAAAGCAAGAAAATGAGGGCTCATATTTCAAAAACCCCAAACCATGTCATCTCTATCTTAAAGCACCACTGTGCATTATATAGATGCATAAAATTACATTCTGTCAAATGTCAGTAACAAAAATCACTACTTCCCTGTTTTGTGTCTGTGTACTTGGACTGCAAAAAAATTGACTTCTACGCATGTCACCAGGAACCATCTCATCATAAAACTGAGTGTGACCTGTATATTTCCAAAGTGAAACTACTTTGGCACAGCTGAACCTCCGGGCTTTATTCATCTTGGTCCTTAAAGCCATAATAAGTCATATGCGAGTACAGCAGTCACTTGTGAAGTTCCCGCCATCAATTTTCTCTCCATTTGTAGGTGGAAGGCAATTTATTCCTCATCGCCGTCTGGTGTGAGATATGCGGGGTCGTGTGTTGCACTCTGATGGGTGGTATTAGTGAGACTGTATATCAGTGAACATCCTACCACATGCATCTGTCAAACCACCGCTTTCCAATTCTGATAGAACAACGGGCCCCCGTTAATACCTGCTTTGCCTGCGCTGTTCACCACCGGATTGTCTCAAAGTTGTTTTCTTTTTTCTCCCTTTACAGGAGAAGCAAAAAGAAATAAATGAATTCAGTAAATCTCTGGTTGAAGCCGAGGAAACGTAAAATGAGAATTGAATTATTCTGCTTCACATCTCTTCAGATTGTAAGAGGAAAGCGTTTTTGAAAGAAAATGGTCATATTAACTCTCTCTCTCTCTCTCTCTCTCTCTCTCTCTCTCTCTCTCTCTCTCTCTCTCTCTCTCTCTCTCTCTCTCTCTTCCTCAGGACATACACATATGTACTCTTTTAAATCAATGCACTTCAGGGGTGATTGGAATTGGTTGTGGTGTGGACCTAGCAAAATTTAAATTGGATGTTAAGTAAGCATTACTCCATTTGATTGTCTGCCCAGCCCAGTAAAGTGGGTAGGGTGCAGCAATGTGTGCGACTCTCAATAAGATATATGAGTTTGAGGTGAGATTTAATTAAAGTGTGAGTAATTAGAGGAGTGCCGGTGGCATCACTTTAACCTGAATCTTTTGAGTTGCATTATGGGACTCTTTTGGATAGAAACCAGTTGTCACATACAAATCCTGCCACAATATTAGGTACACACCTATAATCTAATGTGATCCATCCATTCTTTATCTGAACCGCTAAATCCTCACGAGGCTACTCGCAGAGCACACATAGAGAAACAACCATTCACATTCACAATCAATCACCCTTCGGGACAATTTAAAGCATCTACTCAAACTACTGTTCTTATTTTGGGAATGTGGGTTCTGGAACTGGACTACCCAGAGGAAAGCTCCACAGGAGGAGAACACGCAAACTCCACATAAGAAAGCTGGAGCCGGAATCAAACCCTGTACATCTGTACTATGAGACAGCCATATGAACCAGTCAACCACTGGGCCACTTTCCAGTGAGATAAAAATACTAAAATATGTAGCATATTGGGAACTTTGTGGAGTTTGCTGTGTTATTCAATACTTGACTTTTATCACTTTTTGCTGGCGAACTGGACCATCATTGGTGCAATTTTCAGTGACTGACGACGGATCATTGGCGAAGATATTGTCCGTTGTTATAGCAGCAGCAGATTAGTCATGATGTTGCTCAAAGTGTCTTTAGAGGTTAGTCATTACACACAGTTTCAACAATCACCATCTGGCAACACAACAACACAAAACATCTGGCAAGTAAATATAACTTGTTTGGATTTGTAACAATGCAGTCAAACAAGGTTCATTTTAGACTTTGGCTATAAATACAAAAGGTCATGGCGAGTGTTTAATTTGAAAACAAGTATTTGGAAATGTCAATGCCACAGTTCTGCAGATGGACAAAGTAATCAAGGGACAACGGTAGCATTCATTAGACAGTGTTTTTACCATTATTGCTAGAATAATTACCCTTCAGTCAAATGACAGGACAGTACCTCGAAATGTTTTCCGTGCTTTTCATGCATTACATTAAACATCACGCACGATTATGTTGTTTGGAAAGCGAATGAGTTCACCATTTATGTGTCGGAGCTGGTGAATCTAAAAAGTCATAAAATAGATATGAATAGATAGAATAGTTCACCGCATTTCCTGCACTTCATATTTAGTACAGCATTCTGTTCATGACTGTGAATGGCATACAGCTAAACTTAATATGATACTCTGCCTTAATTGGTATGCGACCAGTCCAGCTGGACCATCCAGCCCCTCCATTCACATTCACACACCACATTGTTTGGGATTTGTCCCCATGGAAACATCCCACCAGCCATCGTTGCATGAAGGGCTTGTATGAGAATGCTAGATGGCAGGGGCCTTGTGCTCTGCCTTCATCTTTTTAGTCCATGAAAAGATCCCTGTCAAGACCCTACTAGTTAGAGGAACAAGTCTGTCTGACAGCTCAATTTGCACAAGGTCTCGACTTCCATTTTAGAGAGCATGACTGTGAACGTACTGCCGCGTGCTTATATTTCAGAGCAAATGCGAGTAAACATTTTATTTACTGCCGTGTGATGGATCAAAAAAACTACCTTCAACGTTTCCCAAGTGGAGCACTTAAAACTCACTCTTTAATTCCAAAGGTGAATATTCTACCAAACAAAACAGAACAACTATTATCAGTCACTTATAAATTGATGTCCTTCACCCTTACTCCCCACTCCAGATTGTGTTTTCCACCACGGTATCCGTTGCCGCAGATTCTAATTGTGATTCATTTGATTGTATCTGAGTCAATGCCATTCTAAAGTCAGCAAGCACCAAAGTTTGACATGAACTTTAATGACTGTTTTGGCGTTTTCCTCAGCTGACCATTCACTCACAATTCTTCAAACCTATTTTGTGGTGAAGCGTCTGACACCCTTCTCACTGCATTTGTTCCTTGTGATGCTTGTACAGGGCAAGCATTGTGCAGAAGAGGATCATATATTTCCAGGATGAAGGCACCCTCACCAAGAAGATGTGTGAGAAAGGTAAGGATTTCCTGCCAACTCCTCACAGCTTTGGTCTACCTCCGGGAATTCACTTTGGTTCCACGTTTCACTCTGCTTCATTCTCGCTTTTGATGATGATCCATTCAGCCATTGGGCCTTAGCGGGAATGACTATAGTTGGGATTGACCCCCATAGAGATAAAACTACATTGCTCCTTTTTCTCATACCCAACTTTTCTCTTCCTCTGGTTTCCCTCGTACAGAACTTAAATGACCAATCTAATGGTCTTGCCGAGTGTCTGTCAATCTTGCTCGATGGTTTACTCAATTCCTCATTTAAATGCAGAATCCCTGTATGGAGATGTTACGGATAAACCCCTGTACGATTGCTGTGCCTGTGGAACGGCCAAATACAGAGTCACCTTCTATGGGAACTGGTCGGAGAAGATTCATCCAAAAGACTACCCGCGTAAGCAAAAAAAATCATCTCCCCTTTGTAATGTCACTTCACATTTAATCATACATTTCATCTTGATCATGAGTCTGAAGACCTGCCAGCCTGTGAGATGTGTACGAATGTGTGTTCATAACCTTGTGCCTCACGATCAGGATGCCAATTTATCAAGCGATTATATACCTTGCCTCTTGTTAAAATTCCAACCAAGTGGATCAATAAACTGTTGAGAGTGGAGTAAGATAAAACACAAGATCCCATGGAACCCTAAATCACAGCGTAACAGAAAGACTAGTCTGTATGGAACGCATTCTCACATGGATCTTGTCAGTGGTTTTACTAGGTACACTGACTATCAAATTATTTTCATGGAAATTGTAAACAGGTAGGGCGGCCCGGTAGTTCAGTGGTTAGCACAACGGCTTCACAGTGCAGAGGTCACCGGTTCGCGTCCCGGTCCGGCCTCCCTGTGTGGAGTTTGCATGTTCTCCCCGGACCCGCGTGGGTTTCTTCCGGGTCCTCCGGTTTCCTCCCACACTCCAAAAACATGCATGGCAGGCAGATTGACAACCCCAAATTGTCCCTAGGTGTGAGTGTGAGAGTGACTGTTGTTCGTCTTTGTGTGCCCTGCGATTGGCTGGCAACCAATTCAGGGTGTCCCCCGCCTCGTGCCCGAAGACAGCTGAGATAGGCTCCAGCACCCCCCGCGACCCTAATGAGGAATAAGCGGTACGGAAAATGGATGGATGGATGGATGTAAACAGGCAGTTAATTGACATGAACCTGATTGGAAAGCCTCAGTTACTTAAAGGACAACCGACGTCACTTTTTTGTTTCTTAACTGACATCAGAAAAAAACGTTTTATAGCATCTAAAATACCCAAAACAGGCAGTATGGTATTTTTATTGAAATGCAAAACACCAATAAAAATGACTTAAAGTGTCCAAAATCTGCAAAAAAATTGACCTGCAAATTGGGCATTTTCAGAAAGTCCCGCCCCCAGTTTGTGACGTCACGCCAAGACGTCTGGCATTGCTAGAGAATCAAAACAATGGCTTCATATTCGGAGAATATGCTTTCTTGTTACACATCCAGTTATGAATATGATTCAAATAGTTCTGAAGAGGAAAGCATACATGTTTGCAATCGATTAAAGAATTTATTCCATGTCATGTTTTGAGGCATCTGAAGTGCAATGTAGGCAGAAAAAATGGTGACCAGCTCCTGTGAGGAATGAAGTCGGTTTTCCTTTAAGAAAGAGATATTTCTATTAGTATTTTGATATATGTATTCGGGTGGTGGTCTGTGCTCTAGTTTTTCATTCAGACATTTTATTACCTCTCAGTGCCCTTGTGTGTGTTTTCTTGACAAGCTACCCAAGCTCTCTGTTTTTATGGGATAGGATGGTGTTTACTTCTGCTAATTGGGACCAGATGGCACCTATTTGCAACGTAAAGGGGATCAAGGAACTCAAGGGCATGTGAACTCTTAATTAATCTGAAGATATTGTTTCATCCATTTTATCAAAGAAGTTCAGAAAAAAAGATGGATATTGTCATTTTCATATTGAAATCCATTCAAGGACTAACCAACAAAACCACATTGTGATATCATAAGTAGCATTAGCTCCCAGCACGGCTGACAAAGTGTGTCCAAGGGGTCGGCATTCAGATTACAAATTTTGGCCAAGCCAGAGATAATATGAATTAATCAACAACACTTAAAGTCTCCTGGCACATCGTTCAAATGGTTTGCTGCAACTACTAAATACTTCTGAATGAGTCGATATGTGTGACAGAGCACCATGTGAGGTAGTCTACCCAATCCACCTGCAGACATGATGCAACACTGAAATGTGCTCGGAGCCGGGCATACATGAAGGCTTCAGATTAACCCAGTGCTAATCACTTATTTTTTGCTACGCCCCCCCCTAGGAACCACAAAATATTTTTCACCCTTCACCCCCACCAACCCAACTCGACACCGTGCCTATAACAAGTGTCTGAAACTCATGACAAAAAGTTAGCGGACACAAGGGTAGACAACGTAAAAGAAAAGTTGCCTGTCGTAAAGTTGTCTGCCCCATTTTTCACAACTTGAAACACAATAAGACGACTAATCGCAAAAAAACCCAAAATATTGTTGCATAGTATTAAGGATGTACCTACCACAAATGCTCCCTTGCTTTATTAATCGTAAATATCCCTTGCTGATGATTTTACTCCAGGTCATTTGTCCATACACTCCTCGTCATTTTCCACAAGGCAATGTTTTCATTGCATCATCTTCTACAAGCCACGTGAATTCTTGTTTCCACAATGCTTGTAATGTGCGTTCAATTTCTAAGCGCCTTTCAACACTCTCAAGTACACTTTACAGTCACGGAATAATGTACGTTTACGTTTTGTAGAGTCATGAATTTTATTAGCTTCTTTTGAATCTTTCTTCTGAGGCTGACTTTCTGTGCATCTACTTTAGAAAATGATATGCAAATGCATGACCTTATAACGCTCGGGAAAGACGCAAGCACAAAGCAGGCTTCTGATTGGCTGTCGCGCCGAGTATGCAAATTGCCAAACGAACCAAAATTCAGACATTTCCAAAGCGAATGAAGATTTCTAAATCGGTATAATTTATTCTTATTTCAAATTTTTGTTATTTTGCTTTATTAAATAAAGCAAACTTTGATTTGAAAAAAACTTATTTGCTGAAAGGGTGTAAAAGTTAACTAATCGCATTTCTTGGACTTTGCCTCAACAAGCATGGAAAATAGTTAAGAAAAAAAACCTTCTGAGTGTACTATATACTCAGCTAATGAGATGACCTTCTTCACAGGTCGTGCCAATCACTGGTCAGCCATTATTGGCGCTTCTCACTCGAAGAAATATGTGCTTTGGGAATATGGAGGATTAGCCAGTGATGGGGTTCGGCAGGTAGCAGAGCTTGGATCGCCCGTCAAAATGGAGGAGGAGATCAGACAAAAGGTATGTGATCATTGTTTTTTTTTTTAAACTGAAACGGATGCCTTTGAATCCTGTGCAAAAAGTCATACTGAAATAATGTGGTCCATTCTTCTGGTTGTAACAGCTATATATCTGTGGGAGTTTCATACATTCATTCATTTTCTGATCCGATTTATCCTCACAAGGGTAGCGGGAGGTGCTGGAGCCTGTTCCAGCCCTGTTTGGACAGTTGGTGGGGGACACCCTGAATGGGTTGCCAGCCAATCACTGCACACACAGAGACAAACAACCATTCGCTCTCGCACTCATACCTATTTCACACAATTTGGAGTGTTCAATCTGTCTGCCATGCATGTTTTTGGAATGTGGGGGGTAAACAGAGGAGCCGGAAAAATACCCACGAAGTCCCTTAGATGAAATTTCCTGAATAGTACAAACATACTGTATCTGTTTGCAAATCAAGCAGCCATTGATAAAATACATGACAAGACATCTTGACTTTGGATGTAATAAGGACCCTTTTTCCCTCCCTGATTGTGCTCAAGGACCACTTTCATATTCAAGGTCTGCATAAATACTGTCTAGTAATTTTAAAGTAAGATATTGTCTTCTTTCTTGGCCTTGTGTCTTTTTATTATCTCCACAAATAGCATGTTATGTTCTTTCGCATTTTCTTGCTCTCCACGGCCGTCGCTCCCTCCCAATCCTAAAATAACTGTTGCTGGCAGAGCAGATGGCTGTGAAGACTGCATATTGTTGGCTAATATTGAAGACCTGAAGTCACAGCAGATAATGTGAGTGCAGCCTGAGCCATGGGGTCTCCTCCCATTGCTGAATTTTGGCTGCTAGTACTTTTCTTAAAAATGATGTGAAGAGACTGATTAGATGCTTGATTTAAAGGGGCACAAAGGGTGGTAGGGACAAAAAAAACTCTGCATTAATTCAAAAGAAACGTGACCTTTTCCGCTGTGTGGTTTCTGTACTTACTTCAGAAGTGTTGCTTAGAGGGAGTCGGGAGAAAAATCCCTCCTGTATGAGTGGAGGTTGATGATTAGACACGAGAGCCACGTCAATCCTGATTGCTTCAATACTTGAGAATGGAAAGCTGTTCTTCATAACCTGGAAGTGCCCATTGCACAATCAAGCATTTTCATTACTATTTTAATTCAAAGTAGAACGCATAATTGTGTGAATAATTTCACATTTTTAACTAGTTGGTGATCATCCCCTGATTAAATAAATGAATACATCAGTTTTTCACTATTAAGTAGTTTACTTCTGAAATGTATTTTTCTCATTGGCAATTATTTGAAGGACTCCATTTCACTTTTACGTGCGTCATATTTTTCTACGCGAAATCTCTGACTTCAGTTCTCATATACAGTACTCTGCTGTATACTGTACTATATGCTATATGTTGTTTTTCTACTTCTTTCCTTTCATCTTCCTTTCATAACTTTTCTGCCGTGAAATGAACATTTCTCCATTGCGAGATTAGTAAAGGTAAATCCAATCCAATATACCTTTGCTCAGTACGTGTTAGAGAACTCAACATACAAACATTTAGATATAAGTTTTTGACACAATTGAGTTGCACCGGCCACTTTGTACTAAATGAGGCTGGTTAGTTTATTGTTGATTTCAGTATTTATTGAAATAATTTTTATTTCTGTATAATTAATAAACTCTTCATTTTAAGATTAGATTAGGTTAGAAGAGCTTTTATTTGTCTCAGAGTGGATAAATTTAAATTTCACAGCAGCAAAAACAAAATACAGGAGCTGTTTTAAAGGAAGCCACTCTCACTGCGCTATCTTTAAGTTAAAAAAACAACAATTAATGTGACACAACACAAAAGACACTGACAGTCTTCAATCTTTAGCACTTTCTGCACCCTCTTTGTTGCATGAAACAGTTCTCGATGAAAGATGAGAGGATCAAAGCGTCCTTTTCACCAGTGGATCAGATATGTCATGTTGAAATGTGCACGTCTACTACAAGCTCAACTTTGAAAGCAAACGCGACGATACAGCATTCTTTGACGAAAAGAGATTGTCTCCTGTCCCATGTAAATTGGCTTCAATTCCAAGCCGCGACAGTTCAACATACACATTGCCGCTTTAGACTGCTTTTACTCTATTTCTGTGTCAATGTGCACAATGGGGATATTTCATTGTTTTACATGAAAATCTCTGAACTACGTCATCTCAACTTTTGGCATGGCAAGGCAAAAGTATCACAACAAGTAGATTATTTATACTATAGACTGCTATTTTTCAGGTGTCAATCTAACTACTGTCCCCCTGCCCTCAAAGTAAATACTGTAAAAAATACATGCAGGCTGGAAAAATCCCAGAGTGAAGGTGTGCATTAGAGTCAGGTTCCTTTTTGAAATGTTCAGAATGTTAGCGAATGCTTACACACAGGTGTGCCATCCCGATGGGTTGTGGGGAGAGGGGCTGCATCAGTGGTGGTGGCGCAGTCAATGATGAGTGCAAAATTGATATTCTTAGCCATGCTCCACTCTTGCTATGGACCGTGCAGATCAAAGTGTTCATTTGCAGACATAAGAAAACTGCCAACACACACACACACACACACACACACACACACACACACACACACACACACACACACACACACACACACACACACACACACACACACACACACACACACACACACACACACACACACACACACACACACACACACACACACACACACACACACACACACACACACACACACACACAGCAGCTTTCCACCATAGATGCTTCCCACATTTGAATTTCTTTAATGCATCCCATCGTCAGTTATGTATGTCAAATAAATATCTTATGGTTGGCAACATGTAGGAGATGATATGTATCCATGCTTGTTTTTCAATTGTTCCCAGCATGCAAAACTCAATAGACACACATTATTCCTCAAATGCTAATAGGGGGACTTGGCAGCAATGAAATTGCCTCGGTATGTCGCTGTCATACCTGCTTTCATGTCTGAGACGATTTGTAAATGGAAGGTTTCTTCAGCCGTCATCTGTACAAATTTGAAGGTTTCGGACGTTTCGCCTCCTATCCAAGAGGCTTCGTCAGCGAACTAAAGTCTGACTGGTCGTATCGGCCCTATTTATATATCCCTAATGTCCAGACATGGCGGCGCCGGACACAGCTATGATAGGTCCCTACTCTCAGGTTGGGGGGGGGGGGCAGAGTACCACTCCCTGTGGCCCCACTGATAGTTCCCCACTGATAGATCTTCTGTGGTTAAGAGTGGCTTTGTTTGCTAATGAAAAAAAAGAATGAGACAAGGAATGGAATAATTATTTTATCCCACCCGGAAGTCTCTGTTAACTTGCTTCTCAAGCCCTGCGGATATTCCTGTTTACTCAAACAAAGTGCAACAAAAGCCTATGGGCATGCTTTGGATATCAGGACGTCCATTATACTCGCTGAAATCAAGCAGTGCAGCCAAAGGCAAGTACAATTTAAAACTGGATTGTTTAGATTTTAAAACAAGCTTTTCCTTAAGAAATTCAATTCAGCTAAATACTGCCAAATGTTGAAAAGTAACATACGTGAGCCAATAGATGTCATTGGTTTTATAACCCCTGAAGAAATTAATAACCGGACACGTACGGTGGAGCAACACATGTCACATAATCCAACAATACTCACGGGTGTCTATATACTTTATCTTAGTTTTGGTGGTCAGTGTTAGTGTTTTGAGGGGATTTGATTATGGCTTCTCAGTTCCTTTGAAATTGGAAAGATGATTTGAGATGAGTGTGTTTTAAGCTTGAAAGTGGTCAGAGAAATAATTAAACTAGTATATGTATGCTGCAATGTATTTCTGTCACACTCTTTCACATTTTACTTTCCAAAACAAAGTCTGTAAAATGTTTTAATAATAATACGCAATTGTTGGAAAATGTCAGACTGAAGTGTCAACTTAAATTCAAGTAAATTATTAAATAAAATGCAAATGTTTATTGAAACATATAAATGAACCATTCAATATTTTTAGTCTACATAGTCAAAGGTCCATGCCTGCTCAATCAGTTCAAGATACTAAATGTCTAAAAAAAGACTGAATCTATTTTATTGGTGCAAAGCTGGCAACATTTGAAGCAACATTGGCAATGCTGCAAATGAGCGTGATGAGATGATAGAAATGATGACTGCATGTCATTTCCGACCATCTGCCAGGAAGCATGCTCGCTACCGAACATACGTTCGATGTGTTCAGCACTAATTACAGTATAATAAAATGGTCTGTTTAAAAGTTCTTGCAGCAGGCAGACCGGGAAGCGGCCGATAGGGATCTCCGATTAGACACACTGATTCTGCAGGATGGGCTACTTAAATATGGAGGACACGTGTCCTGAATATTTGTTAGATCTTTATAAGATCAAGGCCAACAAAACACAATAAACCTTCATTATAAATCTCTGTGATCTTGTATTCATGAGCTAGACGTGATAAATCTGTTTCCAGTAATGACCGGGCTTGTTGTCTTGTCCTTATGTTGATGAGACTAAGGCCATGTCTCCCTCCACTCAATGACAACCTACTGAGAGCCTGAAGTCATGACCAAATATAGGAATACACACTGGGATATTATGTGGCCAAGTTTGAGTTCACAATCACTCCCCACGTTATTATCAACACGATATATGCATCCACTCCACTAGAAAGAAGTCCGCTTTTTTGTTGTTTTTGTGTTTTCTTTTATCACTTTGAGTTGTTGTGCGTCGTGTGGAACAGATATGGATGGTTTTTCAGCATTTTTGGCCATGTTGAGGAAATACGTTGTGGCGGGCACTAGGACCAGGCATCTCACCCAGCACACATTCAGTCGTGTGTGCTCTTTCCTCAACGGCTACACTGGTGAACGGCTACAACGTCAGCATTCTTGAACAGCCACTACATTCATCAAGCTGGAGACTCTGCTGCGCGGTTGCGCCTTTACGGCAGCACAAATATGCCAACATTGATTTTGATTGGGAATGTCCACTGGTGAAAAGGACACTTGATCATCTCCCCTTTCATTTAGAACTGCTTGTTACAACAAAGAGAGTGAGGAAAGATTTTAAGATTGCATGACTGTCTGTGTCTTTTGTATTGTGTCACATTATTTATCATTTATTTTTTTGTTGTTGTTTTGACTTCAAGATGGCGCCACGACAGTGGGTGCCTTTAGAGCAGCACTGTATTTTGTTTTTATACTTTTTCCTTTCCTTTCCTCTTACACTTATCACTTTGCTGCTGTAAAATGTAAATTTCTACAATGCGAGACTAATAACGGCTAATCCAATCCAATCCAAAATCTTCCTTTTAATATTGCCCCACTGTTAGGTGCAAATTGAAGGGTTTATGGCGGTCGATGTGCCGTGTGATTCTTTTTACATGTGAAAAATGGAATGTTGACATGACATGAGCATTGCCTATTTAGTCGATATTGTTTCAAACTTAAAGTAAACCTGCTTCGGGCATTTCAATGTTAATATTTCATTGATATTTCATTCATCCCGAAGCAATGTTCAAATCATGCTGCATGTGTGCATTCAAATCATGTTGCATGTGTGCATATCACATGCCTAACCTGATAGAGAGAATATATTCATAAAACACAATCTTGCATATGTTTATGCATCGGTATGCATTTTTGTTTGTGTTGCACATATTTTTGATTCAAGGTTAATGTCTCATGTGAGCTCAGGACTTAATTAAACTAGAATGTGTTGCGGTATAAGGTGTCAGAGACTGCTTGTCACGCAGGGCATCCTGTGTGTGATGCATAAGTGGAATATAATAGGGAGGTTCAGTCTACGTTTATAGGAATTTCTTTTTGCAGCCCCACAAATGGTCAGTGGTCATCGATCTTGTGGAGCAAGAATTGTGGAGGATAGAAAGAAAGTTATTAAATCGGGGAAAAAAGGCACACAGAGTGGCAGACGGTTTAAACTGGGTCATTAAAGCCCGTTTGCTCAATCCTTCTGTAATAATACCTCACTGCCCTGGGCTTGTCGAGCAATGTGTGTGCGCCTATTTGTGTGTGTGTGCGCACATATGTGCAAAGCCTCAGGTTGTGAGCTTCCATGCGTGTGTGCCAGCCAGTACTACAGACGTCCAGACTGCACTTCAAGGCTCAGCGATCGCCACTCAGGTTGACCGCGCTCAAACGTAGCTCCCGCTTACAAACCGGCCTACTTCAAGCTCTAGTTATTCCCTTTACTCGCAGGAAACGTTCCATCGTCCCCTCTTGTGCGCAATCGCTAGGATGAGAGCTTTGGTTGATTCAGCTGCAGCGTAGGGTAGCATGGGAGCATCAGAGAATGTCAGCGGAGATTTAATTAACACCTGAAGGCTGTGCAAACCTTTTTGCGCTAGACGCCGATAACAGCCAGCTTGCATCTTGTCATAATTTTGCACCAATTGGTTGTCTATTAATAGGAGAGTGTGCCGCGACAGACAGATCCGATCAAAACTTTTATCACGACATGAGAGGAGCTTCATTATATCCATAGAAAAGATGTTTTTAGACCAAGTTAGTCCTTGGCTAATAGGCAGCAAACATCCAATAATTCCAGATAAGTGTGTTATCCGGGGGAATATTAGAGCAGTTTGGATAAGCGCTCTGCTCTCTCGGGGCTGTTCCAAATCCTTTTTAGTTATCCTGCCAAATGCAGACAAATCAGCAGAGTTGCTTACTGTACTTCTTTTTAGGGAAAATTGAACATTTGTGTGTGTGTGTGTGTGTGTGTGTGTGTGTGTGTGTGTGTGTGTGTGTGTGTGTGTGTGTGTGTTTTGGACCACAAAGACAGACAGTGTGTCAGGTCTTTTTAATCCAGCAATGTGTTAGTTTGTGCTGGGCGTATTTGCATAGTTTAGTGCTCCAAGGTAATAAGGTCTCCAAATAATATTCATAGTCCGAAAGCAATAATAGACGCACTACGCACTTACGCATGGTAATTAACACTAATTACCTTTTTTACTTGGGGATTATATGAGCATGTGCTGAGGTAGATATTTCAAAGGGGACGTGAAAAGGCAAACGCTCCAGATGTTCCTGCTTCATGAATTTGTCCATCCACAGCGTTTACTTCATTTTTCAAGTCACACCTTAGAAACAACGCAAAGCACAGCCTCTGGAAACCTGAGATGCTGATAACAGGAATATGTTTAACTTGTGTCTTGGGGTGCGTGAAAGTAGTGGACCAAAAAAAGCAGTAAGGCAGGAGAACAGAGGGAGTGCTAAACAAAAGGTATTAAAAAAAGAAAAAAAATGGCAGTGGTAGACTGAAGAAAAAAGCACGGGAAAAGTCTAAAAACTCCAATAACAAGCAAGCAGTAACAAGCAAACTGTGGAAAAAAACACAAAACAATGTGACAACAAAAACAAAACAAAAACAAAACAAAAAAACATGACAGGAAGACAAAATCTGACAAAGACTTACAGAAACTATGCATATACAGTAAATCAAAGCAACCTGATGAAACAACGAGAAAGTTATATATAATACACAAAGGGTTTAGAAAGCTGACCGGAGGACACAAAAGACCTTGATGACAAGAACACCATACCATCAAAAGCCCAACCAGCCCTATCACCTAAAACACGAATCCTTCCACAGGTCTGTAGTCGTTCAATGCCGAAGGTGTTGGTTTCTTTGGAACTGGGACGATAGTAGACTGTTTGAAGCAGGATAGGACTTTACACTACTCCAGGGATCTGTTGAAGATTTGTGTGAAGACCGGAGTCAGCTGGTGAGCGCAGATTTTCAGGCAGGAGGGCGTACTCTGTCAGGTCCCGTAGCTTTCTTGATGAAAGGTTTCTTACGCTGCATTGAATGTTTATTTATCAGAATCAGAATCAGAATCAGAATCATCTTTATTGCCAAGTATGTAGAACACACAAGGAATTTGTTTTCGGTAGAACACGCTGCACTAGTATCGTCGTCAAAAAAACTGCTAAGTGGCACTATACAGTTCCATTTTGGCTACTGTTGAAAGAGTTCAAAGAGTTAATGGCTTGGGGGAAGAAGCTGTTTAAATGTCTGCTGGATTTGGTGCGCATGGATCGGTAGCGCCTGCCTGAGGAGAGTAGCTGGAAAAGGTGGTGGGCAGGGTGCGGAGGGTCAAGTAGGATTTTCCGCGCCCTAGTTTGGATTCTTGCAGTGTGCAAGTCCTCGAGAGTGGGTAGGGCGGTGCCAGTGATTTTTTCCGCCGTCCTAACTGTCCGTTGAAGTCGGATTTTGTCCATTTTTGTGGCGGCCCCGAACCAAACGGTGATGGAAGAACACAGGATGGATTCGATGACAGCCGTGTAGAAATGTTGCAGCACCTCCTGTGGTAGGCCATGCTTCTTTAGCAGCCTCAGGAAGTACATTCTCTGTTGGGCCTTTCTCAAGACAGTTGGTGTTGACCTCCCACTTCATGTCCTGGGAGACTGTGATTCCCAGGAACTTGAAGGTCTCAACGGTTGACACCAGGCAGTTGGATAGTGTGAGGGGTAGCTGTGGTGATGGATGTTTCCTGAAGTCCACGATCATCTCAGCTGTCTTGAGCGTGTTCAGCTCCAGGTTGTGACGGCTGCACCAGAGCTCCAGCTGCTCCACTTGTTGTCGGTACGCAATTAGTCCTAAAACTCAACATTCTGTGGGCAATTTGAGTGAAAAGGACAAAAACCCTGTCTGGAAGTGAATGAGTTAAACCATATTAATACCATAAATCTGTCACTGTGACAATCCCATTTTGAATGTCTTCACTCGCCTAAGAGGGAATTAGAAATGTTTCATCAAGCGTTGCAAATGAAGGTTCAGTGCATTGGTCAGGACTAGATGGAAATTATTCATGCAATATGATTCGTCCTCCACCCCCAAGATAACCTAGTAGCCTTTTTTATGTCTACTATAACTTGTACAAGCTGTTTTCAAGCCTATAATACCACTGACGTTTAGAATGAAGGAATACTTTGCACGTGTTATGCTGCTAGAGCGCATGGACATGGACACCTCAGAACTCAATGAGGTGCACCTCTGTTCACATCCTAATAAATTAACGTTTTGTTATGTTGACCATTATCCAGTTATCCAAAAGAAAAAAATAGTTTTTCCAATCAATCAATCAATCAATCAATCAATCAATCAATCAATCAATCAATCAATCAATCAATCAATCAATCAATCAATCAATCAATCAATCAATTTTTTAGTTATCTATTTATTTATTTTAAATATATTTATTTATTTATTTTGTATATACAGTAAAGTCTCGTTATATCGATATTCAAGGGAGTCCGAAAAATATCGATATAACCGGGACTATCGATATATCCGACCCTGTTTGCATGTAGTTTTCTCCGTGCGTGCATAGAAATAGTATCGATATAACCGGGACTATCGATATATCCGATATCGATATAACGAGACTTTACTGTATTTATTTATTTAGTCAAAGTCAGCTTGATTGTCTAATATGCATGCCATACAGCACAGATGAAATTAATGTCCTCTCGGATCCAGCGTGCAAGGCACTTATACTGTGGCTAAAAAAGACATACGATTGACAATAGACAATACATGTAATTTCTGAATGTAAAGTGAGGTAGTGTCGTATGTAAAGTGATACTGAAAACATTATAAAGTAGGTACAGTATGTATGTATGTATGTATGTATGTATGTATGTATGTATGTATGTATGTATGTATGTATGTATGTATGTATGTATGTATGTATGTATGTATGTATGTATTTTTTGATTTATTTATTCATTTATTTGTTTGTTTAGTTACTTTCATTCTTTTTTTCCAAGTGCATCTAACAGAAATACACTTTCAATACACGCATGAACTAACGCGTCTCAGCATACCCACCTTAAAAATGCAAACCTTTCGTTTGAAAATGCAAGGTCATGCAACGTGGATGTGTCCATCTTCTAGTCATGACACGTTGATTAAAACCCACTGGCTTGACGAGACATCTGGAAACAAAGACAATATTTCCTAGCAGTTACAACATTTAGTCGATAAAACGAATCATGCTCTCTTTTGGACTCTGCTCTTCCCTTGTCTTGTTAGTGATTTGAGTCTACCGCAAATATAGCTTGGTGTATTTATCACAGCAACTTGGGCTTCCTGCATTGATTACAACTCAACTGGGGACACAGATTTTTAAAATTGTCTTTAGCAAGCTTTAATAAGCATTACGTCTGTGTAAGCTCTCAGTCATACAGGAGTGGTCCATCTATGAAAAGGTTTCTTCAGCCGTCATCTGTACTTCTTTGAAGGTGTCGGACGTTTCGCTTCTTATCCAAGAAACTTCGTCAGCAATCTAACGTCTTACTGGTAGTTTAGGCCCTATGTATATATCCCTACTGTCTAGACATGATGGTGCCGGACTCTGCTATGATAGGTCCCTGCTCTCAGGTTGGGGGAGCAGAGGACTACTCCCTGCAGCTGCTCCACTGATAGTTCCTATCGTTCTGACTAACGACTGGCCTGATTGCCCCACTGCGACCGGTACATATGACCAGTATCACCTCATCAGTATTACTAATCCTATGTTGCCGAAGCAGGCTATTGTCTGAACGATCCAAATTCAACCTCACCCACCCAAACCGGTTTAATGAAGGATTTAGTTGTTTTATGAAAATCGCTTCTTTTACTCCCCTTTCAAACAAAATGTTCTTTCGCTAAGATTTTAACCTCATTGTCGTCAAATGAGGTTAAGTACATGTTTTTCCAGACATGTACTTGGAAACATGGTCTTTGAATATATTTCAGATTTTCATGCTCCCCACCAGCGTCTATATAATCGTTCATGGACTTATCTTCATTTTTCTCATGCAAGGCCCGAGTTTCACTTAACGCCCTCTTTTGGCAAATGTATGGCCTCCCACTGGGAGCCTCCCAATGGGGGGCACCCAGTGACAAGGATCCAGATAAATATACTGGCTGAATCACGCTGCAAAATCACCTGGAAAGGTCTCAGCAGGGTCTATCGTGAATGCATGAAAAGCTGCCTTAGTGTAACTGTTCTCAATTAGATCTTGCTATGAATCCGACATTGAAATGCTTTAAAGTGGTGCTTCAGAGCAAGAGTGAGAGGCAAAATGAGTCCCCGTTGGCTTACTGAAAAACCACCCGGCACTGCTTTTGCAACTGATGATGGGAACAGATGCATCTGTCTCACTTATTTATTTCTCTGTCTGTATGATGTTAGACTGTCGTATTATAAAATTGTTTGGCTGTTAGGCTTCAGCCATTTTTTAATTGCTCTTGAAATCTTGTTGTGCAATGGGAAAAATAAAATATCCCAAACTACACTTTGATTGAATACAGCTCCTCAGCGATTTACAGTATTTCAAAAGCATCCGTTCAAAATGTTTATTGTTTATTAGCAGCATTTTCAAGTTATCTTTGATTGTAGTCAATAGTTCCTCAGAAATTAGGTCATGTTTGGCTAAAGTGTGAAATGTGGTTTTGTTAAAATTTGCAATCCCGCAACTCACAATTTACAATCATTATGTCAGTGTCTGAAATAGCATCTGCCCAGACACCCGGGGTGTGCAACTTTTCCGCTGGCCGTACAACTTACAAAACGTCTCCGCCCGGGTGGCCGAAAACTTCTTCAAGAAAAAAAAAAACAAAGATTTTTTATCAAATCAAAGATTTCCAAATCAGAATAAATTATTCCGATTTAGAAATCTTCATTCGGTTTGGAAATTTCTGAATTTCGGTTCGTTTGGCAATTTGCATACCCGGCACAGGAGCCAATCAGAAACTTGCTTCGTGCTTCCGTCTTTCCCGAGCGTTATAAGGTCGTGCTTTTGCATATCATTTTCCAAAGTAGATGCACAGAAGCTCAGCCCCAGAAGAGAGATTGAAGAGAGAAGACGCTAACACAATTTATGACGCTACAAAACCTAAATTTACATTAGCGCGTGACTTAAAAGTGTACTTGAGTGTTTTGAAAGGCACTTAGAAATTGAACGCACATTAAAAACCTCGCGGAAAGAAGAATTCACGTGGCTTGTAGCAGACGTCACAACACAAACATTGCATTGAGGAAAATGACGAAGAGTGTATGGACAAACGACTAACTGGAGCAAAATCATCAGCAAGGGATATTTACGATAAATTAAGCAAGGGAGCGTTTGTGGTAGGTACATCCTTAATAAAAACAATCCTTAATACTTTGCAACATTTTTATTTTGTGATTAGTGGTCTTATTGTGCTTCAAGTTGTGAAAAATGGGGTAGGCAACTTTATAGCTGGGCAGGCAACTTTTCAGAGTTGTCTGCCCTGGTGTCCGGTAACTTTTTGACATGAGTTTCAGACATTGATTATGTATTGAGATAAATTATTGAAATTGCATGGAATTCAGAGTTTGACTAATGCATTATTCGATCAGAAAGTCTTGTTTATTTTTTTTCTCCAAGTAAATGGTTGGGTGTAGTGTATGTCTCACGGTCAGGGAATCAATGATCAAAATCTTCAGGGACACAGTTTCCTCCTGTATATCCCAAAAATTCTTACTTGATAATGAAAATTTATTATATTATTTGGCATGCAAACTTCCCCATTGTGGGACCTTTTAAATGCTTTCTTATTCTGATGGATTTTAATGGAAAAAAGACTAGATTGTATTACCAAGATGGACATTTTCAAGAGTCTAATCAATGCAATATTAGTCCATTACAAAATGCACCACTTTTAATGAACTAAATCTATCCAAAATCGTTTTTCTGACACAAAAAAAAAACAAAAAAGAACATATCAAACTGGAAAAAACTTCTGATACTGATAAAGCTTCTATCATAGAACAATGTTCTTGAACATGCAACAAAGAGATCGGTTCTCTTGGCTCTGTATTAAATAGGCAAATGTGACATGGATAATTTAAGCCATCCGCCATGAAGGGGTTGGGACTTCACTGTCAGCCTTTTTCAGCTTACTTATTATCATTGAAAATATATCTCATAGAAATGATCAAAAGCAACCAAATGAAGAAACAAGAAAAAATAAAAAAGATGTGACGAGACAAATGATATGCCATCGGAATCAGATTGAAGACCAGAAAACCAGTCACACTGAAAAATTCACCTCTGAAAAGATACTTGATCTTGTGATTCAGGATCTGCAATTGACTGGCCACTAGTTCATAATATAACAAACCCCAAAAGCCACCTGAGATGAGTCTCCAGCCGCAACTCTCATGAGAACAGGGCTACAGAAAATGAAGTGATGGATATGGATGATTCAAATCACGATGTAACGGCTGTGAAAGACTTGCCGGTTGTGGCGTCTGCTGATATTGGCTTAATGAAATGCAATTTATAAAGACAATATTTTTTTAACATTATTCCTTTTTGTTACTTGTAATTGAAAAGAAGAAGCAATGCAAAAGCAAATCACTTAATTAGAGAAATATGTGATGCTGGTTCTAATTCTAGATGTGTATAGCAACTGTGACATGGTAACAAAAAAAATTTGGTTGCATTAATTTTTTTATGACCACTAGATTCTTGATATTCATGATTTAGACAAAATAAGGGAGTCACTCAACAATACTTGTTAAATGGGCAATGCGATCAAAGCCTTGACTGTCGACGCAAGGAAGGTAAACAATGTGTTGTATGGAGTCATTAAGTCCATAAATCTGTACGATCCAACTAATTAAACCTCATGTCAAAATTTCGTCAAATCCTAGAAGTACGTTTATATGTGACGGTTTATTACAAAGGGTGCGCATGATGCCATTTAGGATAGACAAAGTGAAAACTGAATATTTGTGAGTCCAGAATTTCCATGTTGTTGAATAAGAAATTTTCTTTTCATTTCTCTTTTTTTAAAATGTTGAGATAAGTGACTCATGTCTTGTGCACATGCGGTAAGCAAACATGACCGTATAATATGTTGATAACTCGCTAAAAAAAACAAGACCACCTGGAAGAAGCCACGTGAGACGCGCAGAGCATGAAATTAGTTATTTTTGAACAACTGAGTCTCCTCTTGACATTTCGGTTTGTTGCGTAACAGGATAATGGAAAACAAAAAATAATTATCCTTGTCAACAAAGCTTTTGAGGGTGTTGAATTCTTTGTTCTCTGTGTTTTTATGTCCTACTTGGCTCTCTCTCAAATATTGTCTTATGTACTGTTATTTTGAACCGAAAAACAAATGAGGGCTTTCACACTTTAATTCAACTAATTGGAAAATTTTAATTAAACTAGGTTGGTTCCCCAATAGGTAGTGTTCATTTAGTTATGTATTATAAAAATAAACCAATTCAGATGTTGCCCAAATCGTTACTCCGCGGTACCTGTGACACAGTTTGCTTGGATTGTCAAATAAAATCAAATTGTCAAATATGCATATGCTGACTGATCAAATTAACAATTTGATTAAATAGTTTTGAAGAATTTATTTAGCAAAGAGCCACTAAAAAGTGTTTGGAAAAAGGCAAGCACATTGTAAAGTTGCCGATCGAACATCCGATCCAGTCAAGTCGTGAGTGTAAACAATCATCCCAAAAAAATCAATCTGCACACGGCTGTTCGGAAAGTAGTTATCATTCTTGCCATAAACTCTTTTCTAAAGGCTGCTGGTTGATGAAAAGTACAGACACTTTCGATGGGGCATCACGACATCAGGTCAGAGCATGGTCAGTGACGTCACCTTCCGCTCGTCTGGGTAAATTGAGATGCCTCACAGGAGCAGCTAAATTTGAAATAGGATTAGTCTTCCATGCTTGCTGCAACCTGTCAAATTTATTGCGGGTGAAATTCAATATATCAGAGCTTTCGCAATTCTGGTGATGTAATGTCTTCTTTTATTGGGGTTTTTATTTCAAAGTCAGCCCACAACAACTGACCATATTTATTTAACAATATCTTTACAACAATGCACTGATTCACTTTAATCATTCATCACAGAAACTGAATAGTTAAAAAATTGTTTGCCGCTTTTTTTTCTTTTTTTTAGGGTGATGATGTCCTGACGGTCATCAAGATGAAGGCACAGTGGCCGGCTTGGCAACCACTTAATGTGTAAGTATCGCCTGCCATTTATGCTTGTACACTTAAATGGATTCATCGGTCCAAATGGTGTCTTGTGGCAGTTTGTTTTATCTCAAGGTACTTACTTCCCCCCTCAAGAAACAAAAGTAAGCCACAATTGTGAAAGACTCCTATTTTTACCTCAAGCTGTGCCATAATGGGGTGTCGGTACTAAACTAACAACCTCTCTCTAACAGCTTCCCGCCTAAGCTTAGAGACAATTGTTCAGAAGAGGCACCCAGAAGTAATTGTTTGGTGCAATTCAAAAAAAAGCTTTTCCACCAAAGAGCTGCGCTACACTTGCCTCATTCATCTAATGATGATGGACGACATCACGAAAGACCCCAGCTCATTCGATCATGACAGAAAAAAGAAAGTGTAGATGCATTGTTGCTTTCGAGGAGGAAGAGAAAAACAGTGGATTGATCAGCAATCTTTGAACTGCTGATCAAAAGAGAGACATTTCTGGACCCCATTCATATTCACTCAGTAACTCTCTGTCACGGTTTGCAAGGTGGTGATGGCGGGTGCGGATCCCAAAAAGCAGGCAGGAGGGAGCAGGAGGTTGTTTGACAAATTGTATTAAATTAAAGTCAGCAGGAACAAAATGTAAAACATCAAAATCATCTGAATGGAAAAAATACAAAGTAGCAAAATAAGACCAAAAGTAAAAGTCCGCCAAGGTTAAACAAACACATACACAATGCATGCAGCAACCAAGCAGCAAACAAACAATGAACCGGCACTGGATGGTCGCGCCGGGTGTCCTTTTAAGTGTCAATGATGAAACGACCAGCACCTGCGAGGTTGCAGGCAGGGCTGACGTCGCTACCCGCTGGTCGCCAATCTGATCGGGACGACCAGCACCTGTGCAGGTGTAGGCGGGGCCGACAGCGCCCCCCGTTGGTCGCCAACCAGATCATGACAGTACCCCCCCTTCAAGGGGCTGCTTCCAGAAGTCCCAACAGTCTCCCAAAAGGTCCACTCGCCAGGGAACGGTCGGTGGAGAGGGCAACCGCTGCCTCTCCAGCATACGACGGGCGGCGGCCTGATGGGAACGGGACTCGGCCTGGGGTGGACGAAGACGCGGCACGGATCGTCGTGGGCGTGAGTGCGATCCCTCTCGCACGTTCACGCGACGGCGCATGGCTCTGCATGGACGTCGAACTGCCAGGCGCAGAATGGCACCGCGTACGGCCGTATGGGACCAGGTCTCGGCCGGACGCCGACGTGGGAGTGAACTGCCCGGCTCCGGGGGAACGAGACCAGTCCAGAGCCGCTCCGGGATCCAGCGGTGAGTGGGGTCTCGGACTGACGTTGACGCGGACGTTGCACGGCTCGTGGTGGATGAGACTCAATTCGTCAAGCACGACGACAGCGTGGCTGGACGTGGGCGTGCAATGCCAGTCACCCAGTGTCACCCTGGACGGCCACCTGGAAGGAGGTCTCGGCCGGATGTTTACGTGGACGTTGCGGCTCGTCGAGTGACGCAATTCAAACTCGACGAGGCTCGGGCTAACGTGGACGTAGCATTGCCAGGCACAGGGTGGAAATGAGACGGGTCCGATGTACCTGCGGGATCCGATGGTGGGCCGGTTCATTCTGTCACGGTTTGCAAGGTGGTGATGGCGGGTGCGGATCCCAAAAAGCAGGCAGGAGGGAGCAGGAGGTTGTTTGACAAATTGTATTAAAATAAAGTCAGCAGGAACATAATGTAAAACATCAAAATCATCTGAATGGAAAAAATACAAAGTAGCAAAAGAAGACCAAAAGTAAAAGTCCGCCAAGGTTAAACAAACACATACACAATGCATGCAGCAACCAAGCAGCAAACAAACAATGAACCGGCACCGGATGGTCGCGCCGGGTGTCCTTTTAAGTGTCAATGATGAAACGACCAGCACCTGCGAGGTTGCAGGCAGGGCTGACGTCGCTACCCGCTGGTCGCCAATCTGATCGGGACGACCAGCACCTGTGCAGGTGTAGGCGGGGCCGACAGCCCCCCCCCCCCGTTGGTCACCAACCAGATCATGACACTCACCATTGTGAACATTTGTTAAAAATACATCAAACCACATGCGGCATTAAATGCCAGGATCCTTAAAAATAAATCCATTCCACAGATCAAATGAAGAGATCAGATTGGATGATGGGTGTTTTTTTCTTGTTGATTGATCTTTCTGATTATATATTAATCAACTTGTATTGTATTGTATTGTATTGTATTGTAATTACACTCAACGTTTCCGGAAAGCCACATGAATTGAATCGAGTCTCAAACTTGCTGGATGCAATCACGTTGAAAAAATAATAATAGACGGTACCTTCTATATTTTTGAGGACAGTTCAGCATCTTCCAAGTTGGAACCAGCACTTGCTGATCAGTACAAACTCATCACTGAAACTGCCGTCTACCACATTCTTACAGAGTTCATTAGCCCCAGGAGGTATTTAATCTCTTATTCATGAGAAAAACAAGATCCTTGTTGGCTCAGCATGTAAAGTACTTCAATGGTAACAACCTGTGTGATGTTGTTTTCTCCCCTATCCAAAAGGCCAATAACTTCACTCTCAAAAGGGCATCGCGTAGTTCGGAATAGACGTCAGGATATCCAGCCGAAATAATTCGCTTACTGCATGCTCTAGTCGCAGCCAATTCATTGTTTTGTATGGTGACCGAAACAGAAACAATAATGGGAGGTGGCAGCTCAGTTGTAGCAGATGGAAGAAGAAATGTAAATCATTGACACGAGTTGGATGGCCATCTAAAAGTTAAAAGAAAACAACACTTGACAACAGAGGGATTCGCTTGTAAAGCCCCACAAATGTATCTTCTCTATGTGATATGCATTCATGTTGTTGTCAGGTTGTCAGTATTTCTTTTTCTTATGATTTTCTTTGAATCTTTGGTTATATGGAGACGGGCTGGAGGCTGCATGGTATTGGTGAAGATAAAAATAACCAATATTGTTTTGAATTAATCTGTAAAGACAATGGGCCTTATTTTCGTGCCGGGTGCAAATTGAGCACAAAGCGTGGTTTAATTGTGCACAGAGGTGGAGTTGTCTTTCTTTGACAGATTTTGCTCAATTTGCGGCTGGTAAAATTCACCGTACATTTTCTTTTCAGGGTGAGAGGAACCCAATGTCCATTTCAGTGGGGATAGTTTGCCAAATAACTTATATACAAATAGCTGGGTGCTATCAATTCATAATGGAACTGTATAGTGCCACTTAGCAGTTTTTTTGACGATGATACTAGTGCAGCGTGTTCTACCGGAAACAAATTCCTTGTGTGTTCTACATACTTGGCAATAAAGATTATTCTGATTCTGATTCTGATAAACTGCCATTCCCAAATTTATTCGGGAATTAAAAATATGACGTGGAGCGCCATTCCCAAATTAGTTTGGGTTTTGGCTATTCTTTGCTGGGGGGGGGGGGGGGGGGGGGGGGCTTGCCAATAAAGTGCTGGTCAGACCTCTGGCAATGTTTTTCCCTTCCACGATGGGATGGCATTTTCCTTTTGCCACCCACACTTGCACCTCATATTACTCCAGACCCATATATGTTAACTAATATGTATGTATTGCATTTTGGACATCTGCCCTCTTTTCAAGCTCATATAACTACAGACCCATATAATTTAGGAATTAACACTCTTTTTTTCTGATGAAAGAAGAGACTCCAAGGTTTCTTACGCTGCATTGAATGTTTATGTCGTCCTAAAACTCAGTATTCTGTGGGTCCTGGAATTTGAGTGAAAATGACAAAAACCCTGGCACTGGACCGGACACATGTTTGCACCTCGTCTGGCAGCGAATGACTTAAGATATGCTTTATATAAATGAAATACACCTTCATGTCGATGTGCCTTGTTTGTAAGGACAAAGTCTTGACTGCAAATACACTGAAAAATCCAATTGCAATTCAGGTGGGGTCACTGCAAATGACCCAAAGCAAACAAAAAAAGTCCACTGCTGAATAATCAGCCGAGATTGAAGTGAACTTCAATTTGCTGACAGTGTTAAAGCAGAATGGGAATTGTATTCAAATCATGACATTTGAGTTCCTTTACACGTACATGTTTTTTTTAAGTCCAGCATTAAGTTTCATGAATAATCAATCACAGACAAAGCCGAAGTAAATCTGCAAGAAAAAAAAAGTGTACCATCCTTTTCTCACCATTCAGCAGCTAACTAACAAAACAATGACACCTGAATTTATACTGGTGCAAGTTGGTCACGTGTGCAGGGGGCAAGGCGATCAAGAATTTTGAAATAACAAAAACACATCGCTGAGGTCGTCTGTGATGATGAATAACCTCCACTTTTTTCGTGCGAGCATCATTGCTGCGTCTCTCCTTTGCTGTCAGTGACTTCTTGTGGAGCCCAGGTGGCGTCGAAGATAAATGTCAAAGTGCCTGTACTTTGCCTGTAAAAAAAAAAAAAAGGCGATTGAGTGTCAACTTCTGTTGTGCCTTCCCAGGGGATGAAGGCTATTCCTTGCCTTCAGGGGCCATCATTAGCAGGAGAGCTCAAGGACAGGATTGAGAGCACGAAAGTCAAATGCATTAATAAAAATGACAGGTGGAAAAAAAGAGTCACTTTCTAAGTGTATCTATGATGCTGAGCATTTTTCACTTCTCACTTTTTACATCATTCTAATTAATTTAGCCAGCAAAGAGAGACAAACAGATGTCCACCTCCCCATCCCCCTTATCAGCTCGAGCATAGAGATGCGACTGATATGTTCTGTCTCATAAAACAGGTTCTTAAACCATTTTTCTTTATTTGGAGTTAAAGATAAATGTTTCGAAGGCCTCAGTGGATGACTATTTTGGATTGTTCAGAGCCATCTTTTTGTCATCCTCTGTACATGGAGCTTGTTGTCAGAGCCCTGCTGTGAGAGTGTTTCCATTCAGTGGGATGCCAGAATCTATGAGAAAACTCTTGACAGATGACAGCGTGTCGTCTCTATCCAGCAATTATGCATGTGCAAAGGTTTGGCGAGGTCACATATGTGCATGTTGCGAGTAAATTGTAACCTTTACGTGTCAGACAAGTCTCTTCATGTAAAATTAAGTCAGGACATGGTTCAAGCAGGTTATAAAATCTTACTTTGTCAAAGCTGGAGTTTAAAAGATGTAAATTACATCTAAAAATTAAACAGCAACAACCAAAGACTATGGCATTGATGTACAAAAAAAGGAAAAGCTTCCTTATTTGGTGTGAATGAGAATTCAAAGTCAAGTCCAGTCTTTCAAAAGTGTTTGCCAAAGAAGTTGAAAATCATAAAACAAGTGACTTGAACACGTCAACTAGATGCCAGGTCTTTGCACTTATCACAATTTGCAAAATGGTGTAGGTGGACCCAAAAAATGCAGGCAGGAGGGAGGAGCAGAGTGTAATGAGCAAATTTTATGAAATAAAGTCAGCACGAACAAAATTTCAAACAACAGAACAAAATGGTCCAAAGTAGTAAACAAAATCATGAGAGCTCGGAGACCTTTTAACTGCCACTGATTAAATGACCAACACCTGTGCAACTGCAGGCGGAGCCCTAACAGTGCCACCCGTTGGTCGCAAACTGTAATGTGACAGCACTGAAGTCCACCACCTTCACTGATGTGTCATTCTCAGTCCCTTTTACAAATCCAAATACTTTTTTTGTTGATATTTTGAAACGTTTTTTTATTTTGAATGGTAAACTGCCCAGAGTGTTAGACAACATGAACATTTTACTCTGTTGCCTTGTGGGGTTATCGTAGAACATAATCAAATCTTAATGTCCCTTTTTCTCCCCCAGGAGAGCGGCACCGTCCGCGGAGTTCTCGGTGGACCGGACCCGTCACCTCATGTCATTCCTGACCATGTTGGGACCCAGTCCTGATTGGAACGTTGGTCTATCTGCGGAAGACTTGTGTACCAAAGAATGTGGATGGGTCCAAAAAGTGGTCCAGGATCTCATCCCTTGGGATGCTGGCACTGACAGTGGGGTTTCATATGAGGTCAGTGAGATAGACTCATTGTGATTATTATTTAGTCATTTTAATAATGATCATGAATATTATTTTGTTTTACTTTTTACCTCTCCTGTTTAGCTTCTTTGTCATGCAGTATGTTGGCTATGTCTACCTTTTCAACCATGAACAGCTTTGAAAGTTCGCTGTATTCCCTTTGCGATTATTTGTGTTGTGATGGATATTTATTGGAAACCAAGTCTGGTAGAACTAGGTTTGAGGGGGCTTTAACAGAGAGAAACGAGCAGAGAACATCACCATATAAAAGTTATATGACAACAGAGATGCTTTGCAGTCGCATCTGGATTTTTTCCATATTGTGTGGACTGGGTAGGGAGAATACAGAGGCGGGCAGCGTGGCAGCACCGAAGCCAGTCAACTAGAAGCAGCCCAGCTCCAGGAGTCACGCCATGAGCATAGTCATTACCCACTTACCATGTTGATAGGTGCACTGGGTTCCTTATTAGAATTTGGTGTCCCTGTTATTTGTTTGTGTGGCTCACGGTTTAGCGGAGCACATTCAAAAATGGAGGACGTATGATGTCGCATGGCTAAGGGTGACGGCCTGTGCCCACAATCCGAACGACACAGCCACTCAAAGCATGTATGATATGTATGTGGTGCATTAAAAAATGTCAGTGATAAGTAGAGTGGGCATATTTGGAGCGAGATACAGAATTTGCTTATTTAGCTGACCGTCAATTCTGATGTATTGCAAGCTTCCTCTCAACTTTACTAACCAACATTGCTTTTACTGTTCATTAATTTCCCATGTCAAAAAGTCAATTTGCGTACCTCGAAGCATCGAGATCGGTATTCTGATTTGCTGGGCTCTAGGGCACACATTCATGATGACAAGAACATGATGTAATGCAGCCTTCCAAATGAAGGTGATCGACCTGGTCATTGAAAAAAGGCGATCGATGTGTAATTCATGAGATTAGAGAAAATAAATCCATGCTAGCTTTTGTCTTTGCTCATAATTCTATGTGCAATATGTGCACTTTATAAACTGGTGCGCTCAATTCAACAAAATGGATAGGAATTGTACATAATTAGTTCCACCAGCAGAAGAATTGCATATATATTATAACAAAATCAGATCTTAGGGGCAAAATGTTTTTATATTTGTATATATAGATCCAGTGAGAGCAGATTCCTTCATCTATCTTTGCAAAAGATCTGACCCATAAAAGATATTATTGCCATCGACATTGGCCTTTATTGCCTTGACTCTCAATTGAGTGCTCTTGTTTCACACTATTTCAGACTATTTCAGAAGTCACAAAAACTTCTCTTCTCCACTTCTTCCCCCTGAATAACCCCACTCCTCCTCCTCCCTATCCCCTGCTTCTCTCAGGAGCATGCTGACCTTGTCATTACATCTTGTCTTCTTCCTCCCGTTTTCTGGTTGCATTGACAATCACTGCCTTCCTCATTTCATTTCATATATGCACTGCCAGTTTGCACTGAATCAAGTCAAATCATCCCCAATCAAATTCTTCAAGAGCCGACAAGGACATCTTCCTCTCCTGCCTTCACCTTGAGATGCCGTTTACTCTGTGCCTTATGTCAACACTAAGGGATTTCTCTGTGTGTGTGTATAAGTGTATATGTGTGTGTGTTTGAGCAGACAGAACTCAGTGTGTGGAATCCTTGGTAATCCAATTTATCTTACCTTGAAAGGAATTAATTCACTTCTCGCAGCAATAGAATAGACTTTGAGGCAGTGGGCTTTGGTCGTTCAATATTCGATTGTCTTATATTCTGTAGTCATAATAATCAGTCTAGATATGATCAAGTAAACAACCCCCAGTAATGTGAATTCAAAGAAATTTCTTTCACAATAAACTATTCTTTTTTGAAGATATTTGCAGTAAATGTTGGTGCATGGGATTGTCACACGTAAAGTACAGATAAACTGCAAGATCCACGTGCAGATGATGAAGTTGGCTGTGGGTAATTGGAGACCACTTTTCTCTGATCGTAACCCCAGGGAGCAAATTGTGAAATAAATGACAGACTACCAAGAATCTCAAAATAGAGCCAAGATTGTGATAGCACAATTTAATAATTTTGATTCATGCAATAGCATCCGCGTATAAAAGGTGTCTTCGTGCCAGCACCTCTCAAGTGTTAAACAATTGAGAAACATGAATATTGAGATTTACTCACACTCCTGTCCCGTTATTTTTTTCTTTCCCATATCTGCGTCTCTTGTAGTCTCCCAACAAACCTACCGTGCCTGAAGATAAGATACGACCTCTGACAAGTCTGGACCACCCTCAGAGCCCTTTCTATGATCCTGAAGGAGGAGCCATCAGTCCTGTGGCCAGGGTCTTAGTGGAACGTATTGCCAGAAAGGTGGTCATGCTAATCACAGAGCTGTACTAAAATAAATATTGTATACTAACAACAGCAGTATGATGCCAAAGCAAGTTCTGAATATTTTCTGCTGCTCGATATTTATTTTGTTGTGTGTGGTCACTGTCCGATCTGACCTTTTTCCACACGAAGCAAGCAGACTCGCAACCTCACTGAAGGACATGCTATCACGTTACAGATACATTTTAAACACAGCTGATATCAGACCTTTGAACAAAGAGGCGGTGGGATACATGCAGAATTTGCCAGTATTTCAACTAAGCATTACACTTTTTTACCACCTATAAAATTGGCATTTATGACATTGAATGAGTTGGGCATTTAAAAACTTCAGTATTTACAACCTGACTATCACAGGTACAGCACAGTGTGGTTTTATTACCCAAGCCTAATGCACTATTCCGATCCTGCTAAAAACAAATTAGAACTCACGTAAAAGTGGAATTGGCTTTGCTTTATTATACTTTTTACACCATCAAGGTGGAGAAGAGCAGGTATTGCGTATCGTAAACAAAGGAGAACATTTAACAGGCAATAAATAAAGAAAATAAATAAATAAATAAATAAGTAAATAAATAAATAATGTGGTACTCATTACTGTTGAGACGGTGGTAAAACAATGCCAAACATGCGAATGTGGCAGCAAACTACAACACCCTGCTTTTTTTTTTTCAACAATGCTACCAATTGGGATCTTGTGCATGGAGAATGTGACCGTGAACATTGCAAATAAATTCTAAAATGTGTACCTCAACATAAAACCCGCCATTTATCCTTCTGGTGCCACTAACAAACAAAACACTGGTCAACAGCAAATTTTAATCATATATATATATATATATATATATATATATATATGGCACATCAGAAATTCTACATAATTTCTTGTTTTTGTTTTTAAGTTTGACCCATAAAAGCTTGTGCAAGATGGATTTTTACATGCTTTATGATCTGCTTTGTAATACAATACAATATAAAACATATTGATTTATATTGCACTTTAACAACAGCTGGATCTGGAATAAAGCGCTAAAACTATCATATACAGGAAATACAGCAGTCACAAAGATAGTAGAAAGGACAAGGGAGTAAAGCTTACATGCTTTGTAATTAAAAGCTGTGATGTTTCAGAACGCACACTAGAAAAATACATCTACCACTTACTGATCCTAAACTTTTATAAATATTTATAAATAATTACAAAGTACATATATTCAAATCCAAATTTATAAAAACCGGTGTGTTGGAGAAACAAGAGGAAATAATCAATGAAAAAAATCTGCTCGAAAATGTAGTTTACATCACTGTGAAAAAAAATGATTACATGTCTTGAACCGTGTAATATGTTAAACAAACCTGAAGTGTGCTGACAGGCAATTAAATGTACAACCTTTGTACAACTAAATCACCGGAGGTAAAATAATATTGTATTACTTATGGTTCAGTGGTTCACTCAGCTAATCCACCCTCTGTGCACAGCAATCAATTCTCACTCAGTAAAGATGAGTGTGCATGGTTTTCAGTCTTTATATGTAAGGTGATTGACTGACGACCAGTAAAACGGGAAGCGATGGAAAAATATGGCAGAATGGATGTCATATTTAAAGCCCTTGTGTGGCATCTAGGGGCAGGTTTGGGGATTTCAGTTCAATTTCTTAGCGTTTTTATCCCGGCACATTCGATCAATCCATTCCCCTTGTTTTCGCCACATTTTTGAAATAGCAAACGTAAGACAACCAATGGCAATTTTGTTGTAATCTGCAGGGGGAACAGTGCAACATAGTGCCAGACAATGTGGATGACATTGTGGCCGATATTGCCCAAGAGGAGAAAGAGGAAGGTCTGGATCGCCCCAATTCCTCTTTTCCACCACCAGCAGTGCATTTGCAGAGGGGAATTCTAATGTCTCTATGATTTGCCACCCAGCAGACGACACCCCCGAGACTTGCATCTACTCCAACTGGTCTCCTTGGTCAGCCTGCAGCTCGGCGACTTGTGAAAAGGGCAAACGGATGAGGCAGAGGATGCTCAAGGCCCAGCTGGATCTTAGCGTTCCCTGTCCTCACACGCAGGATTTTGAGCCTTGCATGGGCCCGGGATGTAGTGATGAAGGCATGTATTTGACATTTCAAGGTTGCGGTGGGACAGGGTGGTTGGTGGGGGGAACTTTTATGGAAAATTTGAAAATGAAGTCATCATTTGAGACACTCAGTCTGAAGGATGACACCTGCCAAAGATGCGTTACGACCAATTTGATGTTTCATTCCGTTTTATTGCAAGTTCTGCATTATCATTTCCTTTTTACAGTTTACAAAGTGAAGGGTTACGATCATAGTTTATTAGTGTAGTGCTACACATAATATCAGGCATCAATTGCAATGAACCTGTTGTCTGGATGGGAAGCTTTGAAATTTATAGCATTCGCTGCAGTGAAAGAGAATTTTAAATGTGATTTGCGAATGTGATCGACTTTGGAAAGTTTGTTCTCTT